>NC_138552.1:116010648-116375648 GCF_964273705.1 Natrix helvetica | reverse complement strand
ATGAGAGCTAAATAGCTTGAAATAGATCTATACTAGTCTCCTTTTATTTATTTATCAGCACAAATGCAACACAAAAATTGTTTGCTACTTGGAAGGCTCCTAGGGTGGAGCTGAAAGGCAAAAGGGAAGCAGTATGCTCCCTCCCATATTTGGGCATACCAGGTGCTTTGACATAACACACACACACACATACACGCACATATACGCACACACATAGACACATACATACATACACACACACACACATGCACACTGTAAAGGCTTCTCTCCTAACTTAAGAAAGTGAAGACTCTTGAAAAGGGTTATTTCAAAAGGAACCTTTAATTAAGAAGAATGGAAACCATTAAAGGCAAAGCAAATTCTGAATCCCCTTAGGCAATGCAGGTAGAATTAAAGCAGTAGTGACCCCTCCCATGCAAATTCTAAGCAATACACAAGTGTGAAGATGTTTCCTTTATCAACTATCCCAAGAGCCAAATAAATATTCATTCCTATGGCTATCTTCTGTTAGACATTAAAGTAAAACACCCCACACAGCCATCATAAATATTCCCCAAAAGGCCCCCCTCCTCCCAATTGAATGTCAGTATCACTTTTAGGGATCTGACATGCTGCCGTTCTTTAGAAAAAGGAAAGATCCACCTGTGAAAAGATAGAAACAAAAAATCCATCATAGTATTTTAACAAGGTTTGTGAGGGTATTGGGAGTGATTTTTTTTCCCCAATAGTATAGGGGCCCTATTGAAATGGTGTTTAGCTACCCATTCATTTTGGGGCAAAGGTAAATGCTTCCAAACAACTAAGTATTGGGTTTTCCCCCCTGTGGGTCCTAGAGTCCAGGATTTCCTTATTCTCAAAGTGTTGTTCACCTTCTATTATGATAGGAACAGTTGGTGTAGGTGCAGGTGGTCTGTGTTGTGAGATTACTTCTCGTTTGAGTAAACTAATGTGAAATACTGGGTGGACTTGCCTGAGTGTTTTTGGAAGGAGTAATTCTACAGCAGGCATGTCCAAAGTGTGGCCGGGGGGGCCAAATGTGGCCCTTTTTCAAATTTCAAGCGGCCTGCAGCCTCTTCTCCCCACTGGAATTATTTGTTTAGTCTTTCATAAAATACCGTATTTTTCAAAGTATAAAGATGCATCTTTTTCCCCTCAAAAAAGAGGCTAAAAATCTGGGTGCATCTTATACACTGAATACAGCATTTTTTGCCTCCCAAAACTCTGCCCCCTTCACCAAAATGGCTGTGCATAGCCTTTAGGAGGTTTTCAGAGTGCTCCTGGGGGCTGTAGAGGGCATAAATGAGCAAAAAATGGGCCATTTTTTTGCTCAACTCTGCCCCCCCCCCCCAGCCCCCAGGAGCACTCTAGAAGCCTCTTAAAGGCTATTCATGCCCTTTAAAAAAAAGACCCATTTTCGTGAAAAATGGGCCATTTTTGGGAGAGTGCAAAAACTTTTTTTTTAATTTGCCTCTTCAAAATCTTGGTGCATCTTATACTCTGAAAAATACGGTAGTCAATTCAATCAATCAATCAAATTTTATTTGATTAGCCGCACCCTCTCCAGAAGGACTCGGGGCGGCGTACAATTAAAACACATAAAAATATACAAATATAACAATACATAAACATATACATATGCATGTGCAAGGAGGAAGTAAACAAATGAATAAAATAGCATTAAAATTTCAATTTAAAATCCCTCAATTACAATACAAAATACACAATTAAAAAACCTGTCAGGAGCGATATAATTCGCATTTAATGTTAAGGGTTCAAAGAATGTCAAGCTGAATGATCGGCCCCACACATTTTCACCTCACCAAATCTGGCCCTCCTTGTAAAAAGTTTGGACACCCCTGTTCTACAGTTACTGGGTTGATGACTCTCGTGATAGGGAAAGGTCCAATGAAATTTGGCCTAATTTCTTTGATGTCTGCAATGACCTCAGGAATTTGTAGATAAGTATACTCTATCTCCAACATGGGAAGGTTTGGGTTCTACTCTTTTCTTGTCAGATTGAATTTTAAAAGCCTCTCTAGCTTCCTGTAAAGCTAATCTAACCACTGGCCATGTGTTTCGTAGCATGTCTATGCATTCTTTAAGTGAGGGGATTGTGGGTTCTTCTATAAGTAGTTCAGACATGGGGCTGAAATCTTGGCCTGTTGCTACTCTAAAAGGAGTGAAACCAGTGCTTGAGTGCACAGCGTTATTGAAGGCCACTTCCGCAAAAGGTAAAAGATCAGTCCAGTTATCCTGTTGAAAATTAATAAAACGTCTTAGATATTGTTCTAAAACCGAGTTCAATTTTTCAGTCTGACCGTTAGTGGCTAGATGGTGGCTGGATCTCAATCCTTGGGTGGTGTCAAGTAAGGTCAAAAATGCCCTCCAAAATTTTGAGGTGAATTGGACCCCTCTGTCAGAGATGATTCTCTGTGGGGCTCCATGAAGACGATAAATGTGTATCAGGAAAAACTTGGCTAGACTTTTGGCAGTTGGAATAGTTTGGCAAGGTATAAAATGTGCCTGTTTTGAAAACAGGTCTGTTACAACCCAAATGACAGTATTCCCTGCGCTTTCTGGTAGTTCAACAATAAAGTCCATAGCAATCTCCTTCCAGGGTGCTGAAGGTTCAGCTACCTTCTGTAACAGTCCTGGGATTTTCCCTTGGCGTCTTTTAGCTGCTGCACAAATACGGCAGCTAGCTACATAGCTCTCTATGTGCTTTTTTAGTGATGGCCACCAAAATTGCCTTTTTAAAATTATTTTTCCCCTTCTACAACACCTTACAATCATTATTTCAACATTATTTTGTCATCATACCTGTACATTTATATATTATTTTGCTTCTATGTTTACACATCTTTATACACAGATATATATATATTCAGCTTAATTAATTTTATTCTTGTTTTGCAGCCATTTGTAGCAAATGTTCCAAATTTCATAATATTCCGACTCGTCTTTATCTTTTAATTTTAGTGTTAATTTGTCCATCTCTGCACAATCCAAAAAATTTTGTATCACTAATTCGTCCGAGGGGATATTATTTTGTTTCCAGTATTCCACTATTCTAGCTGTGATTAGCAGATGTGTTAATATGTACTTAATCTTTTTTGTATATTTCCCTTTGATTATTCCCAGCAGAAAGATTTTGGGTTTGTATTTTATCTGTTCTCCTGTAATTTCTTGCACCCATTTCCAAATTTTGTCCAATATTTTTGTATTTCTGGGCAGGTCCACCATATGTGATAAAAGGTCCCTTGCATTTTTTTACACTTCCAGCAGGTCGGATTCATGTTGGGTACATTTCAGCTAATCTCCTTGGTGGTAAATGCCGATGATAAAACATTTTGTACATATTTTCTTTAAGTGCTGCTGATCATATTAGTTTATAATTTGTGTTCCAAATTCTTTCCCAATCCACTAGATCTATATTGTAACCAAAGTTTTTGGCCCACTTTGCAACTTTAACTTTTTCTTCTTCTAACGTTAATTCTAATAAATATTTGCAAATTTTCGTTATGAATTTATTTTCCAGGCCAATTAAAATTTTATCTATTTGTTGTAATTCTGTGTATATTCTTTTACATCTTTTTTGTATCTCAATTGTAGTCGGAGATATGGCCACCAATCTATATTTATATTTTGCTCCTTTAATTCCTGATTTGTTTTCAAATTTCCTTGGATGTCCAAAATGTACTATATCTAACCATTTTTGATAGATTTGGTGTATTGGGATGTGTCATGGCTTCCATAGTGGAAAGCCATGTCGGTATTTTCATATAGTGTTTTTCTCTAATTTTATTCCAGACCTGTATCAGTGCATCTCTAATATAGCGTCTGTGAAAGTATTTATTTTTCTTTTTACCCTCTTCCCATAGGAAAAAATGTCATCCCGTTTGCAAATCATGGCCCTCTAATGTTAGTATTGTCACGATGTTAAAAAGTTTGCTAGGCCTGAACTGCCTAAACTGACATTCAAGAGTTAAACTAAGAAAGCTTTATTGCGCAGGTCATAAAACAAAATGTTATCTGAAAGTGATTTATTGCGCACGCGTTACACATTCCAAAAATTCTTCTCTTCTTTGTTCGGCAGCCAACTTTGGCAGACGTAGCTTTCATTATCAAAATGTAACCAATTAGTTAATTTCTGTTTCATTTACTTTTATTATTTTATTATTAAAGTTTGTTTATTAATTAGAATACTTTTGAAGATTTTTATTTTTCTCAATATCTCAAAAGATATGCGGAAGGGAAACAGCCACGGTCCATTGATCTCAGATTTCCCAGGGCATTTTTTTTCCCTGACAACTTGGTAGCAGAGGATGGTTTTTTGATGATACCAGCTGAGATGGTTACAATTTATGGCTGTATTTTCCCTTCATGCTATCTAAAGATAACCGACTAAGCCTAATTAGCAATGTCGAAGAGAAAGAAAAGAAAAAAAAACACGGACATGGAAAGCGCTCGAAAGAATCCATTCCCTCGGACACAGAGGAGCAAGATTCTTCAGGTGCCGAGCCAGATGTGGGGGAAGGAGTTACAGAAGGCAAGATCTACGGACTGAGGTCAGTAAACCTCCCTCATTATCAAGATACAATTAATGAACGGCAAAAGTCTAAACGGCAACTGCAGGGGGATTAAGAAATCCCCCCAGATGATGAGCAAGAAATGCAAAGCTATCTATATCGATTAAAGCTGTTTGAAAAATATACTAGGGAGGTGAGAGAGTGCTTTAATGAAATAAAGCGAAGTAGGAGAAGCTCCCCCACTCCCAAAATGTCTGAGGACGCCATCTTGTCTTCAAAACAACAGCCTAAGACACACCCCACAGAGTTCATTGGTCAATTAGAACAAAGAGACATGTACACGTCACCGAGGTCACGTGGTCCCTTTGAGCCCATTGAGCTCCCGCATACGTATAGACGACTGCAGCCAAGAAGTGAAGCTGCACTGCCATCTGCTGGCGGAGAAAAATCATTACAGCAAAAGATGATGAGGTTTAAAGAATTAGCTATGAGTTTTACAGAAGCCCAAACTTTGCCATCAAAGGTTAAGTCTTCAACACCCCCTGGCGGCGTTGAATCCTCCCTAGATGAAAAAAGGCAAAGCCAAAGGCGAATTCGAGGAAGCCAATTTGATATTGCCACGCAAAGGCCAATGATGCAACCCCAGCATCCCCTGGTTCAACAACCAGCTTTGCAACCAGAGCAACAAATTGTTCCTCAGCAGGTATTCACAGTCACCCCCTTGACTGGTGAGTCCAAATTAAAGGAGTCAGGAGAGAATTATAAAGCCTGGGTCAGTGAAATTGCGCTCTTACTTCGAAGAGAAGGCACACATTCCATGGTTTTTGATCCTCCCCGTCAACCCTGGACACCTGCAATAAGAGACCTCGAAAAATAGAGCAATCACGACTTTACTCATGTCAATGGAAATTGAGATCCAAGGTATCTTTCCACCTGATGCAACTGCCCAAGAAATATGGGCTATTTTGGAAGATTGCTACAGGCCCGTTTCAATTGAATCCTCATGTTTGCTCATGTCCGAGTTCCATGGTTCGAAGTTGAAACCTGGTGAACGAATTGGTGGACATTTGACCAAACTGAAAAGAATGAGAAGTGAATTGAGACAAAATGGCCATGTAATCGATGATATCCAAATGATTAGCATCATCATTAACTCATTGAATTATGAATGGAAAGATGCTGTTGCAAAGATTAACTACGTGCCTATTGCTCAACGCACAGTTAACTACGTTTGCAGACTTTTAGTGGAAGACGAAGCTATCAGGTTAGCTACCCCACCTCTGCAACGGCCTCCAGCACCAAAGGCTCCAGCCAGACGTCCCTTCCGAGGAAGAGGCTACGCTCCAAGGATGCCAAAATGCTACACCTGCAACCGTGTGGGACATGACACCCGGGATTGTCCCCAACGAGTTCCAGCTCCCGCCACGTACCAGCCCAGAGGAACAGATTCCAGAGGCAGAGGTAGAGGCGGAAGACAAGGTCGTCGTGGTCCAAGGCGTGATTCACAAGCTCCACTTGCAACACTGGCCATAACCAACGTTCCACAACCTGATCCAAAGTTCAACAGACGTCTTTTGTGGACTTTAGATAGTGGAGCAGCTGTGCACGTTACCCACAGAAGGGAACTTTTCACAGAGATGGGCGAACCAGAGCCCGAGTATCGAGAACTGTATTCCTTCACCAACCACACTTGCAAGGTTATGGGAAAAGGAACTGTTTACATTGAAGAGCTCGATACACACATCCCTGATGTTTATTACATACCTTCAGCAACCAGTAATTTGCTTAGTCAAAGTCACTTGTCTAGAGATTTAAAGTTCCAGGTTCACCACCTCGAAAAAGCAAGTTACTTAGTTAAAGATGGAGATATTGTTGCTGAAACCATGCTGATTGGTGGTGTTTATTACTTAAAGCCAAAGCCTAAAGGGCAAGCACAGGCAAGTATGCAAACTCCAAAAAGGCACAACGCAAACCCAGAGAGAGTTGTCCCAGAGAGAGAAAGCGTTACTGTGCCAAAGGCTCCTAAAGCCAACAAACAAAGAAAACAGAAACAGATTGCTCAGAGCAAGCCTGAGGGTCCTCATGAAACTGTTAATGTTGAGAATTCACTAACTGGTAAACCTTTGCATTCCAGGTGTATTCACAAGTGGCACAGAAGATTGGGGCATGCCAGTTTCCGAGTTCTTAGAAAGATGCCGGAGTTCGCTAAAGGTTTGGATCTAAAGGGGTGTAAGGTGTTTTTGGATTGTGCGGTTTGCAAAAAGGCTAAATCCAAGGCGGCTGCAATTCCCAAACACGCTACACGCCGGTCAACACGCATTTTTGATTTGGTACACACTGACATAGTGGGTCCTTTCCCACCAACACTTGGTGGCAGAAAGTATTTTTTAACAATTGTAGATAATCATTCTAGATATGGATTTGTATATCCTATGAGAGAGAAATCTGAGACCTTTCAGATCTTTAAAGACTTTGCAGCATTTGTTTCTACACAATACCAAGTTCGCATCACCAGAATCCAGAGTGACCGTGGTGCAGAATTCATGTCTCAGCGTTTCCAGGACTGGATGCGTAAGAATGGAATTCTTCATCAGACATCTGCTCCATATACACCAGCTCATAACGGAGTCGTAGAAAGAAGACAAGGGGTTCTACAAACCATGATGCGTTGTCTTCTAGAAGATGCCAATCTCAGTAACGCATACTGGGGTGAAGCAATCAAATATGCAAATTACATTGTCAACCGTACTTGGAGCAGTGTAATCAATCAAACTCCTTTCTACATGCTGTATGGCTACAAGCCTAATCTCAAGAACCTCCATATATTTGGTTCGTATGCTATGGTGAACACTCCCTTAAGTCAAAGAAGAAAGGGAGGTACAGTAGCAAAGAGACTGAGATTTATGGGTATTGATGATAATTCAAAATGGTACAAATTCATTGATACTAAACATGTGATTGTCATTTCACAATCTGCTAATTTTGAGGAAGACATTGACTGGTCCAGGATTCATTCCAATGACCCTGAAGTTTATTTTCCTAGAGATGGTGTTCCAGATGCCACGCAGCCTGATGAGAATTTGCAGGCAGATATTCCTTCTACCAGTTCTTCACAACCTGATGTTCCGTCTTCGCAACCCGCGGATGCTGATGCTAGCGACGAACGTGAGGACGAGGATGATGATGAAGAAGAAGAAGAAGACTGGTCTGTTGTTCCTAGACGCTCCAAGAGGGCCACAAAAGGAATCCCTCCACAACGTTATTCATGGCAACTGACAAAAACACCAGTACCTTTGATTTGCAACGTTACTCTTCCTCCAGAGACATTCACACAAATCAAACAGCTTCCTGATTCAGAACAAGACAAATGGTATGATGCAATGCAGGATGAAATGGACAGTTTGAAGAAACTTAATGTATTCACACCTGCAAAACCTCCAGCAAACAAGAAAGTCATTGGCACCCGATGGGTCTACAGAATCAAGAAGAAACCGAATGGTGAGTCTTTATACAAAGCCAGACTTGTAGCTCAGGGTTTCGCTCAACGTTATCCTGAGGACTACACAAACACTTACTCACCAACAGTCAGAACTGAAAGTGTAAAAATTGCTTTAACCACTGCAACTATTCTTGGTTTAGAAGTTTTCCAATTTGATGTAGACACAGCTTATCTACATGCACACCTAGATGAAGAGATCTACATGAGAAGCCCTCCAGGATTCCGAAAGCAAGAAGGGGATACCTGGTTCCTGAACAAAAGTCTTTATGGTCTGAAACAGTCAGGTTTAATGTGGTATTTATGTCTTACTGACAAACTAAATTCAATGGGCTTGATTAAGTCCGAAACTGATGAATGCGTGTTCACAAAAAGATCTAACAATGCATATGAGATAATTCTTGTTTATGTTGATGATATTGTTTATATTGGTCCAAATAAGAAAATGAGTGAGATTTTTGCTAAAAGTTTGCAGAGATACTTCACACTAAAATCTTTAGGACACATTAGCACTTATTTAGGTGTTCAAATTGAAAAGACACAGAAGGGGTTTAGTCTTTCACAAGAGGAGAAAATTGACCACATTCTACATCATTGCAACATGAAAGATGCTAGCACAACAAAGACACCCATGCAAACAGATTTTCACAACTTAACACATGAACCAAGTCCTGAGTTCGAGGATCAAACACTTTATCGTTCAGTCATTGGTTCACTATTATACATTAGTAGTTGGACCAGACCTGACATCGCACTTAGTGTTAATCTTTTATCACGACACGTAGGTAAGGCAACACAATTTCATTGGTCATGCATTAAGAAGTTGTTGAAATACCTGAAACACACTAAACACATGAAGTTATTGCTAGAACCAACACACACTGATCAACCAAAGTTGATTTGTTTTGTTGATTCCGACTGGGTGAGCGACAAGAAGTCACGCAAAAGCACTTCTGGTTACATGATGTTCCTAAATGGTTGTCCTGTTTACTGGCAAGTGAGAAAACAGTTTTGTTTCATGTTCATCTACTGAAGCTGAATATGCTTGTGTTTCAGATGCTTGTAATTCTCTAACGTGGTTTGATGCTTTGATCACAGATATCTGGACACGTCCGATTCGACCAATCACCGTGATGGAAGATAATGTATCTGTTGTTTATATTTCTGAGTCACATTTTACAGGTTCTAGGTCCAGACACATTGACATTCGTTATCAAAACACAAAGCAATTAGTTAAGCAAGGTTTTGTTAAATTGCAATATGTTTCTACACATGATCAGATCGCAGACATGCTTAACAAACCACTTGCCGCAAATCAACACGAATATCTGCGAAAGAAGATGTGCCTTAATTGATGATTTGATGATGTCAGCCCAGACTAGCAAAAGAAGGGGTGTCACGATGTTAAAAAGTTTGCTAGGCCTGAACTGCCTAAACTGACATTCAAGAGTTAAACTAAGAAAGCTTTATTGCGCAGGTCATAAAACAAAATGTTATCTGAAAGTGATTTATTGCGCACACGTTACACATTCCAAAAATTCTTCTCTTCTTTGTTCGGCAGCCAACTTTGGCAGACGTAGCTTTCATTATCAAAATGTAACCAATTAGTTAATTTCTGTTTCATTTACTTTTATTATTTTATTATTAAAGTTTGTTTATTAATTAGAATACTTTTGAAGATTTTTATTTTTCTCAATATCTCAAAAGATATGCGGAAGGGAAACAGCCACGGTCCATTGATCTCAGATTTCCCAGGGCATTTTTTTTCCCTGACAAGTATTCTTTTATTTTTTAAATTTATCCAATCCCTGATCCATAATAGTGCTGCTGCTTTGTAATAAAGCTCCCAGTCAGGTAATGAAGGATCTCTACCATCTGCAATAGTCCCGGGATTTTCCCTTGGCATCTTTTAGCAGCCACACAAATAGGGCAGCTAACTACACAGCTCTCTGTGTCCTTTTTTTAGTGATGGCCACCAAAATTGCCTTTTAATGAGGTGTAAAGTTTTCACAAAACCAAAGTGTCCAGCTATTTTGGAGTCATTGCACCTTGCCATTAAGCACAGTCTTTGGGTAGCTGGAACATACAAATTCCCTCCCACCCAAGCTAAGTTATCTTTCATCAGGAAGCTGGATTTGTTGCTCAAAAACCATTCATCAGAGCTAAAGCTTGTTTAAAAGTTTGGGTGGTGTCATTGTCTGTCAGAGTGTCTTGTTTTGCCTGGGATCTGGTGGTTACTTTAGCGGCTAGTTGATTGTGTTGTATAATGGGTTTGATTATGTCTGGCTTCATACTATTGTATTCTGGTTTTCTGGGTAGCGTATCTGGCAGAAAATCCCCCCCCCCCCGAAGATATCTGAGCATAAATTCAAACTGTTTAAAATACTGAGACCATTGTACTTGTTTTGGGGAGAGTTTCCTTGGGGTCTTTAGGACTTCTAAATTTTTATGATCCATCCAGACTTCAAAAGGGATCTTGCTCCCCTCTAGGAAATGCCTCCAGGTTAAAAGAGCCCACCGAACTGCATAAGCCTCTTTCTCCCAAATGGACCACCTTTGCTCAGATTCATTCAATTTTTTGGATGTGTAAGCGCATGGTTGTAATTGGTCTTGCTCATTTTTCTGAAGCAGCCTCCTATCGCCATATCGTTGGCATCTGCTTGTATGACAAATGGTTTCTCTGTGTCTGGGTGCTTTAGAATTGGCTCTGCTGAAAACAGCTGTTTAAGTTTTTCAAATGCAGCTTGGCATTCCATTGTCCAGTTCAAAGGCTGCTTCGGTTTTGGGTTACCCTCCCCCTTCGTTTTTAAGAGCTTGGTGATGGGGAGAGCAATATGGGCGAAAGCGGGGATAAACTGGCGGTAAAAGTTGGCAAATCCCAGGAAGCTTTGTAACTGTTTATGTGTTCTGGGTTGATCCCAGTCAAGTACTGCCTGTACCTTCGAAGGATCCATTTCTATGCCCTGGTGTAAAATGCGGTAACCTAAGTAATTGATTTTTTCTTGGTGGAATAAACACTGCAGGGGCCCCTTGTAGCCCAAAACGTAGCACTTTGAATTGATAGCATCCAAGAGGGGTGTTATATGCCATTTTCCATTCATCTCCCTCCTTAATTCTGGTATGGTAGTAAGCCTCCCTTAAATCCAGCTTCGAAAAAATTCTCCCTTTCGCGAGCTGTGCTAGCATATCCTTCATGAGTGGGAAGGATACATATTCTCCACACTGACTGAATTCAAGTTTTGAAAATCAACACATGGATGTTTAGAGCCATCTTTTTTCTCTCTAAACAACACTGGGGCTGCAATTTTTGGCAGGGCTGGTTCAATGAAACCCCTTGCTAGGTTTTTCTCAATGAATGTCCTCAGTTCTTCCAGCTCCCTCAGAGACATGCTATACATCTTGGGTTTAGGGAGTTTGGCCCTGGGTAGAATTTCTATCGCACAGTCAGTGGAGCGGGACAGAGCTCACCAGAGGCTTTTTCACTAAAAGCCTCAGCCAAGTCCTTGTATTCTTTGGGTTGGCACATTGTAAGTGGGCATTGCTGTTTCTTGGTGCTCTGCCCCTTCAGTTTCCTGTTGTGGATTCTCAGCAAAAGTCACATGCATCTGCACTCTTATGGTGTCTTGCTTCCAATTAATTTTGGGGTTCCATTTTTTCAGCCATGCAAGACCCAAAACTAGTGACCATTTCATGCCTGGTGCCACCATAAATGTAAGTATTTCTTCATGGCTTCCGATGCCTATCTGTAGAGGCTCAGTGGCAAATGAAGCTGGCTCTCCCCCACCCCCCGCTACTGACCCATCTAGTTGGCAAAAAGCTATGGTGCTCTTCAGCTTCCTTTCATTAATCCTCAACTTCCTTACCAGGGTTGGGCTGATCAAACAGTGGGTGCACCCCGAGTCCACTAAAGCAAAGATTTTTATCCCCCTCTCTCAGTTGGGGATAAACAGTCTTAGTGGGAGGGTAAGCGGTTTAATTGGTTTGCTTACCAGTGGTTCATCCTCTGGATCACTCCTGGATGAGTATGGTTCATCTTCCTGAGAAGCCGGGGTTTCCTCCTCAAAGAGGGGAGGGCGTGGAGATTTTATGATCTCCGTGCTCTTCAGGGCCATTTCCTTCCCACGTTGGCCAGGTTTTGTAGGTCCCCCCCCCCCAAAGGGTGCTCTGGTTTTGCAGCCGGTGCTTGAGAACCGCATTCTGCAGCTCGGTGCCCCTTTTTTTCCACACTTGAAACAGGCTGAGGGTTTCAGAGAAGATGCCATTTGCAGGTTGAAAGGCTCTTGCTTTCATTGGGGTGGGGATTTCTTCCACATTCACCCTGCTCGGTACTGGTTCCTAGCCATGTCGATCTCTGTCTCTTCAGCAGTGAGATACCATTCATGTAAGTGGTTCGGTGCCCCTCAGGCCACGCAGGCATTGTAGAGGTCATCATTCAGCCTGTCCTTGAACCAGCATACCAGGATATCTTCTGGCCAATTCACACAACACGCCAGATCTCAGAATTCTTTGGTATACTCTGCCACTGGCCGACGTCCCTGCTTCACAACTTTAATGCAATCCTGTGCTTTGCAGTCTGTGAGGGAGTCTTCGGTTGCTGACCTTCCAACTCCTCTTGGTTGCCATTCTGGCTCCCCCCGGATGTTGAGATTTTCCAAAATCTCCATCACCAACTGGGTTACATGTCTCTTCAGACGATCCTCTCTCAACAAGGTTTCATTTAGCTCCTCCTGGTCAGAAGGGGCTTCTAGCTCCAATTTCCACCCTGGTTTTCGGCTACCTCGGGTAAGAGTGACTCCCCTGGTTCTCCCATCTCAGCCGTCTTTCATCCCAATGCCGATTGACCAGCGGGGCTTTTTGGGGTCCTCAAGGGTCACCTCATTGTCTCCGACAGGGTATATGGAGCAGGTCTCTGGTTGGTGGGGGTTGGCATCTCCCTCCAGCAGTCAGCTTCCCCTTGTTCACTGTTGTGCTCAGACATGGTTTGCAGGGTCCCCTCGTTAGAGGAAATGTTGTCTCTCCTGGTTTACTGATTTGCAGCTGTTGCTTTATGTAAGGGCTCCTCTCCTAACTTAAGAAAGTGAAGACTCTTCAAATGGATGATTTCAAAAGGAACCTTTAATAAAGAAGAATGGAAACCATTAGAGGCAAAGCAACATCTGAATCCCCTTAGGCAATGCAGGTAGAATTAAAGCAGTAGTGAACCCTCCCATGCAAATTCTAACCAATACACAAGTGTGAAGATGTTTCCTTTATCAACTGAGAGCTGAATAAACATACATTCCCATGGTCTGTTAGATATTAAAGTAAAACACCCCAACAGCCATCATAAATATTCCCCAAAAGGTGGTGGGATCTCCGGCCTTTCGGTGCCAGGAAACCAGTTGTAAAATGTCAGTTGTCATAGGCATCACCAATAAATTGACTCCAAGGCCCCGCTCCCCCCAAGTGAATGGCAGTATCACTTTTAGGGATCTGACACACATACACACACAGTACTATGCAAATATTTTAAACAACTGTGCAAAAATGCTGTAAATTAAGAATGCTTTCAGAAGTGTTAATAGTTTATTTTTATCAATTAATCAAATGGAAAGTAAATGAACAAAAGAGAAATCCAGATCAAAGCCATTTTTGGAGCTTTAAACTTTTAGAATGCTGCAGTAAAATGTCTTCCTGTAATTAAAAATGGAACTGAATCTATTGCTTTGACATTGTTAGATGAACACTATAGTATACTAGTTCTCTAAGCAGTCCAAGAAAGGGAAGAAAGAAAAATGATGAGTTTTGCTGAAGTACTAAAAGGCAGTAAAAACACAGCAAAGGAACTGGTCCTCATCAATTCAATTTATACAATATTACTTTGAAAATGGTCATCCACTAAGTTTAAATAAATCATAGAGCCGATTTGGGGTAGTTGGTTAAGACATCCAGAAACTAGGATGCTGTGATTTCTAGTCTTTCCTTAGACACAAAGCCAACTAGATTATCTTGGGCTAGTCGTTTCTCTCAGCCCTAGGAAAGAGGCAGTGGTCCACCACTTCCAAAAAACATTGTGAAGAAAAGAACAGGGACTTGTCCAGGCAGTCTCCAAGAAGCAGACAAGACTGAACAGAAAGGGGAGTGGGGGTGGGGAGAATATACAACATTTGAATACATTGAGATTTGTTATGCAATCATATACAGCAATGATTGTTGAATGCTTTTTAAAAGTAAAAAATAATGTTTATTAATTGCTTAGCATAATGTATACTTCTAAAGGAAGATTATTAAGTTGCTAATTATTTTTTAATTGTGTACACCTGGGTTTCACTAAGGCTTTTAAATCTTACTTCCAAAGGATTTGGCACACTTTGTTCAAGAGAACTTTAAGAAGAGAGAGTGTGTGTTTTTCACTAAAGATGCCAAGTCAAAGTAAGTAAATATTTATATGTCATATAGATATTATAGAGTTTCAGAGAAGTGGTACTGAAACTTCTCTTCTTTAAAGTAGAATACAGAATCACCAAGTACAAGTAATCCTCTACCTACGACCACTACTGAGCCAAACATTTCTGTTGTTAAGTAAAACATTTGTTAAGTGAGTTTTGTCCCATTTTACAACCTTTCTTGCCACAGTTGTTAAGTGAATCACTACAATGGATAGGCTAGTAACCCAGTTGTTAAATCTGGCTTCCCCATTGTCTTTGCTTGTCAGAAGTGTGCAAAAGGGGATCATGTGACCTTGGGACACTGCAACTATCATAAATATGAACCTGTTGCCAAGCATCTGAATTTTGATCATGTGATCATGAGGATGCTGCAAAGGTCATAACTCTGAAAAATGGCATAAGTCTCATTTTTCAGTGCCATTGTAATTTTGAATGGTCGCTAAATGAACTGTTGTAAATCATGGATTACCTGTCAAGGCAAGAGGAGCATATTTAGGCCTTGTCCAGAGATGGGATTCAGCTGATTTGTACCGGTTCGGGCAAACCAGTTGTTAAGATTCTGTGTAGTTTGGCAAACCAGCAAATCCTACCACTGGATGGCCCCGCCCACACCACACCATCCACCCTATCTCACCTCACCTGCCTTGGCCAGTGACTAGAGTCACACCCATGCCCAGCTACTCTCTGGCTCCTTCGCTCGCTTGCCCAGACCACATGGCCCAGCTGATCTCCTCACCCACTCTGCCGATGAAGGTAAGGTGCTCAGCCGAAGGACCACATCTGGGTGGGCACGATGAGGCTCGGCCACCTTTTGGACCTGTCTGTTGCCATACTTCTGCCCACTTATCTCCCTCTCACCCTTCGTCTCGGGTCAGGGGACACACCAGTCCCTGGCTCTGGCCTTCCCTGGGGCCTCCACCCACATGCTGCCCACTCACCCCAGGTCATGGGATGCACCACTTCCTGGCTCTAACCTTCCCTGGGGCCTTCACCCCCGATAAGCCTGCACCCACCTCTTTGCAGGCTCAAGAAACCTCCAGCCGCTGCTCTTTGCCAGTGCGAGAAGCCTCCAGTGGCTGCTGCTGGCTTGGTTCTGGCTGGCAAAGAGGCAGCAGCTGGAGGCTGTTTGCGCCGCCAAAGAGGCAGCAGCTGCAGGTCCCTCACACCAAAAAAGAGCAGCAACTGCAGGCTTCTTGTGCCGAAAAAGACCAGCAGCTTCAGGCTTCTCGTGCCAAAAAAGAACGGCGGCTGAAAGCTTCTTGTGCCGAAAAAGGCTGGCAGCTGCAGGCCAGGATATCGGGGCATGGCTTCAAAAAATAGTTGCATTTTGAGTCAAATGTGAATTGCTTTCCATGAGGGACTTAAAAGGTTCAATATGAACCTTCGATTTAAACTGATTATATTTCATGGATGAAACTGCTAGTCCAAGATTATATGCCTGTTCAAATATACTGTTATCTTTTTTTTCAAGTTTGGTAAATGGAATTGTTCTTTTCTTCTCTTTAAAATAATGTGTAAAGTTCTAAAAGCCACTAAGTTACTATCTTAGTCATTCAAGAGCCTCACAATAGAAGTGTTCTAGTAGAGACTAAGGTTCTATCTATCAGGGATACTTTCAATTTAGATTCCTGCTATAAGAGGAGTATTGGCCTAGATTGTTTAGAATTTTATGGTGTCATTGGATTGTTAAAGGTGGGAATTATTTTTACTGCTGTACAATTCATAATGTGTAATGTTAAAATATTGCATTTTCCCCCTAAGTATTTGAAAGCTAAACAAAATGTTTGCTACTTTGTTTATTATACCTTTGTAAAAAACAAACTCCTTTTGATTAAAAGTGTTTACATATGTATATGTTTATAGTGACAACCGATGTAAATGTGGATATTTGAAATCACAACACATGGAAGAGATGCAGATTAACGATAATGAGAAATGGAATTATAAAAAACATACTAAAGAATTCCCAACTGATGCTTTTGGAGACATTAAATTTGAAAATTTGGCTAAGACAGGAAAGGTAAGTTAATCACCTGCAAAATTTTTGGTGTGTTTTCTTTTTATATCAGCATTTGAATGACACAATTTTAAGAGAGATTGGATTGAGACTGTATGCACACACTGTAAACATAAGCAGCATTTTATTTATTTGTTTATTCAATTTCTGTAGCCGTCCAAAGTAACAGAGCCCTTAATACATTCTGAGCTCCAAACCTGGGTTTTAAATGTTAAGCCAAGTTTTAATACTTTGCAAAAAAGCCAGCAGGGTCCAGGGGTGGGGGGGATCTATAAGGCGAGGCTACAGAAACTACTTCCCACCAATCAACATTCTTTGGCTGACAGGATCTGCAGCATGCCCAATCTATTGGATTGACTTGGACAGGTAGAAACTCTCAGTAAAATTACAAATATAATTAAAATACTCTCTTGCAAAAATTACCAAGATTCTTGGAGATTTCTTTTTTCTCATTCTTTTTAAATTTCTCTCAGTTACATGGTTCACTTAGCAACAATTTTGCTGGAATCAAGTGGGTCCTAAATGAAAATAGACTGTATAATAAAAAAAGATATTGGAATGTCCATTCAAAATATGGTAGCATGAAAAAATTCCAAGAGCTGCTAAACATTATTTTTCTTTCCTATTAAGATGTTCTAAAGGGGCACAAGGAAACATATGCATCGATTATGAACTTACAAAATGAAATTCCGTGTTATATGAAATCCCTTTGCATAACAAAGGGATTTTCATAACAGAAGTAAAGGATAGTGTAAACGGGAAGCCACTGACAAAATAAGACATATCTACCTTGAATGAATTGGGGACTTTTCCTGTTGTAACAATTGTTTTGTTTCTTAGTACATTCGTCTGTCCTGTGACACAGACTCTGAAACCCTCTATGACCTAATGACACAACAATGGCATCTAAAAACACCCAACCTCATCATCTCTGTCACAGGTGGAACAAAAAATTTTGCTTTAAAGCCACGCATACGTAAAATTGTCAGCCGGTTGATTTATATTGCACAGTCCAAAGGTAAAGTAGGCCTTTTTTTCTCAAGTTTGGTCCAGCAAAAAATAAATAAGCTTTACTAGGTTAAATATGGAGCAGAAAAGGACCTGAGGCAGATCATATATGGAGTAAATACTCCAGCCTTTAAAAATAAACTGATTATATTACATTAAAAACTATTTCTGATTAAGCATGCTCAGGTTCCTTGCCTAGACTTTTATTAATTACCAAAATAAGTAAAATTTGGTAAGATACAAGTTACTGTTTTAAATATGTTATTTGTCTACTTTGAGCTGTGAAATCTAGAAGTAGTAGCTGAATGTACACTGCCTGTCCAAGACACAGAGGGAATTTATTTGCAAATAGTAAAATATTTAAAGGGTAAAGTTTTATCAACATATCTGTCAGGGCTCCAAATAACAGACCCAAAGCAATCAAAACTTTGAGGCTTAGAGTTTCCTCAAAGTATGGATTTATTAAGAATGTCATATTGGCACAGCTGGTGGTACCCAGAGTTTTCTCCACCCAAATCAAAACCCCAGGTCACCAGTCCATCACATGGCCCAATAAGGTCGTAGTCTCAGCTCCATGCCCCTATAACACCTGGTAGACCATCCTTGGCTCCCATGGGAAAGAATCTTATATTGGCTACACAATCCCCTCAGCTATCTCTACCTCCCCCCTCACGTCCCCAGAGCTTCAACAGGCCTGACTGTGGCCCTGAAGATGCTCCTAAAATGGCTTCAGGGCTGACAATATCTGTATCTATCTATGTCTGTTAAATGGAACATGTTAACTAGAAAAATATTTCTGAATGGATTTGCTCATAAAACTTGAGGGGAAGAGATGTCAAACATGTTTCATGTTTATTTTTTTAATATCATCTAGATAACTTTTCCTTTATTTGTGTTCCCCATACTGTAGTCATATCTTGTTCACTTTGTCATTTAATTTTTCATTCTATTTGTACTGGTTACTCTTTACTATTTTGCAGTGCCAGGTTTTGCATCCTATTTGATATTAAATGGAACAATATAATTTAGTTTAAATACTACTTTAAACCACTTTCTAAAACACACAGTGAAATTAAGATAGTTTAAACATCTGATTGAAAGTATATTTGTGGTATGATTCAATTAAAAGTATGACATAGGAACACGTTATGTGATTAAGTATATTATTTATATATTTCCTTTGAAAAATAATGTGTTTGTAATGTATAGACATTTCAATAATTTCATCACGAATCTTGCTGAAAGTAGATTTGAGATTCTACTTCTATCTATTTCAAATAATTCAGTCGTAATCCAAATTTATTACTTGTTGCAAAGTAGAAAATAAAATGAACCCAGTCTCCATTTAAGGATATAGAGTACTGAAGCTCTCCTTTCTGCTTGAAATTACACAGAGCAATCTAAATTTTGTGGATGCTTTATTAGTTTTAAATTGCTGTGAATCCTTGCTAGATTGAGAGGCACATTCATGAATAATGAATAAACAAATAATATGTTTAACTTGAAACTCTGTGCAGGAGCCTGGATATTCACTGGAGGTACCCATTATGGACTGATGAAGTATATTGGAGAGGTAGTACGAGATAATACTATCAGTAGGAACTCGGAAGAGAACGTGATTGCTATTGGCATAGCTGCTTGGGGCATGATATCTAATCGTGAGAATCTTATCAGAAGTTGTGATACTGAGGTACTGAATTTGGTTAACAATTTACATTCAAGGTTATTTCAGTCCCAACATTACATAGAGGAATTGATTTACTCATTTAAATCTATTCTATTGCTGCATGTCTACGCTGATATTTGAAACAAGATTTTAACATTACATAGTCTATAGTTCTTGAAGCTTGAACAATTATAGATCTTGCTTAATTATTAATGAAATGATTGAAAGAATATTGCAAACAATGTGTCATTTACAAAACAATAAATTGAGCTGCAAATCATGTGGAAAGTCAAATTAGTCTTAGAAATGAATTATGTAAATTGACAGAATAAAGAAAGGATAGAATAACTTACTTTACTTTACTTTATTTAGATTTCTAGACTGCCCCCTCTCCCGAAAGGGGCTCGGGGCGGTGTACAGTCAAATTAAAACACAAGGAATACATAGGAATAGATATATAAATACAAAGATCCTTAAATACTTAGATGAGGAGGCTATAAAAACTGTATCTTAAAGTAAAGCAATTAAAACAGTATTAAAAAAACCCTAAAAATACCCCCCAAAAATTAAAGTTAAAATAATGACCTAGAACTTCCCAATTAAAAAAATATCTGCCAGGAGGTGAGATAAAACTATGAATGGGCCAAGCCGGCTAGTCGAAACAGGTGAGTCTTTAGTTTTTGACGAAAGGAGCGGAAGTCGGTGGTGGTTCTAATGTCGGGGGGGAGGTCATTCCAGAGGGTTGGGTCCATCACAGAGAAGGCTCTACTCCTAGGCGTCGCCCGTTGGCATTGCTTGGTGGACGGCACCAGGAGGAGTCCCTCCCTGTGAGAGCGAATTGGTCGCAGGGATGTGTGCGGTAGGATGCGATCCCGCAAGTAGCTAGGTCCTGTGCCATGGAGCGCTTTAAAGATGGTAATCAACACCTTGAAACGCACCCGAAAAACCACAGGCAGCCAGTGCAGCTCGCGCAGGAGAGGTGTTATGTGGGAGTACCTAGTACTCCCCATGATGGCCCGCGCGGCTGCATTCTGGACTAGCTGTAGTCTTCGGGCGCATCCCAAGGGAAGCCCCATGTAGAGGGCATTGCAGTAGTCCAGACGAGACGTCACCAGCGCATGAGTGACCGTGCGGAGGGCATCCCGGTCCAGTAAGGGGCGCAATTGGTGCACCAGGCGAACCTGGTGGAACGCCCCCCTTGCCACGGCTGCCACATGGTCATCCATCGACAGCCGGGCATCTAGGAGGACGCCCAAATTGCGCGCCCGTTCCACAGGGGGCAATTGCTCGCCCCCTATGGCCAGTGATGGTGTCAACTGGCTGAACCGAGGAGCCGGTAACCACAGCCACTCAGTCTTGGAGGGGTTGAGCTTGAGTCTGTTGTCCCCCATCCAG
Source organism: Natrix helvetica (assembly GCF_964273705.1). Classification (NCBI taxonomy): domain Eukaryota; kingdom Metazoa; phylum Chordata; class Lepidosauria; order Squamata; family Natricidae; genus Natrix; species Natrix helvetica. The sequence goes on along the minus strand of NC_138552.1, from coordinate 116,355,109 downwards.
ACCCCGACGGCTTCCAAACACCGGGACATCACTTCGACAGCCTCATTGGGGTGGTTTGGGGTGGAAATGTACAGCTGAGTATCATCAGCGTACAGATGATACTCAACCCCAAAACCACGGATGATCTCCCCCAGCGGCTTCACATATGCGTTGAACAGAAGGGGCAAGAGAACCGACCCCTGTGGCACCCCACAAGTGAGTGGCCTCAGGGTCGACCTCTGCCCCCCTGCCAACACACATTGCGTCCGGTCGGAGATGTAGGAGCCGAACCACTGCAAAACGGTGACTCCAACTCCCATCCCCTCCAGCCGGCGCAATAGGATACCATGGCCGATGGTATCAAAAGCCGCTGACAGATCTAATAGGACCAGGATAGAGGAACAACCCCTATCTCTGGCCCTCCAGAGATCATCAACCAACGCGACCAAGGCCGTCTCCGTGCTGTGCCCGGGTCGGAAGCCGGACTGGCGTGGGTCTAGATATTCAGATTCCTCAAGGTGTCGCGGAAATTGCTGTACCACCACATTCTCTACAACCTTCGCTAAAAACGGAAGGTTGGAGACTGGACGATAATTAGCTAGCTCCATCGGGTCGAGGGAAGGCCTCTTGAGTAAGGGCCTCACCACCGCCTCTTTCAAGTCGGCAGGTAAGGACCCCTCACCCAGTGAGGCGTTCACCAGGCCCAGGAGCCAGCCTCGTGTCACTTCCCATGATGCCAGTACCAGCCAGGAAGGACACGGGTCCATTAAACATGTGGTGGGTCGCAGCCGTCCACGCAACCTGTCCAAATCCTCGGGGGCAACAGAATCAAACTCCTCCCAGAATGGTCTCACAAGACTCACTGTTGACGGCTCCTCTGGTCCACTGAGGGGGGCCCATCCGCTCCGGATCTGAGCGACTTTGTCCTGCAGATATTCCCCAAACTCCTCTGCTCTGCCCTGCAAGGGGGCTTCCCGCGTCCTCTGTGATAAGAGGGAGCGGGTTACCCGAAACAGTGCGGCAGGTCGGTTATCGGCGGATGCAATAAGAGCGGCACAGTGTCTACGTTTGGCCGCTCTTAATGCCACAAGGTAGGTCCTTGAATAGGCTCTTACCTGTGTTCGATCAGATTCAGAGCGTGAGGACCTCCACCTGCTCTCTAGGCGTCTCCTCTGGCGCTTCATCACCCTCAGGTCCTTGGTAAACCAGGGAGCCCGGGTGGTTCGTCGCCGCAGGAGAGGCCGCAAAGGCGCAACCCGGTCCAAGGCCCCAGCGGCCGCCCTATTCCAGGCGGCCACTAGGTCCTCCGACCGAGAGCGGGTCAGGGCTACAGGGAATGGCCCAAGCTCCGTCTGGAACCTGTCCGGTTCCATCAGGCGCCTGGGGCGGTACCAACTTGGACAGTCTGGTTCCGCCTCCTCGCAGTGGGGGGTAGCACCAGGGAAGTCCAGCCGGAGAGATGAGTGATCTGACCATGACAGGGGAGTGATAACTAGATCCCCTATTCCCAGATCACTCGTCCACTGCTCAGATACAAAAACAAGGTCCAGAGTGTGGCCACCTTCGTGTGTGGGGCCCTGAATTAATTGGGTCAGGTCCATGGCTGTCATGGAAGCCATGAACTCCCGAGCTACCTCGGATGCTTCCCCCGTTGACGGCAAGTTGAAATCCCCCATAACCACAAGTTTTGGGATCTCAACTGCCGTTTCTGAGATCAGCTTGAGGAGCTCAGGCAGGGCTGCTGATGCATAGCGAGGAGCCAAGTATATAATCAGCAGACCCCACTGCCTCCCTGGGCCCCATTTCACACCAAGGGACTCACACCCAGGTATCTGAGGTACAGTGAACTCCCTCGGCTCTAAGCATTCCCGTATAACTACCGCCACCCCACCACCCTTATCCAGGGCCCGGGGCTGATGGAATGCACGGAAACCCGGTGTGCACATTTCCACAAGGGGTAAACCACCCTCGTGGCCCAGCCAGGTCTCCGTTATCCCTGCAAGGTCCAGAATAAAACAAAGATTATATTCACAGAAAAATGGACTAAGTTATAATTTAGCAAAAAGGATTTTAAAAAATGAAGGGAAACTTGCATATTAAAATTGGCGACACAATTTTCAAATGGCTGCTTACAAGAATAGAGTTAATGAGTGAAATGTAAAAAATAGGTCCACTTCTTCATTTCCCCAAACATTGACTCATACCGTCCCCATCCATTTTTTCATGGAGAAATTGTTTTGGCCAATGAAAAAAGGCTGATGCCTAGCATATCTGGTGGCAGCATGTATGGGCAACCTCAAGAGAGCCATGCTTGCAACTATTGCAACCAATGCAGCTCTGATCAGGGTTTGAGATTCCCAAATTTAATGAGCTTAATTTAGTGTGATTTCTTGTCCAAATGAATATGCATGTATTGTGTCATTAACCATCATTTCTCAAAATTTGAAAAAAGGTTGGCAAAGATAATATGTAATGCAAAAATATGATGTTGAAAGGAATTTTATGCCTAAATGTTTTATCTAATTCCCAGACATACTATTCAGCACGCTACATCATGGATGATCTCAGAAAGGACGTTTTATATTGCTTAGATAATAACCATACTCATCTAATTTTGGTGGATAATGGAACTCATGGGTATCAAGGCATAGAGACAAAGTTACGCACCCAGTTAGAAAAATATATTTCAGAATGCATTATTCCAGGTCAGTATCTAATAGGGATTATTATTTTAGAATTAAGTATCAATTAACATCAAATGTTATAGTTATTTTTGAGGATTAATACATTCATTTGACTCACATATAGTTTAGGTTTTTTTTATTAGAATGTTATATTTAAAAGGCAACTACATTGATGTAACAAGTGAATGAATCAGTAAATATATTTAAGATAAAATATTTTCTTTACTGATTATGCTGAACAGTTATTATATAAAATATACGAAAAAATATTTCTGTGTTCACTGTGATTCATGTTGCATGTGTGCTGGCCAGCTAATTTTTGGCCTCGATTTTCAGCCATTTTTCTCCCTCCGGAGGGTGAAAAACAGCCCAACAGCAACCTGGAAGTCTGTTCCTGAACTTCCAGTTTGCGTGTTGGGCTGTTTTTCACCCTCCTTGGGCTCCTAGAAAGCCTCTGGAGCCTGAGGAGGGAGAAGAATAAACCTACCAGGCCTACCGGAAATCAGAAAATGGGCCGTTTCCAGCCTCTGGAGGGTCTTCGCAGGGCCTCTGGAGGACCTCTGGGGGTCGAGGAGGCGGTTTTTGCCCTCCCCAGGCTCCTAGAAAGCCGTATGTGCATGCGCAGGGCAGCGGGAAGGTTCATGTGTTCATGCGCAGAAGGCACGGCACTGGGGAGGCATTAAATTATGGGGGTGGCATGCAAGTGCTTTTGGCACCCGAGGTGAAAAAGGTCACTGCCATCACTATTATAGGCTTTTGGAGTTTTGAGGTAATGACTTTTTAGATTATCAGAAACTATATAGAAAATATCCTTGAAAGACAAAGAAATGTTTAAGATGTGGCAAAAATATGGTGTCTCAAACTAACCCCTGGCATGTAAATCAAGGGCCCACTAAAGAGAGAAGATGGCAAGGAAGTGACTCGCAGTAGGGAGAAAGCAGAGCTGCTTAACTCATTCTTTGCATCAGTCCAACGTACCCAAAAAACTACTGTAAAAGACAAACTAGAAATAAAAATAAAAATAATCAAGAAAATGGTAAGATAACATCTATCTGACCTTGATGAATATCTGACCTTGATGAATATAAATCATTGGGACCTGGCAGATTACATCCTGAGTTCTAAAGGAGTTGGCAGATGTTATCTCAGAACCACTGCACCATACCTTTCAAAAATCCTGGAGCACTGGGGAAGTACTTGAGGATTGGAAAAGGGCTGATGTGGTTCCCATCTTCAAGAAAGGAAAAAGTCTAACATCAATACCAGGGAAAATCCTGGGAAAAAAATCCTGGAATAATAAAAAAAAACTGATCTGCGAACATCTAGAAATAAATAAAGTTAAAACAAGTAGCCAGCATGGGTTTGTTAAAAAAAGATCATGCCAAACCAATCTTTTTTCATTTGTTGATAAAGTCATTAAATTAGTAGACCAGAGAAATGCTGTGGACATAGTGTACTTAGATTTCAGTAAGGCATTTGACAATTTATACCACAACCTACTTCTTGGTAAGCTAGAAAAATGTGGATTAGACATCACAGATAGATTTCTAGCTGGCTGACAAACCATACTCAATGAGTAGTCCTTAATGGTACTACATCCATATGGAGAGAAGTAAGCAGTGGGTTACCACAAGGCTCAGTCTTAGGCTCAGTACTCTTCAATATGGCTTAGATGAGGGAATAGAAGGGGAACTCATCAAATTTGCAGATGATACTAAACTGGCAGGAATAGCTAACATCTGAGAAGACAAGCTCAGGATCCAAAAAGATCTTGACAAATTTGAACAATGGGCCTATTCAACAAAATGAATTTTAATGTGGAGAAAAGCAAAGTTTTACATTTAGGCAGGAAAAATCAAAGGTATAAGTAGGTGATAGTTGCCTCAACAATAGTAATTGTGAGAAGGATCTTGGAGTCCTAGTGGATGATCCTTTGAATATGAGCCAGCAATGTGCAGCAGCAACCAAAAAAGCTAATACAAACCTGGTGTCAGTGTTCCCAATAGCATCCAAAATTAAATTAGAGTCCAAGGCAAAGTATTGCTCAAAGTTCCAATTTATTAAAAGAGCCATGTTGGCACATCTGGAAAAACCCGAATCTGAAGTTTCTCGGTTTTCCCCACCCAGGTTAAAGTTCATGATCTTGCCCCCACACCCACAAGTCCATCACATGGTCCAATCTTCCACTGCCATGCTGGCTGTTCCACCCACCCAGTTCCAGTCAGGTGCAGAGGTGCCAGACAAAGGATGACCTTGGCATTCTAGAAAGAAATTTTATTTTGGCTACATAGCATTTTATTCCGTACTATCCCCCCTCCCAATTCCCCACTATAGGAACAGCATAGCAGAATAATAGAAAGTGTGGCAGGCCAAAGATCCAAAAGGAACATGGCTGCAGGCCTGACAGGGACAACCCTTTCTTGAAAAGAAAATAAAGTAGAAGTTAACATAACAGAATTAACCATCTACACACACACACCCGCTGCCGCCAGGAAGACCCTTTGGCTTATTGGAAATCTTATCATGGAATTGTTTTACTAACTTATCAGCTTTTAGATTCCAACTTTTTACCCAAGTAGCTTCGGACAAAGGGTACCCCTTCCAATGCACTAAATATTGTAAATGACCCCTATACAACCTAGAATCTCAAATCTTCTTCACCTCATAGTGTGTTTCTCCCTCTATCATTACTGGAGGAGGGGGAAGCTAGGTGGATGGTCTTATGCTGGACCCAATTACTGGCTTCAGTAAGCTGCAATGAAAGACTGGGTAAATTTTCCCTAGAATTCTGGGTAGACTGCGTTGAACCATAACAGGGTTAATTATCTTCACTATTGGGAATGGACCTAGAAATTTTGGGCCAACTTTCTTGCTAGGCATTCTTAATCTTATGTGTTTGGTAGACAGAAAACTTTATCCCCCACACGGAAAGGGGGTTGGAGCGATTGGGTTTATCAGTTTGTTTCTTGCACTCTGCTGCTGCTTCCACTAGAGTTTTTTTCATATTTTTCGACCCTTTTTTTTAGAGCATCCATCCATTCAGTCAGAGACATGGAAGAGGGAGGTTCCCTGGGCAGTTCAGGCATGGGAACAAATTCCATGCCATTGGTAACTTGAAAAGGAGTTAATCCAGTGCTGCTGTGGACATCATTGTTGTATGCGACTTTGGCGAACAGTAGCAAATCCGACCAGGTGTCTCTTGTTGGTAGTCCACATAACAATGGAGGTATTGTTCCTCCATCGCATTGGCCCTCTCCGCTGCTCCCTTTGTACTTGGATGAAAAGCTGAGCTCAGTCCTTGTGTGACCCAATGGATCTCAGGAACTCTCTCCAGAACTTGGCAGTGAACTGAACTCCGCAGTCTGAAATGATCCTCCTGGGCACTCTGTGCAGGCGGTAAATGTGTTTAACAAACATTTTAGCTAGCTTCTTTGCAATGGTAGTCTTGAGCAAGCAATGAAATGGGGTTGCTTGAAAAATAGATCAATGACTGTCCAAATTACTTTATTACCGCCGCTGTCTGGGAGCTTGGCAATAAAGTCCATTGCGATCTCTTTCCATGGTCGGCTAGGGTTGGCCACCCATTGCAGTAGTCCTGGGGGCTTACCTGGCAGTATTTTCATGGTTGCGCAAGTGGCACAGCTTTTTACATAATCTTCAACTTCCACTTTCATTTTTGGTCACAAAAATTGATGCCTGGCGAGGTGGAGCATTTTTAGGAATCCAAAGTGACCTCCTAATTTCGCATCATGGCTTCCCTGTAGTACTTCCAGCCTCAAGTTTGCAGGAACATACATCCTTTCCAGGCTAAGCCATCTTTCTTTGTCAGGATGTCCTTGTTGTCGTTGAGCCAGGGGTCTGCTGGCAGCACCGATTTCATTGCTGTGGTCAGCTTGTCCTGTCAGGGTAGGTGGCCAGTTAGTATGGCTTCTGGTGGTGACTTGGGCCACCTTTTGGTGAGAAGGAGAAAGGATGGGGTGAACCACTTTTTCCTTCTTACTGTTGTACTGTGGTTTTCTTGATAACGCATCCCCCAGCATGTTCTTCCCTGCAGGGATGTGCTTCAGTTCGAATTTGAACCTTCAGAAGTATTGTGCCCAGCAAACTTACTTTGGGGACAGACTTTGAGGGCTTTGAGGTTTTTATGGTCAGTCCAGACCTCAAATGGCATAGTGCTCCCTCCAGGAAATGTCTCCAAGTGAGCAGGGCCCACCTGACAACATACGCTTCTTTGCCCCAAATGGCCCACCTCCTTTCAGTAGTGGTGAGTTTTTCGGAGACATAAGTGCATGGCAAGAGGTGTCCTTCTTTATTCTTTTGCAACAGCACTGCTCCTACAGCCACATCACTGGCATTGGTCTGTTATTATGAATTGCTGTTCTGGGTCATGGTGTTGCAGTATGGGCTGTTGGGCAAAGAGCTGTTTTAATTTCTCAAATGCTTTTTGACAGTCCATTGTCCACCCAATAGGTTGATTTGCCTTTGGCTTTGTCGGGGAAGGCCCAGTCTTTAACAGTTCAGTCAATGGCAGGGCAATTTCCGCAAAAGCTGGGATAAATTGCTGGTAGAAATTGGCAAATCCAAGAAAGCTTTGTAGCTGTTTGCGAGTACTTGGAGGTTTCCAGTCCAATATAGCTTTTCCTGGATCCATCTCTGTCCCCTCACTGAAGATGCGATAGCCAAGGTAATCTAGTGAGGTTTTGTGGAACTCAAACTTCAACAATGTTGTGTATAGCTTGGCAGCTAGAAGTTTTTTCAGGACCTATTGTACCAGCTTCACGTGCTCTTCTGGAGGTTCACTTGAAGTTTTTAAAAAGAGACTAGACAGTCACTTGTCTGAAATGGTATAGGTTCTCCTGCTTGAGCAGGGGGCTAGACTAGAAGACCTCAAAGGTCCCTTCCAGCTCTATTTTATTCACATACTTGGGATCATATTTAGATGAGAAATGTTTACTAACTCACAAGTGCTTTTTCAAGAGGCAACTGAACTTTCTTTGTTTTTCCTTGAAGATGTTTCGCTTCTCATGCAAGAAGCTTCTTTATTTCTGACTGAATGTTGGAAAATGGAAGAAATTATCTTCCTTGCAATCATATGGACATTAGTACTCTTTCTGAGTCATTGAGGCCACTTGAAGATTACTGACATTGAGATTATTTTGTAGTGCTTGGGGTTATACAGCACAAAGAAATAGGAGGGATCTGGAGAGGAAGCTGTATGCCCAAGGAAACCCTGAGCATGGCTGTAAACCCCAATCTAACTGAAGCAAAAGAGCCACCATCCCACTGCCACTTAGAGATTCTCATGACAGGGGAACTCACTTTGAGGATTTCATAGCAGCATAGTTAAATCAACAGTTACTTCATGCCATTACTGCAGGCTAGCAAGTAAAATACCACAATTCCTTATTAATTTTCATTTTCCACCTTTTTATAAAAATGCATTTTACAGCTCTAATCTTGTTAACCTTGTTGGATTTGAAAGCTCTTGTTGGATTTGAGACTGATTTGTGTTTTATCAAGTGCCCTATCTTCTGACCACACTGTGCTTGCCCATCTATATATACAGAAGCTGGAATGGGAAACAAGTAAAACCAAAATTAAAAATAATATAAATTAAAAATGCTCAAGGACATACTCTAAAACCTTTAAAATAAAATCTATCAAATTCTTTATTACAGCCAAGAAGCAAATGTGAGTTCAAATCAGTAACAATATTATATGGGTTAAAGGGGAGTGAAATAAAGGTGGTTGAATAATTTATGTACACAAATAGGAAAAGTAAAACCATCAGTCAAGAACTAATATAACAGACCATATTTAAAGGATCCTGTTTCAGGTTTCACATTCAACACATGCTCAGTTGCTAGGTGATTATAGCAATTTAATCAAGGCTAATAATGTCCGGGAATGAAAACTTGGCTGAGTAGTTTCACTTTCACTAGTAACACTTGAAAGAGAACTCAAAATCCAGTCTGAAGCTCAGCCAACCCAGGTTTATCAGCCAGGCCAGAGTTTCTTACAGGAGCAGAATATGCAAGAAGGACTGCCAGAATAGGAGATCAATAGGATTGTTTACAACAGAAAAGCAGGGTAAGGCTGCCTCTTAAAATCAGGTGCAGCCAGCTATCTTTAATGAAGACAATTGCTTCCTTGCTTGGCAAGGAGTCTCGTTCAGTGTTTTTGCTCTTCATTCTATTCCCTGAGTAAGGACTTGGAGGCCAAATCACATCATGTAACTGTTCCAGCTATTCTGATGGTGCCTATATTTGATCAGTTTCAGGTAATACCTGGCTTGGTGTCCTGAAGCTGCCATTCCAATAGTTCAGCTTTTCAGAATTAGAATCATTAAAACATTTAGATAATAAAAATTAGGTAATAATATACCAAGTTTACAAAATAGGTTCCTAACAAAGCAGACAATGACTCCCAAAGGTAGAGCCGGGAACTAGAAGGTCAGCTATACTGGATTTAATTTATCTTACTAAAAAAGATGAAATGATAGAAGGGGTTGAAGTTTCAGGAACTTTGGGGAGAGTGGCTGTGATATTGGAATTCAACAAGGCAGGCACAAGCAATAGAACCATGTCAAACTAGGAGAACGGATCTCAACAATCTTAAAATGAGTTTGGGAAGGATTCCATGGATGGAAACCTTTAATGGGAAAAGAGCTGTTGATAGGGAGTGAGAGGTCCAGGCCTCAGCTGCTTTTTTGTGATGTGCCACAGGGCTCAGTATTTTCTCCACTCTTTTTCAACATCTATATGAAACTGCTAGGTGAGATTATCTGTCACTACAGGTTGAGGGATCTACAGTATGCTGATGACACCAAATTCTATATTTCCACTCTTGATGAGCCAAGCGATGCTGTGGTCTTGTGGTACCTGGATACTGTGGAGGCCTGGATGGGGGGACAACCGGCTTCAACTGCACCCTGATAAGACTGAATGGTTTGCAGTACATGAGGCTCTGGGATCTGGGAATTTGTCATCTTTCACTCTGGATGGGATGGCACTGCCCCCAAAAGATCCGATCCACAACTTGGGGGTTCTCCTGGAGTTGTGATCCCTGCTTGAGGAGCAGTTGGCAATCATGGCTAGGAGAGTCATTGCACAACTTTGTGTTGCATGCCAATTGCGGCCTTTCCCAGATCAGGATTTCCTGCGCTCAGTCATTCAGTCCCTAGTCATCTCATGGTTGGACTATTGTAATGCATGTAGACATGGGGCTACCCTCGAGCATTCAGAAGCTATAGCTGGTGCAGAGTATAATGGCGCAGGCAGTTTTGGGGGTCTTCTAACACCAGTGCTCCATGAGCTGCATTGTTTGCCAGTGCCAGACCTGCCCCAGCTGGGTCCCTAGGAAAGAAAGATCCTTGATTCCATTTGTTTGAAGTGATAGGTTCTTTTTAAAAGGATCAGTAGTTGCAGTAAAAGCCAGGCTAAATCGGAGTATTCCTGTGCAAATGTTACAGATTTTCCCCTTTCCCTGCTTCCCCTTGACTAGAATTTCTGTGTCCAATGACATCCTGGTGTGGTGTTTTGGGAACTGCTTTGATGTCAGACATATCTTGAAGCTGTTTCACATTCTTTCCCAGGCCAAGCATCCTTGGGGAGCTGGATTATTCCAGTTTGACACCTCTGGTTCCTGTCAGCATATTTCTCTTCCCCATTACATCCTTCTTCTTTCCTTCTACTCAACTTCCCCAAATTCCTCTGCCCCACTCCCTCCATTTATGGCGGGATGCCAGCAAAGCACAGTGAAGCAGATGAAGATGGCAGAGTTGACAGCTAATCTGCTTCCAGTGCAATTCAAGATGCTGATGGTCACCTTAAAGCCCTTCATGGCATGAGTCCAGCTTATTTGAGGGATCATTTTATCCCACTGGGATTGGCCATTCCCACCGGCAGAGCAGGCATGCTACAGATCTTGTCAGCCTGATTATTCCAGCTGGTGAGGTCCAGGAGGAGGGCCTTCTCTGCTGTTGCTCATGCCCTCTGGAGTCTGGAACATCTTCCTCCCAATGTAAGATTAGCCCTATCCTATCCTTTTGTAAGGGCCTAAAGACATGGCCCTGCCAGTTCGTTTGGGCCCCAATGGGGGAACAGCACAGTGGAGGTGGTTGAATAAAAACAGATCCCACCTCCCGTGCTCGGTCTTCCTTTCATGTCCTTGGATTTTAATGTTTGGTTTTTAATTTATTTAATGTATATGTTTAGATATATTTTTATGACTGTAAGCCACCCAGAGTTATCTTATGATAAGATGGGCAGCCAATAAATTTTATAAATAAATAATAAATAAACTCAGAAAGCTTGGGAAATTCCAAAAATGTGATTATAAAAGCCCAATCTAGCACAATATCACTGAAAAAGAAAAATAGGGGATGTGTTCTGTCTCTACTACACGTTGCTCTGTCTGCAGCTCGACATGCAGCTAAACCCACCTATCCTCCAATAAAACAGTCCATGTGCGTAGATCTGGATGCTTTATTGAAAGAACAGGATATGGTGAGACTGGAGAAAATAGAATACATACAATACGGCAGGAAGATTGGTCTTTGCACAAAACTGGAAAAACAAAGAGATCCCCCCAGAATAAGAAATAATAAAGAAGATACTGACATGCGCAGAAATGGACAGGCTGACTCTAGAGCTCAAAGACAAGGGTGAGACGGAATACTACAAAATCTGGGACAAATGGTACCAATGGTTAGAAACGAGGGGAAAAGGTCAGGACAGAGAAACACAGATAAGTTAAGAAATGGAAAATATGGTGTTAATATTGTATGAAAGGTAGGAATTGGATATGTATATGTATTAATAGTAACTAGTAACTATCATGAAAGGACTTAATGCATAGATAATTTGACTGACCATGCATACCTATGTAATGGATACAAACTGTTATTGTTGAAAGATCAAAAAATTCCATGGAAATGACTATGCCAGAAACGTCACACTATGTCCAATGTTTTTAATGTTTACCTAATAAATACTTTAAAAAAAATTGCATCCAGTGTTGGTCACCACAGTAGAAAAAAGATGTTGAGACTTTAGAAAGAGTGCAGAGAAGAACAACCAAGATTATTAGGGAACTGATCATGGTTAGCGTAGTGAAGAGAAGGGCCAGGGGAGACATGATAGCAGTGTTCTAATATTTGAGGGGCTGTCACAGAGAGGAAGGGGTCAAGCTATTTTCCAAGGCACCTGAAGGCCAGACAAGTCATAATGGATGGAAATTAATCAAGGGGTAGACAACTTCCGGCGGCCGAAGGCCACGGACGCGTGCGTCCACCTTTTTGCTGCTTCGGTGGGCTCCCCTGAATCTTAGGGGAGCACAGGGGGCCTTGGAGTGGCACCCTGCCATATGGGTGGCTTGCTGGGACCCCCTGGAATGGCGACAGCCATGGGGGGGTCTCCAGCTTTGCCCCAGGAGCCGTGGAGCATAGGGAGTGCGCGGAATGCCATCGCGCGCTTCGCCGAGCGCAGCCAGGAAGGAAACGATTAATTTGAATGCAACAGCTGAAGCGCAGTGAGGTGGGGGCTCTCCCCAGGTCTTTTACAGTTTAATACCTTATTGACTGACTTGCAGTTTTTTCTTGGACTTTGTTTCAACCAGTGGAGGAGTCAAAATTGGAGGGGGGAGGGAATTTCCACCCCCCTCGGAAAAGCAGCACTTGGAAAATCTCTCCCTTGCGAGGGAGAGAGAGAAAGTTTTAAAAAGTTTAAAATACTTTCACTTCCCTTAATTAATGGGGGAAAAAACCTTTTTTTCTCTTTTGACTACAACTGTGAGAGAAAGGATGGTTGAACTGATTCTTCTCTAAACTATGAATGGGAACTGTGACTTTGCTGTTTCCTGACCACCGGTGCTGGCTGAGCCAAGATGGCTCACTTCCTCTTTCTTCTTTGTCTTTGTGCATGAGACTCCTCCTTTGAAAAACTTTGTTGCCTTAAATTAATTTCCACACCAGAGACCCCCAGGAGCCTCTTCAAACAAGTTTTTTCCCTGGATTTGGAATATTTTGATCCACCCATCTGCTCTGGTCTTGAACTAAACGACTTATTCTCCTTTGGATCTGCCTGTTTGGTGGTCTCTACCGGCTGTGCTTTCCCATGGACACCATTCCCTGTATACAACAATAACTATCTCTGAGCTTCATGATGGGTCCAAAAAAATTACCACCTGGAAAGGCCTCATTGACCCCAACATCTTCTATGTCCAGCCCCATTGCCCACCAGTCACAACTGGGATCCTTTTTACAACCTAAAGCCCCTGAAGAGAGTTCAAAGGATTTGTCTACTCAGCAGATGCTTCAGGCCCTCTTAAAGGGACAAGACGAAATGAAAAAACAGCTGCAGGACTTAAATGACCAGCTCAGAGAGACACAACAAAAAACTACACAGAATGAGCAGAGGATAGGTGTACTGGAGGAGGGTGTGGCTGGGATGAGGAACGACCTGGAGGCAATCCAAAGGGGGAATGCAGAATTTGAGAATCATGTGATAAAAATGGAATTTGAAAGGATGTCTTTTTTTCTTAGGTTTCAAAATTTACCAGAAGTCGAAAATGAAGATCTTAAAGAGATTATGACCACAATGTTAGCAGAATATATTAACAGAGATAAACAACAGCTTAGGTGGGATATTGACCTAATTTATAGGATTAACTCAGCCTATGCAAGAACACATAATGTTCCAAGGGAAGTTCATGTTAAATTTCTTAGAAAAACCACAAGAGATGAGGTTCTAGGAGCTCAAAGGGGAGGACCATTAAAATATAAGGATAAAGAAATAACCATTCTTAAGCAGATCCCAAAGAAAGTAAGAGATAAGAGAAGGAAATATACCTTCTTAGCAAAAAAAATTATATACTAACGGGGTTTGGTTTAGGTGGTTGTTACCAGAAGGCATGTTGATTTTTTGGGAGAACAGTAGAATCAGAATTAACACAGTTGCGGAAGCAGAGGCTTTCATGAAAAAACATACTGCTCTCTTAGATGATGTGGGGGATGTTACACAAGAAACAAGGCAGGGAGGGTTTGCCAGTGGACGGGGGGGAGGATGCGACAACAAGAAGACTCAGATCACAAAAGTGAATTGAAACACTATTCCAAATGTTGTTACAATGTATTCTCAAGGAAGTGACAAAAGTAAAATGATTGAAACATACTGACGATTTTGTGTTAAACCTAAAACTGCTAATACCTATGCAAATGTTCATAGTTTTTTATTTTTCCTTTTTGTAAAAGTTGTGAGAGCCAGGGGGGCTTCTCTCCCCCCCCCCCCCGCACGATGTAGCTGTCAAAATGTTCCATAACCTCTTAACCCTTTTTCCCTTGTAAAACTTTTAAAATCAATAAAAAATTTAAAATAAAAAAAAGAAATTAATCAAGGGGAGATTCAACCTAGAAATACGGAGAAATTTTCTGATAGTGAGACTCATCAACCAATGGAACAGCTTGCCTTTGTAAGGTGTGGGAGCTTTATCACTGGAGGCTTTCAAGAAGAGATTGGACATTTGTCAGAAATGGTGTAGGGTCTCCTACTTGGGTGGGGAGTTGGATTAGATGACGTACAAGGTCCCTTCCAACTCTGTTAATCTAATCACCTTTTAGGAGTCTCTGGTTTATCTGGTCCTTTCCATGCTGCTCTGATGTGAAGGGTAATCCTGTAGCAGTGGTGGGTTTCAAAATTTTTTAGAACCTCTTCTGTAGGTGTGGCCTGCTTTGTGGGAGTGGTTTGCTGGCCATGTGACCAGGTGGGAGTAGCTTGCCAGCCATGTGACTGGGTGGGAGTGGCTTGGCAGTCATGTGACTAGGTGGGTGTGGCCAACTTGTAAAATGTTGTGAAACTCACTTAACAACACTCTTGCTTAGCAACCAAAATGTTGGCTCAGAAACTCTGGCATTTGAAGCACACAAGTCTTAAAGCTGTCAAGTTACAAGACCCTTGCACCCCTAACCCTTTAGAAAAAAAACCCAGGGGTGTTCAAACTTGACGGCTTTAAGACTTGTGGACTTCAACTCCCAGAATTCCTCCTCACGCTCTTCATCTTGATGATATGCAGATGGGCAGCGGGAGGGAGCTGGAACTGGTTCTAAACAGCACTGTAGATTTGTGGAACCTCTTCTATAGAAGAGGTTAGAACTGGCAGGAACCCACCAACCTGTAGGATAATTTTCAGGTTCAAGTACCTTGGGTGTGTGTGGGGGGGTGTCTGCTGTTAGCCTGTAATGGTACTGAGTAGCATTTTTGGCTTGCTTCTTGAAGGTACAGATTAGGAATACAAATCAAAATAAGCAACAAAATGATAGAACATCTATCCACTCTAGATGGGTTCAAATCATCAAGACCAGATGGATTACATCCCAGGAGTTGGTTGATGGCGGATGTGATCTTGGAACTTCTGAATTATATCTTTCAAAGATCCTGGAGCACCAGGGAACTACCAGAGGACTGGAAAAGAACTGGTTTGATTCCCATCTTCAAAAACGGGGGGGGGGGGGGAATGGATCCAGGAAATATAGACCAATCAGCCTGACATCAATACCTGGGACGATCCTGTGAAAATATAGAAAGAAGTAAAGCTATTACTAGAAATCAACATGGGTTTGAAAAGCAGATCATGCCACACAAACCTTACTGCATTCTTTGACAAAGTGATTAAATTAATGGACCAGGGAAATGCTGTGGACATATAATGGGCCTATCCAACAAAATGCAATTCAGTTGTGAGAAAAGTAAGGTTTGACAGCTAGGCAAGAAAAATGCATAGGTATAGAATAGGGGGTACCTGGCTCAACAGTAACTGTGAGAGGGCTCTAGGAGTTCTAGTGGACAACCACTTAAATATGAGACAACTGTGTACTGCAGCTGCCAGAAAAAAACCAGTGAAGTTCTAGGCTGCATCAACAGAGGAATAGTGTTGTGGAAGATTAAGGAAGATCGGTTTATCATGATTCATGCCTCAGAGACTGTTTGAGAGTGTTTAATTTACATTTCCCAGCCTGGCAATTATCCAAGGAGCTGATAAGGTCGGGACTTCGGGTTTGCACTTTGGGCTAATTTTCGCCCTCCGGCGGCTTCAGGGAAATGGCCAAATGGGCAACCTGGAAGTCCGTTCCCAAAATTCCAGTTTGTGTGTTGGGCTGTTTTTTGCCCTCTGCAGGTTCCTAAGAAGCCTTCCTCTGGAGCCTGGGGAGGGCAAAAAACGGATCTACCGGGCTCACGGGAAGTAGGAAAATGGGCTGTTTCTGGCCTCCAGAGGGCCTGCGGGGGAGGCCATTTTCACCCTCCACAGGCTCCACGAAAGCCATGGGGGGGTCATAAGCGCATGCGCAGGGGGCATGGCATGCAGGTGCATTAAATTATGGGGGTGGGCATGTGAGTGAGCGCGATAGTGTGCACGCACATCCTTTTGGCACCCGAGGTGAAAAAGGTTCGTCATCACTGGTCTAGTCTAATGAAGAGAAGGACTAGGGGTGACATGAAAGCAGTCTTTCAATATTTTTTTTGAACAGGTTTTATTGCAATTTTCTTTTTTCCATCATACGTACTTTATGGACAGAGGGTTGACCAGGTCACATCTTATACATCAAATTCATAATCATAGTTTCAATATATTCTAATCTTTCCACTTTTATCAATGTTCACCTCTTTTATATTATCCTTTATCTTCTTCAGTTAATTCATTTGAGCTTACATATCATTGCTATACATCATTTTATTGTCTTCAACTAATTACTATTAATTCATTTTTACAAATTAATCATTTTTCACCATAGTTTGCTGTTCCAACTTCAACAGTATTATTCTCTTTACATAGTTCTTTATCATTTACACATAATTAACATCACTTATGCCCTATATTTCACCTTTTTTACAGTTTCTCCAGTTGTTTACCCTATTTCTTCTTCCCAGAAAATATTGCACAAGTTCTCCTTTCCCAATCATTAACATTTTAAATTACATTCAAAATTTATAACATTATTAAATTGTCTACTTTCACACTCCCGTGTACTGGTTTATCTTATTTTATATATTTACTAATATTTATCCTATTATGCCTCCTTCAGTTAACATTTTCCTCATTATCCATCAACTCTATCTTTTAAGGATCCCATTTTAATGACTTTTTGATCTGCCTTTTATGCCGCTCTCTTGAAGTCTTATTTCTTTTTTTTACTTTTATATGTGTTGTACTTTCTCTTATATCCCTTTTATCTCTTTTTGTTGTATTATTTGCACACACACCCTCACCAGAACTTCCTCTTGTCTCTGCAGAATATTTCCCTTTTTGTCTTTTAACTCCTTTTGGGGGGATGGTTTCCCACCTTTCCTCTCTACTCTTTCTATCTTACCATGAAGTTATATGTTATTGTCTAATTGAATCTTGTTTTTTTATTTCTTCCTCTTCTATACTTTTAGCTTCTTGTATCTCATTTAGATTCCCCCCTTCAGATTCCTCTTCTATTTTCTTTTCTGTGTGTTTAAACAAACTTCCTTTATTGCCTATCAAAGATTCACACACATTTTTAGCAACAAAAATAATTCTTCATATATTTAAAACTCCATTTTATAACAATTTAGAAAGTTTTTAAAACCTGCCCAATTATATCTCTTCGCAATTAGTCCAAATTTAAAGTCTATGTAATTTCCTTGCTTTTCTTCTTTTCTTCAATTATTCCTCTTCTCTTCAAAAGTAGGGTGTTCTACTAAGTATAATCCAATAGTAATCCAATTCCAGAAATAGGCAAATCCAATTAAAAATTAGCTTTCTTCAAAGAGAGCAAAGAAAAAACACCAAATAGAAAACACAAGCACTCCTTAAAAGTTCTCACAATCTCCAAATTATCTTCTGTATAGCCAAGATCAAGTCTCCCCACTGTTACTTCTCTTGTTTTGCATATTTAAATCTTAGCATATATTGCACTCACAAGTCTGATGAGCTTTATTTTTTCCTCCAGTAGATGGCACTCTACATTTCTGTTTCATATAAGATAGTCTAACAAATACAGCTGATTGTCAAAATATCCAGGGAATTTAAAATACATATAAAAATGATATTTTCTCCCAAAAATCATTTTAAAGATGTTTTGGCTTTCCCCAGTTTCCCGAAGAAACAAAAAGGATTCTTCTTGGGCTTTTTATTTTATAGTCTCAGATTTTTTTTCCAAGTGCCAAATAGCCACTGTTCTAATCTCCAGAATTCCTTTTAAAGCTCCAATTTAATTTTTTTAAAAAAAAAATCTTTAAGTGAGAGTTGGCTATTATCTCACCCAATTCCAGCACTCCGTCCAAATACCGCTCCAGCTCAATTCTTAAATCTGGTTGTCCCAGCTTCGAGGTGACCACAGAAAAATGGCCACCATCCCAACTGCCGATCGGGAGAGCTGCTTCTGACCTAGCAAGGAAATTGCCAATTTCTCGCAGTCCATGAAACACCTCTCCTTTTTCTTCACCATCCCTACAAGATGGCTGTGGTCCCAAGGTCTGCCAGCAGTGGTTACTGGCTGGATTTCACGGAACTCTTCAGAGCTCCGCTAATTTCCAGTCCGTTCCCGCCGCAACATCAACCGGAAGTCCAATATTTGGAGGCAATATTTGTGGTGTTATCACAGAGAAAAGGGGATCAACATATTCCCAAAAGCACTTGCAGGCAGGAAAAGAAATAATGGATGAAAACTGATCAAGGAGAGGTCCAACCGAGAACTAAGGAGAAACTTCCTGACAGTAAGTATAATTAGTTAGTGGAACAGCATGCCTCCAGAAGTTGAGGGTTCTCCATCACTGGAGGTTTTTAAGATGTCAGAGGAGTCCTTAGTGCTCTCTGAGCTTGCTTGTTTCTTGCAGACTGTTCATTTCCCAAACTAGGTAACATCATCACTGCTGGTAAGGAGTGCAGCTTGCTGAGCTTTACATTCTGGTGGCTTGCCTCTCAGCGATGGTGGGGATGGCTTTGATTGGGTTCTTTGGCAGTTTCTTGATTGGTGTTTTGTTTATTTGATTGTTGGTCTGATGTTAACCTTAGAGTTAATCTATGCGGTGCTGATTGCTGGTGGAGAGGTGCTAATGCCTTTTTGGGTGCTGATTGCTGGTGGAGAGGTGCTAATGGGTGCTGATTGCTGGTGGTGAGGTGCTAATGCCTTTTTGTTCCTTTTTGGGCTGGGTGATAGTCTCTTTTGCATTGTCTATAGATGTTGTTAATATCTATGTGTCTATTGATGGCTGATTTGTCAGAGTTCCAGGCTTCTAGAAATTCCCTGGTGTTTTTGGACTTGGCTTGGTCTAGTATGGTCACATTTTCCCAATTAAAACTATGGTTAAATCTGTCTATAAATTAAAGAATTTTCATCATGTCTTCTGACTGCTAGTTGGTGTTCGTGGATGCATTCTGCCAGTCTTTTGCCTGTTTGACTCACCTGTTCCGATTAGCAGGCCTGGCATAATTACAACTGTCCCTCCTGGCAAATGTATTTCATCTGGTTATCTTAGGGGTTTTTTAATTTGTTGTGTCTGTTTTAGGGATTTAAAACTCATATTTATATTAGCTTTGTACAGTTATTTTAATTGCATTTTAACCTCCTCCAAACTGTACATATTTCACTTCTTATTGTATTTTGTTATATTTTCTGTGGACTGTACACCGCCCCGAGTCCCTTTTGGGAGAGGGGGCGGTCTAGAAGCACCAAATATAAATAAATAAAATATAAATAATGGTTGTTACAGTCATTGCACCATATGTTGTAGTTGACTCCTGTTTTTTCTTCTGAGTTGTTGAATCTTTTCATCTGCTTAGGATGTTTGAAGGGCTTTAGTTGGCTTGTGTGCTATGCTGATTTCATGTGATTGTAGTAGTCTCTTGGTGATTTCTGAGATATTCCTGATGTATGGCGATGTACTTCTTTTTAGGGTTTGTGTTGGTTGTGCTGTATTGGGTTGAGTGAATGTTTGATAAAATTGTGTGGATATCCATTTTGTTGGAATATGTTGCTCTGTTTCCTTTTTCTGCTGTTCCAGGTTGCTGTAGTGTGTTTGGGCTCATCTAAATAAGGTCTTGACACAACTTCTCTTGTGGGAGGTTGGGTTGTTGCTTTGGTAGTGGAGCACCTGATTAGTATGGATGGTTTTTCTTGATTACATTAATTAAAATAAGGAAAATTAATAGTATATTTATAATAACATTTATAGCTAAAAACCATTTGTTTATGTGTCATATTCTTGTTTTTCAGATTCTAATTATGGTGGAAAGATTCCAATTGTATGCTTTGCCCAAGGAGGAGGAAAAGAAACTCTGAAAGTAAGATTCTTCCTAGGCCCCAGAGGCATTTAGAGAAAAATATAATCTTTCAGCATTTGTAGTCCTTTACATGATTTTTCCCCATAAAATAATATATCTTTTTAATATTTGGATTGTGGTTTCCATCATTTTAAGTACATTTGTTGTTTTATAAATTGCATTTTAGTTAGTCTGGAAATCAACTCTCTACTATGCATTTCATAAATAGAGAGACCAAAAAACAAGCAGGAATGCAGCACCAGTTAGTGTCTCACGATGTATGAACCTGGAAACAGCACACATTTAACAAATAACGACAACTGCTGCATCTGTGCACAATCTTTTGGAACTGAATCTAACATTCCACAGCCAAAAGGCGAAAGTAGTTTTCTTGCTACTTAGACCCTCTAGTGTTCTGCTAAGGGAATGTACCTTAAGATGCAATACACAAAGTAACTGATCTCTAAGAATAGACTGGCTTGCACTAAGAAAGGCTAAGTACTTAGAGCAAAGATTTCAGAACATACATTGAAATACATCAGTGGTGGGATTCAAAAAAATGTACTACCAGTTCTGTGGACGTGGCTTGGTGGGCATGATGTATCTTGGTGGGCGTGGCTTGGGCATGGCAGGGTAAGGATACTGTAAAATTTCCATTTCCTCCCCACTTCAGGGGAAGGTTACTGCATGATTCCCATTTCCTCCCGATCAGCTGGGACTCAGGAGGCAGAGAATAGATTGGGGTGGGCCAGTCAGAGGTGGTATTTACTAGTTCTCCAAACTATTCAAAATTTCTGCTACTGGTTCTCCAGAACTGCTCAGAGCCTGCTGAATGCCACCTTCCTTCCTTCCTCCCTCCCTCCCTCCCTCCCTCCCCCCTTCCTCTTATTTCACCTTCCTTCCCTTCCTTTCCCTCTCATGATTTTATCTTCCTCCTCCCTCCCTCCCTCCTCTGATATTTATTTCCTTCCCCCCTGATTTCACCTTCCTTCCTTCCCTGATTTTTCCTTCCTTCCTTCTCCCCTCCTGATTTCACCTATCTTCTCTTCCATTCCCTTCCTTCCCTGAAAATTATCCTGTCTTCTCTGTCAAAGCCACTCCATCACAAAAACATACCCCCTCCCCGTCTCTTTCCTTGAAAGCTGATATTATTTTAATCCAAAATAAGATTTAAAAAAAAAGATTTGGGATTCTGAAAAGAAACTAAATGGGTTTGGAGCTGCTGTGTTTTATGCCTGTTGCCTCCAACCAAGGCCCTTTGCTCCGAAGTGGGTCGGGAGGCTAAGAGCTGATCAATATCCCAGAAGGGGTTCTCTATCCACTCCCTCCTCGCCGCCTTTTAGCAACTTTTTTTTTTTTTGGTTCTCATATTTATTTACTAATATATTTATCTTAAAGCATATCTTATTTGAGTGTGTAATGTTATAAATAAAGAAAAATCAGGAATCACTAACAGAAAGCAATGTAAATACAGATTTCACAATGTTTGCTGACCAAAAAATGATTTTAAATCAAGTTGTAACTGCAGTTTTGTAACGAAATGTACAAATGTCTCTTTAAAAACAAAACTTTTTTAAAAATCAACTATCTAGCTTGATGTCTTTCCTCCCCCCACCCCCATCATACATACTTTTTGGACAAAGTGTTGACCGGGTCACATTTTATACATCTCATTTATAATAATAATTTCAGTATATTCTAATCTCCCCACTTTCATCAATATTCATCTCTTTTATATAATCCTTTATCTTTTCCCATTAATTCATTTAAGCTTACATATCATTACTAAACACCTAATCCTTACAAATTAATCATTTTAACCAAAATTTTACTATACCAACTTAGATCATATTATTCTCTTTACATATTATTTTATCTTTTCTCTTTCAATGTTTATCCATAGTTAACATCACTGTATGGCCTTCATTTCATAAATTTTACAGTTTTTCCAGATGTTTACTCTATTTCTTCTTCTCAAAAAATATCTCATGAATTCCCTTTTCCCAATCAATGTTTTTAAATTCTCAATATTGTTTAAATTACATTCAAAATCAGTAGTATTATCAAATAATCTTATTTTTTCGGTGTATCAGATGCACCAGAGTATAAGACGCACCAAAGTTTTGAAGAGGCAAATTAAAAAAAAAGTTTTTGCACTCCGCAAACCTCCCAAAAACAGCCTGTTTTTCGCGAAAACAGACCTGTTTTTTCACCAAAAAGGTCATGAATAGCCTTTAAGGGGCTTGCAGAGTGCTCTTGGGGGTGTGGGGTGTGAGGCAAAAACAAGCAAAAAATGGCCCATTTTTCCTGAAAACAGGCCTGTTTTGGTAAAAAAGTGGGGGGCATGGATAGCCTTTAGGAAGCTTATAGAGTGTCCCTGGGGGCTGGAGAAGTAAACTTGAGCAAAAAAACAGACCATTTTTTGCTCATTTCTGCCCTCCCCAGCCCCCAGGAACTCTCTGAAAGCCTCCATAAGGCTATGCACAGCCATTTTGGTGAAGGGGAGGGTTTTCGGGAGGCAGAAAATGCTATATTCAATGTATAAGACACACCCAGATTTTCAGCCTCTTTTTTGAGGGAAAAAGGTGCATCTTATACTCTGAAAAATACGGTATCTACTTTCACATTCCCGTCTAATGATCTAATTCTTTATATATCTATACTAGTATTTAGCCTATAATTGTAGCTCTCTTCTATTAACATTTTCTTCCTTAAACATCATCTCTTATTCTTTTAAGGATCCCATTTTTAATGATTTCTTGATCTGCCTTTTATCCCGCTCTCTTGAAGTCTTATTTCTCTTTTCTTTATTTTTATATGTGTTGCATTTTCTCTTTGGTATCCCTTTTATCCCTTTTTGTTTTATTTTTTGCACTTCCCACGCCAAAACTTTCATTTGACTCTGCAAAATATGTCCCTTTTTGTCTTTTAGCTACCTCCTTTTCTATTTTGAGGAGAGTTTTCCCCTTTTTCTCTCTATTCTTTCTACTTTTGTATAGGTTTCTGTGGCATTGTCTAGTTGATTTTTATTTTTTACTTCTTCCTCTTCTAGTTTTTTAGCTTTATGTATTTCATTTACATTCCCCCTTTCAAATTCTTCCTCTGTTTTCTTTTATGTATGTTTAAACAAATTTTCTGGTTTTTTATTACCGATCAAAGATTCACGTACTTCTTTCAACATCAAAAGTATTTCTCCAAATATCTGAAACTCCATTTTAGAACAATCTGAAAATCTTTTAAAACCTCCCCAATTATCTCTCTTTACAATTAGTCCAAATTTAAAGTCTATTTAATTTCCTTGTTTTTCTTCTTTTCTTTAATTATTCTCTTCTCTTCAAAGGTAGGTGCTCTGCTGTATTAATATAGTCTAATAATAATCGAATCCAAAATTTGACAAATCCAGTTAACAATTAGTTTTCTTCAAAGAGAGCAAAAAAAC
Source organism: Natrix helvetica (assembly GCF_964273705.1). Taxonomy (NCBI): domain Eukaryota; kingdom Metazoa; phylum Chordata; class Lepidosauria; order Squamata; family Natricidae; genus Natrix; species Natrix helvetica. The sequence goes on along the minus strand of NC_138552.1, from coordinate 116,331,727 downwards.
CAAAACAAAAGAGAAACACAAGCACTCCTTAAATTTTCTCACTATGTCCAAATTATCTTCTTTGTAGCTAAGGTCAAATCTTCCAGCTCTTATTTTATTCTGTTTTAGTCTTAGTATATATTCCGCTTACTAAGTCTGCTAAACTTTGTAGCACATTTTTTTTCTCCAGTAGATGGCACTCTAAATTTCTATCCCATATAAGATATAGTTAATTGATCAAAATATCCAGGGAGTTTAAAATACACATAAAAATGCTATTTTCTCCTGAAATTCATTGTTTGTTTTTTGAGTTCTTTGGATTTTTTCCCCACTTCCCAATTACATGAATTATTCTTGGGCTTTTTATTTTATAGTCTCAGGGTTTTCCTTTTTTGTTCCAAGTTCCAAATAGCTAAGTGTCAACCTCCAGAATTAATTTAAGAACATCGGGGGAGGGGGCGCCTAGTGGTGGGATCATCCAACAGGGAGCCGCAGGAGAGGGCCCAAAGAGCCGCATGTGGCTCTAGAGCCGCAGGTTGCTGAACCCCGCCCTATATCAAGGTGTGCATAATTATTAGACAGCTTCTTTTCCTCAGGCAAAATGGGCTAAAAAGAGATTTACAGTAACTGAAAAGTCAAAAATTGTAAAAAGTCTTTAAGGGGGATACAGCACCCTTGAAATTGCTAATATATTGGGCTATTATCACAGAACCATCAAATGTTTTGTTACAAATAGTCAACAGGGTTGCAAGAAATGTGTTGAGAAAAAAAGGAAGCACTTTAAACTGCCAAAGATTTGAGAAGAATCAAACATAAAGTTACCAGGAACCCATTATCCTCCAGTGGTGTCATATTTCTGAATGCAACCTACCTGGAGTGCCTAGAAGTACAAGGTGTTCAGTGCTCAGAGACATGGCCAAGGTAAGGAAAGCTGAAATCCAACCACCACTGAACAAGACACATAAGTTGAAACTACAAGGCTGGGCCAAGAAATATCTGAAGACAGATTTTTCAAAGGTTTTATTGACAGATGAGATGGACAAGATGGATGGGCCCATGGCTGGATCAGTAACGAGCACAGAGCTCCACTTTGACTCAGATGCCAGCAAGGGGGAGGTGGGGTACTGGCTGTGGTGGGATCCTGCCAGTTTAACAACCGGTTTGGTGAGTGTGTGCTTCATGCACGCACCTGATGCATGCTCTGCGCATGTGCGCTGTTTTAACAAATCTTACCTTCCGCGTTACTTCTGGAGAATAACACAACTGAGGAGCGTCAATCCACTCTGCCACATGAATCAGCTGAGAGGATATAGGTAAGTGAAGCGCAGGGGCAGGCAAGCTCACCTGATCATCGGAGCGAACCGGTTCGCTCTCAGCTGATTGTCGGAGCTACTGGTTCTCCCGAACAGGTCTGAACTGGCTGAATCCCACCCCTGGGTACTGGTATGAGCTAATATTAAGAAAGATGAGCTAGTTGGATCTTTTGGGGTTGAAGATGGACTCAAAATCAACTCCCAAACCTACTGCCACTTTTTAGAAGACACTTTCTTCAAGCAGTGGTACAGGAAAAAGTTTGCATTTTTCAAGAAGACCATGATTTTTATGCCGGGCAATACTCCATAACATGCATCAAAGTACTCCAGAGTGTGGCTAGCCAGTAAAGGCCTTAAACATGAAAAAATAATAATATGGTCCCCTTCCTTACCTGATGTAAACCCTACTGAGAACTTGTGGGCCCTTCTTAAATGGAAGATTCATGGTGAAGGAAAACAGTACATCTCTCTGAACAGTGTCTGGGAGGCTGTGGTTGCTGCTGCACAAAAAGTTGATCATCAACAGATCAAGAAACTGACAGACTCCATGAATGGAAGACCTATGACTGTTATTAAAAAGAAATGTGGATATATTGGTCGCTGATTTTATTTTATTTTTTTTGAAATGTCAGAAATGTTTATTTGTAAATTTTGAGTTGTTTGCTTATTATTTTCACTTTAACAGATGAAAATAAATGAGTGAGATGGGAAATTCTTCATTTAGTTGCATAATAATTCTGCACACTAATAGTTGACCAATAATTATGCACATATAGATATTCTCCTAAGAAAGCCATAACCTCACTTTTACTTTCTTAAATATTTAGGTGTGAGGTTTATTAACATTTTGGATTGACTGAGAGCACTGTAGTTGTTCAATTATAAAATTAATCCTTCAAAATACAGCTAGTAGTTGGTAATAATAAGCTATATAAGATTGCTGTAGCATTACTATTCTACACGTCGACCGTGAATAGACCTCTTATCCAATTCAGTTGGATTGTTAAAAAAAGTCAGTGAGCTAATACAAGAGGACTGGATAGCAGTAAAAAGATTATGCAGATGCTTAAAAGGAACTGTGGACTTTAATTTAAAACTGCCCTAGTGATCCTGTCAGATCCCTAAAAGTGATACTGCCATTCAGTTGGGAGGAGAGGGGCCTTGGAGTCGATTTATTAGCAGTGCCTGTGACAACTGATATTTTACAACTGGTTTCCTGACACTGAAGCACCTTCAGATCCCTTCAACTTTTGGGGAATGTTTATGATGGCCATGTGGCCCAGTTCACTTTAATGTCTAATGGAAGATAGTCATGGGAATGTATATTTATCTGGTTCTCATGGCAGCTGGTAAATACACTTGTGTATTGGCTAAAATCTGCATTCTGACTAATGGAGGGGTCTCTACTGCTTTAATTCTACTTGCCTTGCCTAAGGGGATTCAGACATTGCTTTGAACTTCTACTTAGTAAAAGCTTCCTTTTGAAATACCGTTTTTTTTCAGAGTATAAGACGCACCTTTTACCCTCAAAAAAGAGGCTGAAAATCTAGGTGTGTCTTATACACTGAATACAGCATTTTTTGCCTCCCGAAACCCACCCCTTTACCAAAATGGTTGTGCAGAGCCTTTAGGAGGCTTATTGAGTGCTTCTGGGGGCTAGGGAGGGCAGAAATGAGTGAAAGATTTTGCTCAATTTTGCCCCCTCAGCCCCCAGGAGCACTTTTTGACAAAGAAACGGGCCTGTTTTTGTGAAAAATGGACTTTTTGCCCCTTTTAACACCCCACCCCCAGGAGCACTCTACAAGCCTCCTAAAGGCTATCCATGCCCTTTTTTAAAAAAATGGGCTGTTTTGGGGAGGTCTGCAGAGTACAAAAACTTTTTTTTTAATTTGCCTCTTCAAAATCTTGGTGTGTCTTATACTCCGGTGCGTTTTATACTCTGAAAAATATGGTACTTCATTTCAAGAGTCTTCACTTTCTTAAGCTAGGAGGAGAGGCAATCCTTACGGAAAGCAACATCTGCAAAATGGTCTGCCCAGAGAAGCAATCTTCGCTCTACCAAGGGGACCCTGCAAACCATGTCTGAGCAAAACAGTGAATAGGGGAAAGCTGAATGCTGGAGGGAGTATCAACCTCCCCCCCAAACTGGAGCCTACTCCCTGTACCCTGTCGGAGGGGATAACGTGACTCTGGAAGATCCCAAAAAGCCCCGCTGGTTGATTGGCATCGGGAAGAAAGATAGCTGGGATGGGAGGATCAGAGGAGTCACCCTCACCTGCAGTAACCGGAAACCGCAGTGGAAATTGAAGCTAGAAGCCCCCTCTGACCAGGAAGAACTAAACAAAGCATTGCTGAGACAGGATCATCTGAAGAGAAATATAACAGAGTACATTGGAGTAATGGAGATTTTGGAAAATCTCAACATCCAGAGAGAGACAGACCGACAGCAAAGAAACCCTAAAAGGGCAGCAGCAATGGATGATGCCAGGGGGGATACCCCCCTCTGGGCCCTGCTTATCAAGCAGATGGCACAGCAGAAGCAGCAGGGGACCCAGCAAACCCTCCTCTGGCCAGCACATGGACTGGGCCCATTCCCAACCAACCCCAAAACCCACAACTGGAAAGAAAGCTCCTTCTCTTGGGGTGACGTTTGGTGGGGATCTGCAACAATTGGGAATCTTTGTGGCACACATGCTCACCTACATGTAAGAGTACAGGTGTGATTTTCAAACCCAAGGATCCCGAGTGTGAGTTGTTACCCTAGCCATGGAAGGAGCTGCTGCCAGATGGATGGTAATCCTACATAATGCCGATGTGCCAAAACTTTTGGACTTCAACCATTTCGTGATGGCCCTGCAATGACGTTTCAAGGACCCCCTTGCAGATCACAAAGCATGCAACCACATTTAAGTTGTGAAGCAGGGATGGCGGCCAGTAGCACAGTATACTGAAGAATTCCGAGACCTCACGTATTGTGTGAACTGGCCAGGGGATATTCTGGTAAACTGTTTCAAGGATGGGCTAAGTAATGACCTCTACAATGCCTGCATGGCCCAAGGTGCACCGAACAATCTACATGAGTGGTATCTCACCACCGAAGAGGCTGAGATTGATATGGTCAGAAACCAGTATTGAGTGGGATGAGCATGGAAGAAATTCCCACCCCAATGGAAGCAAGAACCTTTCAATCCCCAAACGGCATCTTCTCCAAAACCCTCAGCCTGTTTCAAGTGTGGAAAAGAGGGGCACTGAGGTGCAGAATGCTGTTCTCTAGGAAACCCATGGGGAGGGGGGGAACCTATGAAACCTGGCCAGCATGGGAAGTAGACCTAAGATGTATAGCATGTCCCCAAGGGAACTGAAAGAACTGAGGGCATTCATTGCAAAAAACCTAGCAAGGGGTTTCATCGAGCCAGCCCAACCAAAAATCACAATCCCAGTGTTATATAGAGAAAAAAAGATGGCTCAAAATGTATCTCTGTGGATTTTAGAAATTTAAATACTATCAGTGTGGAGAACATGTTCCCTTCCCCCTCACGAAAGACATGCTAGCACACATCGCTAAAGGGAAAAAAAATTCAAAGCTGGATTTAAGAGAAGCTTACTACCACATCAGAATTAAAGAGGGGAACGAGTGGAAAATGGCATTTAACACCCCCCTTGGGTGCTACCAATTCAAAGTGTTCCCATTTGGGCTACAAGGGCCCCCACAGTGTTTATGCATTTAATAAACTAAATGCTACATGAGCATTTGTATAAGCGGGTTTTAGTTTATTTAGATAACATTTTGTTATATACGAGACCAAAGCAGAACATGTAAAACTAGTCCGGGCTGTTCTAAAGAAACTCTGCTCTGCCAAACTTTATGCTAAACTCTCTAAATGTGAATTCCACCAAGAAAAACCTGATTATTTAGGGTACTGCATTTCACACCAGGGCATAAAAATAGACCCTTTAAAAGTGCATGCGGTTCTTGATTGGGAACCACCCCACACACGTAAACAGTTACAAAGCTTGCTGGGATTTGCCAACTTTTACCTGCAGTTTATCCCCACTTTTGCCAGATTGTCCTCTCCATCACCAAGCTTTTAAAAATGAAGTGGGAGGGTAACCCAAAACCAAAGCAGCCTTTGAACTGGACAATGGAATGCCAAGCTGCATTTGAAAAACTTAAACAGCTGTTTTCAGCAGAGCCAATTCTAAAGCACCTGGACGTAGAGAAACCATTTGTCATACAAACAGATGCCAGCGATGTGGCAATAGGGGCGATCCTGCTTCCAAAAAATGAGCAAGGCCAATTACAACCATGCTCGTACACATCCAAAAAGTTGAATGAGACTGAGCAGAGGTGGGCCTTTTGGGAGAAAGAGGCTTATGCAGTTTGGTGGGCACTTTTAACCTGGAGGCATTAACTAGAGGGGAATAAGATCCCTTTTGAAGTCTGGACTGATCATAAAAATTTAGAAGCCTTAAAGACCCCAAGGAAACTCTCCCCAGAACAAGTACGGTCGGCCAGTATTTTAAATGGTTTAAGTTTATGCTCAGATATCTCCTTGGGGGAAAAAACTTTCTGGCAGATGCACTATCCAGAAAACCGCAATATAATAGAATGAACTCAGATGTAATTAAACAAGAAACATTGATGGACACCACCCAAACTTTTAAACAAGCTTTGGCCACCAATGAATGGTTTTTGAGCCACAAATCCAGCTACCTGATGAAAGATAATTTAACTTGGGTGGGAGGGAAGTTTATGTTCCAGCTAGCCAAAATTTTACACCTAATTAAAAGACAATTTTGGTGGCCATCATTAAAAAAGGACATAATAATAATAATAATAATAATAATAATAATAATAATAATAATAATAATAATAATATTTAATGCTTCTAGACCGCCCCCTCTCCCGAAAGGGACTCGGGGCAGTGTACAGTTCATACAAAATATAACAAGATACAATAAAATTAGATATGTACAGTTGACAGTTGACATGGAGGAGGTTAAAATGCCGTTAAAAGAACTGTACAAAGCAGATATAAAATAAATTCAAACCCCTAAAAACAAATACAGTAAATTAAAAAACCCCTAAAATAACCAGATATAATACGTAGAGAGCTATGTAGTTAGCTGCCCTATTTATGCGGCAGCTAAAAGATGTCAAGGGAAAACCCCAGAACTCTTACAGAAGGTAGTTGAATCTTTAGCACCCTGGAGAGATTGCTGTGGACTTTATTGTAGAACTGCCAGAAAGTGCGGGGAATACTGTCATTTGGGTCGTAACAGATGTGTTTTCAAAACAGACACATTTTATACCTTGCCAAATGCTCCCAACTGCCAAAAGCCTAGCGAAATTATTCCTGAAACACATTTATCGTCTTCATGGAGCCCCACAGAGAATCATCTCCAACAGAAGTGTCCAATTCACCTCAAAATTTTGAAGGGCATTTTAAACCTTACTTGGCACTGCCCAGGGGTTGAGCTCTTTGTACCATGCCCAGACTAATGGAAATTGTGAACGGACTAACTCGGTACTAGAACAATATCTAAGATGTTTTATTAATTTTCAACAGGATAACTGGACTAAACTTTTGCCTTTTGCAGAAATAGCATTCAATAACTCTGTGCACTCAAGTACTGGTTTTACCCCTTTTAGAGTAGCAACAGGCTAGGATTTCAGCCCCATGCCTGAACCCACTATCCCCTCACTTAAGGAGTGGATGGATACTTTTTGAAAATTCAAGCTGACAAGAAAAGAATGGAACCCAAACCTTTCCATGTTGGAGATAGAGTATACTTATCTACAAAATTTCGGAAGTCACTACAGCCATTAAAGAAATTAGGGCCAAATTTCATTGGACCTTTCCCTATCACTAGGGTCATCAATCCAGTAACAGTAGAACTACTCCTTCCAAAGATACTCAGGCAAGTCCACCCAGTATTCCACATTAGTTTACTCAAACGAGAAGTAATCTCACAACTCAGGCCACCTGCACCTACACCATCTGTTCCCATCATGATAGAAGGTGAACAACACTTTGAAATCAAGGAAATGCTTGACTCTAGAATCCACAGGGGAAAACACAATGCTTAGTTGCTTGGAAGCATCTACCCTCATCCCAAAATGAATGGGTTGCTAAACACCATGTTAGGGCCCCTACCTTATTGAAAAAAAGTATTCTCAATACCCTAACAAACCTTGTTAAAATATTATGATGGAATTTTTGTTTCTATCTTTTCACAGGTGGATCTCTCCTTTTTCTAAGGAACGCAACATATCAGATCCCTAAAAGTGATACTGCCATTCAATTGGGAGGAGGGGGGGCTTGGAGTCAATTTATTAGCAGTGCCTGTGACAACTGATATTTTACAACTGGTTTCCAGGCACCGAAGCCCCTTGAGATCCCTTCACCTTTTGGAGAATCTTTATGATGGCCATGTGGCCCAGTTCACTTTAATCTCTAAGGAAGATAGTCATGGGAATGTATGCTTATCTGGTTCTCAGGGCAGCTGGTAAAGGAACCACCTTCACACTTGTGTATTGACTAAAATCTGCATTCTGACTAATGGGAGGGGTCTCTGCTGCTTTAATTCTACTTGCCTTGCCTAAGGGGATTCAGATGTTGCTTTGAACATATTGTTTTCACTTCTACATAGTAAAAGCTTCCTTTTGAAACATTTCATTTCAAGAGTCTTCACTTTCTTAAGCTAGGAAGAAAGGTAATCCTTACATATCGAGAGCTTATTGTAAATACAAATTCAGACTGGACTGAAGACAAATTGACCACTGGAACATATTCTTTTATGTGGGGGAGTTGGATGTGGAAAGAAAGAACCAGCCCCAACTAAATTGTTTGAAGACAATGTCTAACGTATAGTGTAAGACAGGGACGTGCGGTCAGGGGAGGCAGAGCCTCACCTCTCTTCATGAAATAATAGTATATAATATATATATATATATATATATATATATAATACATCCGTCCAGGCGCGCCCAGGAGCTGCAGAGGGCGGAGGCAGAAATGTTGTTGGCGCTGCCGGATGACGAAGGCACGAAAGTGACTGGGGAACGACAACAACCTTCCTGCCTCTGCTGGATTTCGCGCGCTCCTCATGACTGCAATATGCAGTCGCAAGGAGCGCGCAAAGTCCAGCAGAGGCAGGAAGGTTCTCGTCGTTCCCCAGTCGCTTTCGAGGACTGCGGAGCGCGAGCTGGCGGAGCACGCTCAGGAAGGCGGGGAATGTGATCACGTGTGCTGAAGGCTGAGGCAGCCTGAGCCTCCAGCACACGTGGTCCCATTCCCCGCCTTCCTGATGACGTCACCAGCCTCACCAGCCATAAACCTCACCGCACGTCACTGGTGTAAGAACTACAGACACAAAGCAGTCCAACCCAATATGAAACACATAATCGACAGCGTTAATGTAGGTAAACTGTCCACTGCTATGAACTGTCACTGATAGTTGCACCTAGCAAGCCAGTGCTCAGGATTTCTTTCTCAGGGATAGAAAAGAATTGGGACTGTTAATATACAGTTAATAACTGTTAATAAATACCAAGCTTAATATTTTTGGTAACTGAACTGAGTGACGTAGGTCCTTGCTCTGATCTGGGTATAGGAATTGACTGGGAAAGTGCTGGGTGCAAACATAACTGGACATTACAGCAATTTTCCATCAGAAATTAGGAACCTATCAAAAACATGAATAATTTGTGCACTATGTATACTTTTGCTTTTAATTTTCATCATCCTAATGTTCATCATCAATTTTAAGGAAGATTGTTTAAAAACAATCTGCGCTATATTTCCCAGGTTGCCATTGACAGTCAAAGAGACCTCAGGAGTGGGCAGGATCTTCAAGATCAGACTGAACTTTTTTTAAACTAGTAGTCACATGGTCTTCTTTTGTTGTCCTGCATGCAGGAGAACGGAGCTGTGCCCTGTTAACCTCCGTGCCCCATTTTGACTGGAAGAGTGCTGCAGGAGGCTGAGTGCTGTCATGCCCCCTGGCCATGCCCATCCAGCCACGCCCACCCAGCCACGCCTACCCAGTCATTAGGGCAGAGTACTGGTTGTTAAATTATTTGAATCTTACCACTGTTAAGAAACCTTTAAGAATTTTGTTTTGTTTTGTTTAATAAGTTTTGTTATGTCCTATCAAATGTGCTTCTAGACAATAGCTTGTTTAACCACTGCAATATAAACTAGTAATGCACAAACCAGGAACAGGCGTGGGATTCTATTGGTTCAGACCGGTTCTGGCAAACCAGTCATTCTGACAATCAGCTGGGAGAAAACAGGTTCGCTCCTACGATCAAATGCCCCCCCGCCCCTGTGTTATACCAACCTTTATTGTCACAACAGCAGAGAAGATTGCTACACCTCAGCTATTACCCTTCTCAGCAGTAATGCAGAAGTCAAGTTTTCTCCAAAGTGCACATGCGCACAATCACCGAACCAGTTGTTAAACCAGTAGGATCACACCACTGCAGAACAACCCTTCAGAGGAGCAGTGAATGTGGCTTGTGTTCTGATACAATAGATATTTGTGGTCTGACTGCTGTGTTTGGATATTTTCAGGTAATAAGCAGTTTGCTTTAATAGTAAGCAATATTTTTTTAAAAGGGAAGACAGTACTTGAGACAATGAAAATTAGATTGCAATCACTCTTCTGTAGGACACTCAGCAAAACATATGCTGTTTTTTGAAACCGTTAACCAGTCCCTGGAACAGCAAATCTGTCATCATGCATCATGTACCCCTAGCTGAGTTGGTAGTCTGGCATATGCCACATGGCTAGCTGGACTGATAGGGATGTCAGAAATAAGGATTGCCAAGACTGATGATTTTGTGGGTGTGTTTAGTTACAAGCAAGAAGCAGTATGCCTACTGAAAGCAGCTGTACGCACAGCTGGAATCATATATATCCCATACACAGAGCTACAAAACTGTACTAAGAATGTTAATTATGTCAGTAGTCTCTTTCATAGGCAATTAACACTGCCATCAAGAACAAAATTCCCTGTGTCGTGGTGGAAGGTTCTGGTCAGATCGCAGATGTGATTGCAAGCTTGACCGAGGCAGAAAGCACATTTACTTCCTCATCTGTTAAAGAGAGATTGCTCAGATATTTGCCTCGCACACTTTCTAGACTCAATGAAGAGGAGATTGAGAGTTGGATCAAATGTGTAAGTATAAACATTCTTCCTCCATGTAACTGGGACATTTACCAGTTATGTATACTATATAATTAATTTGCTAAATTGTGATGGAGAACTTATGTTGTGCTGTATACAGTTATGTATACTGTATAATTAATTTGCTAGACTGTGATGCTAACCTAAGAGAGAAGGAGGAAATGTATTCTGCTTCAGATAGTTCACCTTCCATTGGCCATTTTGAGAGCTCAGGTTTAAAAATGATAGTAATTAGGAATGGAATATTTTAATACATTTCTAATTTCTAAATTTATTATTAATAAGTTTCTAATGCAGTTTCTATCCTTAACTTTTAAAAAATTCTTAAGACAATTCTAATTTCTAAATTTATTAACAAGATTTTCATTGCAATTTCTGTCCTGCTCTTCATTTTAAAATAATTCATAAGACAAAATTTTTAAACAATATAATTATAACATGAGATAAATGATAAAAATGCTTTAAAATTACATTTTAAAAAAGTGTTTTCTTAAATGATAGAACTTGTAAAACTAGAAATATTTTTTTCAGCTAGACTGTGATGAATTGAAGCAAAAACTAAGGCAAAATTCATTGAAGCCATCTATAATGATATTTCTTAGAATAATACGAGCATGCTTTGAGAAAGAGTATATTTTCCACTGCTGTGCATTGTTTATTCCCACAGATTTTTCCTTGTTTCTTTTTTATAGCATTTCATTGTGTATTACCAAGAAACTGTTTTGAGATCTTATAGAATCTGTACTAATTATTTGTAATAATTATTTACAATTTTTCAAGATACATAGAGAGCCAAGAGGGCATAAAATCTAATTGTTTATTAGAAAGCAGATTAGTGCTTTCAAATCTGGGCAGGAAGAACCTGGCCCTAGGTGTCAGAAAGGGGTTGGGGTTTTTTGTATTTCTATGTTGTCCAGATTTTTGCAGGCCTTCTCCATTAAACCTACAATTAGTTCCACAGATGCTGCTGATTATTTAATTTATATCCCATGAACTCACAATATGAGTTAATCCAAGAGTCCTGAAAATGTGGGCTGTGACTCTCTTAAGAGTTTGCAAGCACAGGAGACCCAGTTACTTTAAAAAACAAACCAATCCTGATCAGACTTCTTCAGGTAGTATACCTGCTGTTAAAACTGACCATAGGCTCTGCTTCTGCAAGCTTGGTGAAGAGTAATTATGGTATTCAAAGTCCAAGAACACCTATGATAAAATGTAGTTATTAAAAGTACAATAGACCAAATCTTGCCTAACTTGAATGAAGTCATTAAGGTTATCTGGGAAAACAAGTACTCTTTAAACATTTGACAGCAAAATTGTATGCACATTGAATGGTTCTAGACAAATGCTCAGTATTTGAGTTGTGCTTGCTGTTGCTTTTGTTCCTTTTGAATGTCCTTTTCTTTTCCTATCTGCTTTTTTCTTAGCTTCTGCCCCCCCCCTCCCCCCAAAAATTTCTAACACACAATTTATGACAAAAAAAACCCCTGTCCTTTCATTCAATCAACTGAGGACAGAATAATTGAACAGAATCAGGAAAAACATTCATCAGAGCTGGCATTATAAACTAGATTTAAAAATAGCAAGTTAAGTTCATGTAAAATTTTAAGCATAAGACTGGATTAACAATGAATGATTATTATGTTCATAGAACTTATGATGCCCAAACAAATAAACCATATGTTCTGGTTAGTAAAGTAATGCTAAAGTAATGTCTAGTGCTTTATGCTAAACTGAAAAATATCTCATACTATATAAACTCATCTAATGTATTGTACAAGCAGAGCCAAAATAAATATAGTAAGATAGCAAATTTATGTTTACTCAAAAAAAAATCAGTTTTATCTTCCCCTGTCAGGTGCAAAAGATTAGATACACACAAAAGTCCAATTAAACTCATTTACTGCTAATCACACCTATGTACAGGAATCTTCTCGACTAACAGTTAACACCTATTTGGGATTAGGTAAAAGTCAACAGAATTCAAGGGATTTAACTCATTTGTGCCTATGTAGGAATTCTAGGCTGATCACTCTTTTCACTCTGCCCCCAGCTTCCATCACTCTTTTGTCAGAGTTCCAAATAGCATCCAAAAGTAAATAAGAGTCCAAGGCAAAGTATTGCTGAAAGTTCCAATTTATTAAGAAAGCCATGTTGGTACATCTGGGAAAAAACGAATCTGAAAGTTTCGCAGTTTTCCTTACCTAGTTGAAAGTTCAAGATCTTGTCCCCACACCTGCAAATCCATCACATGGTCCAATCTCCCACTGCCATGCTGGAAGTTCAATTCAAATTCACAGCAAATAGAAACCTCCCACCCCAAAGAGTCCCAGTTCAATTATATTAGTCTTTAATTACTGATTCATAACATTGCTGTTTGATATGTTAGTTATTGTGAGGTTGTCACTGCATGGATGAATATAATAAGTGAATAAGAATGTAATATTGTCAGTAAACTGTGCTTCAAATCAATAACTTGATTATATCAAATGAGATCATGTGAAATACTTTTTTTATATAAAGTTTATTTTTTTTCATTTTCATAACAAATAACCACATGTATACTATTACATAACCAACATCATATTATATTGTTAAATGTTTACATCAATTTGTCTTACCATCAACTCCCAAAAACAATTATTGGCTCTTCTGCTCTCCATACACCATATTTGTACCCTATCCATCACTTTCTTCTCCTTCTCTCCTCCTCCTCCCTACCTCCTTTCTTCCATCTGTCGTCCTTCTCTACTTCCCCTTCCTCTCTCCTTCTCCTCTCTCCCCTTTCCACTCATTCTTTCTCTCCTCCTCTTCCCCCCTACCCTCTCTCCTATCCCTCTCTTTTTCCCTTCCCTCTCTCCTCTACTTCACACTCTAGTGTATTTCAGCCTCTGAGTAAGCTCCATTTTATGTTAATGGTAGTTACAATTCCTTTTCAATATACATATTTAATTTTAACATATATCTTCCTCCTCGTTTTTTAAAAAGAAAAAAGTATACATATATAATAATTGTATTTTTAAACCCACCCACCCCAGCTTATTTTTGGCCAAGATGTAGACCTGGTTACGATTCCCAGCTATTCTCATCATTATATTTATATAGTTATGCATCCTTACACACCCCAAATTTGTACTTCTGTCTTTATAATCTCAATAATTTCCCATTGTAAGTATATTTCATGTTCCCTCTCCATTTTTCCATATCTTGACTTAGCTTACCCTTAATTGTCTTTAAATAACAATCCTTACTGTTCAATGTTCATTACAAATCCATTAATCTACTATATAGAATAACAAGCGGTACACATCTCACTTTCTTCATCATCTTAGAAATTCTATATGTGTCCATATTTCATATATTTTAACCTTTATTTAATTATCTTTCCATTATCATATTCAATCAGTTTGTAAAGTTTCCCTAACGATGCCTAATTCATAATAAGTGACCCGATATTGTAATACAAAAAGCAGTGATTTATTAATAGCTTCATTAGGCATTCTTCATTAGGCACTTCTTATTCGCAGCCATCTTTTTTGCTTTCTTTATCTGCTTCTGAACTTTGCCCGGGTTCCTGTCCTCCCTTCAGTGTTTGTCATAAATCACATTACCCAATAGCTTCATTCATTTCCACCCAGCTACTGTAATCTGAGATCCGGCTCCGCCGACACTCTGCATGGAATGTCAACACAGAGAGTTGACATCTGGCTCCCCTCACTTTTCAAAGGCAATCTGTGCAAGCAAAAACAATTTGAGTACCAGTATAGGATTCAAGGCTACGTCCTCCCTCTAGGCTTGTTTGGATTTTTTTTTCATGGAATCTCTCTATAAGGCAATCAGCCTGGATATTTCTACTTTTTACCCAAGATGCCTCTGACAAGGGGTAGCTCTTCCACTTGATTAAGTACTGGAGTTGCCTCCTGTGCCACCTAGAATCAAGGATGTGTTGCACCTCATATTGGGTTTGGCCCACTATGATCACAGGGCCTGGGGGCTCCCGGGGCAGTCGTCTCAGAGTGGATCTGACCACGGGTTTTAAGAGGCTACTATGGAATACTGGATGCATCTTCCCTAGCAGTCGGGGCAGTTTCAGTTGCACTGAGACTGGGTTGATGATCTTTACTATAGGAAATGGTCCCACAAACTTTGGTCCCAGTTTCTTGCTAGGGAGTCTTAACCTCGTATATTTTGTGGAGAGGTAAACTTTCTCTCCCACCAGGAATGGTCATTGCGGAGCTCGGTGTTTATCTGCCTGTTTCTTATAGGTTTGTGCTGCTTTAGCTAGTGCTTTTTTGACATTCTCCCAGGCTGCTCTTAGCATTGACATCCAGTCAGTCAAGCTGACTGAGGAAGGGGGATCCCTTGGATACTCAGGCATTAGGACAAAGTCCATGCCGCTCACTACTTTGAATGGTTTTAGTCCTGTGCTGTTGTACGCAACCTCAGCGAAAGTCAGAAGGTCTGCCCAATTGGACTGCTGATAGTTCACTTAGCACCTCAGGTACTGCTCTACCATAGCATTCCGTCTCTCTGCCCCCCCCCCCCATTGGTGCTCAGGTGAAAAGCCAAGCATCGGGGTTGGGGTCGTGCACACGGATGCCATATGGCCCATCCCCTTGCATCTGTAGCATTTCAGCAGATTTTGAGGTAGGACTGGTCTCAGGGCCTGCTGTGGTGCTGTGGTTCCCCGTTGGCTGGATGGTTTCAGGTCAGGTTGACCTCTCTCTTTTGTGTCTGGTTGCTTTCTCATGTCGTTGGCATGCAGCCCACTGTCGACTTTTATTGCTACTCAGAACCACTCAGAGAGTTGGTTTGGGATGTCGCGATAGACAGTTACTTGGGAAATCTGCTGGTCCAGACTTGTTCTTAAAAAATACACTAAGAGACGCTCTGGCAAAGGGGGTAGCCTTCCAATGACTCTCCTAAATTTGCGGATATGCTCTTTGATGGGGCAGCCCCTTTGCTTTAGGTCACTGAGCTCATCTTCCGCATACAGGACCTCCTCCACCTCTTCAAATCTGGCCTCTAGCAGTCGTAGGAAGTTATCTACACCTTGCAGTTGGGGGGGCTCTCCTCTTCTCTTCCCTCCTCCTGTCGGCCTGTGTATGCTTGTGTTTGATATGTCTGAAGATATTCCTCAGTTCTAGTTCGGAGGGAGGGTAGAGATTGTCCCGCCCTGGGCAGCCTGCCTTCATCTTCCTTCTAATGGGTGGAGAACAGGGGGCTGCATTCCCGTGTGCTTCTTGTCACCTCAAGAGGATCCACTGCTCCTCCCCTCTCTTTTGGCATGCATAATGGCCTTTCTTCACAGAGGGTGACCCAGTCAAATTCCTCCCTCCGTTGCTCTATGGAACTTCCCAAGGACTCCATTTGGGGCTTTGGGGGCCTGGCTTGATTCCAGTCCAGTATTCCCTCCACTCTTCCCAGCTCGCTCAAGGTCTTTCCTTTTTTTTGTATAGGGGTGGGATGGGGGCTCAGCTTTAGCTGTTTTAGGGGTTATTTACTTATCTCTTCTTTCTTCGCTCATGTCTGGCTGCCTTCGCTCGGCTTTGATGTCTGGCTGCCCTCCAGCTGTCTTCGGATAGCTAGCCTTTTGCCATGATCTTCTGAGTTCCCCCTCGGCACCCCCGATATTTAAAAGCAAAAGATTGCTGTCTGTAAAGTTTCCC
This sequence comes from Natrix helvetica, assembly GCF_964273705.1. Lineage (NCBI taxonomy): Eukaryota > Metazoa > Chordata > Lepidosauria > Squamata > Natricidae > Natrix > Natrix helvetica. The sequence goes on along the minus strand of NC_138552.1, from coordinate 116,315,570 downwards.
TAACGATGCCTGATTCATAACAAGTGACGCGATATTGTAATATAAAAAGCAGTTATTTATTAATAGCTTCATTAGGCATTCTTCATTAGGCATTTCTTATTTGCAGCCATTTTTTTGCTTTCTTTATCTGCTTCTGAACTTTGCCCAGGTTCCTGTCCTCCCTTCAGTGTTTGTCATAAATCACATTACCCAAAAGCTTCATCCATCTCAACCCAGCTACTGTAAGCTGAGATCTGGCTCCATCGACACTCTGCATGGAATGTCAATACAGAGAGTTGACACAGTTAGCAACTCAGTTTTATTATCATATATAGGAATAAACCCTATATCTCAGCTTTATATTTCCCATATAACGATTTCTAATTGTCTGATTTTTTCCTAGTAAGTCTTTTGTCCCACCTCTCTATTCCTGTCTTCTTCCTTTCCTTTGTTTTGACATGTCCACTCTCTTCAATTTTCCCCAAGCCACTGTCAAACCCAGTGAAATCTTTTGCATTTCCCTTTGTTGGGGCGTAAACCCCCTTTTCAATTTTCCGTATGCCACTTCAAACTCAGTGACATCTTTTGTCTGCTTTTTATTTCCTTTTGTTGAGACACATCCCCCCGTTTCAATTTTCCCTATACCACTGTCAAACCCAATGAAGTTTTTTGTCTGCTTTTTATTTTCCACAATTTCTACCCCTTCATTATCCCCCCTCTTTTTCCTTCACTTCTTCCTTCACTTCCTGCTTTTCCTCAATATCTATCTTCAAAATTCTATTTAGACTTGATTTTAATTATTTATGCATATTTTTATAATTTCACATAGTTCTTCAAATTCCCACCTTTCCATAATGTCCAGTTCCAAAATTACAGTTAGTTGTACAGTTCTTAATTCAGAGTTCTGGTCCACCTTAAATAAAGCTAGTTCAGCTGATATGGAGCGGAAGAGAGACGGGGGATATCTTGATCCTTTGTTCTTCCTTTGACAAAAAAAATGAAAAGAAAGAAAAAAAACATCGTCCTTTCCCAGCTCTTGATTTTATTTCACACCCACCCCCCTTGTTACCTTAATGTCCAGTTCCAAAATTACAGTTAGTTATACAGTTCTTATTTTCAGAGTTCAGGTCCACCTTAAATTTAGCTAATTCAGCTGATGTGAAGAGGAAGAGAAACGGGAGCCATCTTGATCTTTTGTTCTCCCTTCAGCAAAAAAAAAAACACTTCATATTCTCCTGGTTTTTGATTTTATTTTATTTTTCCCTTGTTACCTTCTGCCTCTCGTTGGTTATAGTTGCTCAAAATATATTAATTGGAACAAAATCAAAATACAACAAATCTCTGGTATGTTTCTCTTTGCCTCCTGCTTTTCCAAATTCTGATTTATGGTAATTGGTTAATTAAAACTTTCTGCTCAGATTTTCGCATTCCATTCGCCGCACAGGCAAGATTAGGTTATCAGTGAGAAAATAGTGCTTTCTTCTTGAGTTTTTTCTCCCTTGTTATATTTTATTTCTCATTAATTGGAGTCGCTTAAGATATATTACTTATAAGAAACTCGAACAAAGCAAATCTCCTAGGTATGTTTTGGTTTCTGTTTCACCCTCCTAGTCTCTTTTAAAAATTTATAGTTTGTGTTTGAAAGGGTCTGTCACTTCTCTGCTTTCTCCTTTTTGTCCAAATTGTTTAAAGCAAATGGCTGACTTTTGGGCTAGTGATTCAACCCATTTTTCCCCTTCTTTTTGCCAAAATCCCAATCTGTCCATCAATATTATTTATTTATACTCTCAGGGCTCTTTGCCTTTTCCAAATTCTGATTTATGACTGTGGGTTAATTAGATCTTCTTACTGAGCTTTCATCTCATCTCCTGCACGCTGCTGTTCAGTTGCTTTGGCCTGAAGTCAGCTTCATGTGCAGCCATGTTGCCATGCTGCTGCCCCGACGCCGATTCAGAGGGCAAATCTCCGACCTATGAGGGACCTGTTACACTCCCTCTGGGTCTGATAAAATGCTGCCTCTTCTTCACCCACCCCCACAGGGAGGTTTTGATCCAAAAGGATCTCGGCATTGGTTTGTCAGACAGAGTTCATGTGAGGCTCTTCAGAGCTCACCCCCCCTCATCTGTCCAGCTGAAGAACTTCCGGTTAACTCCATGTGAAGTACTTTAAAGTGTTTAAATGCTAGGTGACCACATTATTCCAGTTATCCTCCTCTTACCCTTTGGATCAGGGCTGAGTTTCAAAAACTTTTACTAATGGTTCTGGGGCGTGATTTGGTGGCCATGTCACCAGGTGGACATGGCCAACTTGTAAAATGTGGTGAAATTCACTTAACAGTGCTCTTGCTTAGCAAGAATGTGGACTCAATTGTGGTCATAAGTTCTCTTTCTTTTTCTTTCTTTCTCTTTCCTTCTTTCTCTTTTTCTCTTTCTCTCTCTCTCTTTCTCTTTTCTTCTTTCTCTTTCTTTTTCTTTCTTTGTCTCTCTCTCTCTTCTCTCTCTCTCCCTTCCTTCCTTTCTCTTTCTTTCTTTCTCACTCTTTCTTTCTTTGTCTCTCTCTCTCTTTCTTTTTCTCTCACTCTCCCTTTCTTCTTTTCTCTTTTTTTCTCTCTTACTCTCTCTCTCTCTCTCTCTCTCTCTGTCACACACACACACACACACACACACACACACACACCTGGCCTGGGCACATAGACGGAGCCCTTCCTGGGGAGATATCCTGTTTCTGGCAGAAGCAGTGATGGCAGAGCACGCCCTGCCTTTCAGGGACCTGTTTTCCCAGCTGGATCAACCGAGGCAGCACCAATGGACAGTGGGATGTTCTTTTGGTGGCAGGAGAAGGAAGAAAGTGCCGCCGAAGGGCAGGTCATGCACATGTGAAGCAGCCCTGGGACACTTTACCAGAGCACTTTCTTTCTTCTCCCGCAGCCGAAAGAAAGAATATCCTGCCATCCCAAAACTATGCTGTCCTGGGGAGTTATCCTGCATGGAGGTGCCTTGATAGAACCAGCAAGGGGACCCACGCAGTCCCACTGGAAGACCCCAAGTTCAGAAAGCTCTAGCAAAGGACTGGGGCTCGGAGCGGGAAAGCATTTTTATACCATCTTTGCAAAGGAAATCAGTGGATCACCTGCTGGCTCTCTTTGATCCTCCTGCACTCTCTACAAGAAGCAGCAGCAGAAATCAAAAGCAGCCACTTTCTCTGGCAGGCTGGTCAAAGGGGCAGGCAGGTCCCAGATGGAAAACCTCTCCACATGCAAACTATGGCGAAACAGATCTGGCAGAGAGGAGTGGAGGTTGGCTGAAGACCTCTCCATCCCTAATCCCAAAGCTGATCTTTTTTCGAGTGTGGTTTGCGTAACTAGGGGTTTTTATGGGGGTTTTGTATGCATGCATGTATTATCTCCATGCTGTTTTTGGGTGCCCAGCTTGCTGGGCTGCCCCGGCCAGTCCCTGCAGTGGCATGAAGGCATGGGTGAAGGCTGGTAGTGGGATGCAAAATGCGGGGGGGCTGAGTCCACTGTCCTGAGCCACAATAGCAGAGGTTGAACTAAAAGCAGCCGATCACTGCAAAGACTCAACGGCGACCGCTTCCAGCCCCAGCAGGGAAAAATCATCTGCTCCCAGCCAGGGCTAAATGGCAGCAAAGGCAATGAGGCAAGGAAGAACCGAGGCTCCGTGTTAGCCTCTGTTTTGGTTACTTGTTATGGCTGCTTTGCTCCGCTTGCTTACTATCGGCTGCCATAGGAACTGGGGGGAGTGGCATGATATTGGAGAACGGAATAATATTGTACTGGAGGAGTCTTGTTCTCACCATCTTCTGCGCATGCTTGTGGATGATGTTTGGACTTGGTCAAGGCCAACTGTCTTACATACCAACTTGATGAGGCTGTTTGAAGATGCACCCCACACGACACCTTAGGGAGTTGCAGATTGGACACTGGGTTGGGGAATTGGGGGGGGGGGGTGCTGGGTAAACCTTTGGTATACTGTATATATGTTCCCGCCTTTCTGGCTCAGATCTTGCTTTCCTTTTAGCTGCTTTAATAATAATAATAATAATAATAATAATAATAATAATAATAATAATAATAATAATAATAAAAAATATTTATTTCTTAGCCGCACCCTCTCCCGAAGGACTCGGGGCGGCGTACAACGAAACATATGAAATAAATATGTGGACAAAACAAACATATAACAGAGACATATACCGAGACATACACAAGGAGGAGGTCGGCTGACAAATAAAACAATTAAAATACAGTATTTAAAAACCCCTAGATAATTAAATATAATTAAAATACCCAATAAAAACCCATCAGGAGCGATATGGTTAAATCAAAGTTAAGCCAGGCCAGCTGCTTGGAATAGGTGGGTCTTAAGCTTAATACGAAAGGAGCGGAGGTCAGAGGTATTCCTAATATCCGGAGGGAGGTCATTCCACAGGGCTGGGCCCGCCACAGAGAAGGCTCTACTCCTAGGCGCCGCCCCCCGACACTGTCTAGTGGACGGCACCTGGAGGAGGCCCTCTCTGTGCGAGCGGATTGGTCGCAGGGATGTATGGGGCAGAATACGATCCCGCAAGTAACTAGGTCCTGAGCCATGGAGCGCTTTAAAGATTATTATCAAAACCTTGAAACGCACCCGATAGACCACAGGAAGCCAGTGCAGCTCGCGCAGGAACGGTGTCACATGGGAGTACCTAGTACTCCCCATAATTACCCGCGCGGCTGCGTTCTGGACCAACTGTAGCCTCCGGGTGCATTTCAAGGGAAGCCCCATGTAGAGAGCGTTACAGTAGTCCAAGCGGGACGTCACCAGCGCATGAGTGACTGTGCGTAAGGCGTCCCGGTCCAGTAGGGGGCGCAATTGGCGCACCAGGCAAACCTGGTGGAACGCCCCCCTTGCCACGGCTGTCACATGGTCATCCATGGACAGCCGGGCATCCAGGAGGACGCCCAAATTGCGTGCCCGCTCCACGGGGGCAAGTTGAATGCCCCCAATGGCCAATGATGGAATTAATTGGCTGAACCGGGGAGCTGGTACCCACAGCCACTCCGTCTTGGAGGGGTTGAGCTTGAGTCGGTTGTCATCCATCCAGATCCGTACGGCTTCCACACACCGGGACATCACTTCGATGGCCTCGTTGGGGTGGTTCGGGGTGGAAAAGTACAGCTGAGTATCATCAGCGTACAGATGGTATCCCACCCCGAAACCACGGATGATCTCACCCAGCGGCTTCATATATGTGTTGAAGAGGAGTGGAGAGAGGACCGACCCCTGTGGCACCCCACAAGTAAGGGGGCGTAGGGTCGACCTCTCTTCTCCTGCCAACACACGCTGCGTCTGGTCAGAAAGGTAGGAGCCGAACCACCGCAAAACGGTGCCCCGGACCCCCAACCCCTCCAGCCGGCGCAGCAGGATACCATGGTCGATGGTATCAAAAGCCGCCGAGAGGTCTAATAGGACCAGGATAGAGGAACAACCTCTGTCTCTGGCCCTCCAGAGATCATCCACCAACGCGACCAAGGCCGTCTCCGTGCTGTGACCGGGGCGGAAGCCGGACTGGCGCGGGTCTAGATAATCATTTTCCTCCAGATGTCGTGGAAACTGGTAGGCCACCACACTCTCTACAACCTTCGCCAAAAAGGGAAGGTTGGAGACGGGACGATAATTGGCCAGCTCCAAAGGGTCCAGGGAAGGCCTCTTGAGCAAGGGTCTCACCACCGCCTCTTTCAAGGCGGCCGGGAGAGACCCCTCGCTCAGCGAAGCATTCACTAGGCCCAGGAGCCAGTCTCGTGTGACCTCCCAGGATGCCAGTACAAGCCAGGGGCACGGGTCCAATAAACATGTGGTGGGTCGCAGTCGTCCACGCAATCTGTCCAAATCCTCGATGGCAACCAAGTCAAACTCCTCCCAGATCGATACCTCAAGACTCGCCATGGACGTCTCCATTGGATCACTGACAGGAACCCAATCTTTCCGGATTTGAGCGATTTTATCCTGCAGATATTTACCAAATTCCTCTGCCCTGCCCTGTAGGGGGGCCTCCCGCGGCCTCTGAAACAAGAGGGAGCGGGACACCCGAAACAGGGCGGCAGGGCGGTTCTCCGCGGATGCAATGAGAGTGGCACAATATTGGCGTTTGGCCACTCTCAATGCCACAAGGTACGTCCTTAAATGGGCTCGTGCCTGTGTTCGATCAAATTCGGAGCGAGAGGATCTCCAACGACTCTCTAGACGTCTCTTGCGGCACTTCATCACCCTTAGCTCCTCGGTAAACCAAGGGGCTAGGGTGGATCGTTGCCGCCGGAGAGGCCGCAAAGGCGCCACCCGGTTCAAGGCCCCGGTAGTTGCATTATTCCACCCAACTACCAGGTCCTCTACCCGGGGGCGGGTCAAGGTTACAGGAGGTGGCCCAAGCTCCGTCTGGAACCTATCAGGTTCCATCAGGCGCCTGGGGCGGAACCATCTGGAACTTTCCAGTTCCGCCTCCCCGCAGCGGGAGGTAGCACCAGGGAAGTCAAGACAAAGGAGTGAGTGATCTGACCATGACAGGGGAGTGATGGTTAAGTCCCCTCCTCCCAGATCACTCAACCACTGGCCAGAGACAAAAACAAGGTCCAGAGTGTGTCCTCCCTCGTGTGTCGGGCCCTGGATCATTTGAGTCAGGTCCATGGCTGTCATGGAAGCCATGAACTCCCGAACCCCCTCTGATGCTTCTCCCATCGAAGGCAGGTTAAAATCCCCCATCACTAAAAGTTTGGGGGTCTCAACCGCCACCGATGCGATCAGCTCGAGGAGTTCGGGCAGGGCCGCTGATGTATAGCGAGGAGCCAGGTATACTATCAGCAGGCCCAACTGTCTCCCAGGCCCCCATTTCACAACAAGGGATTCACATCCGGACGTCTGTGGCACAGTAGACTCCCTCGGCTCTAAGTCCTCCCGAATAATTACTGCCACCCCACCGCCCCTTCCCTGGGCCCGGGGCTGGTGAAATGCTCGGTAGCCTGGTGGGCACATTTCGACGAGGGGAAGACCTCCCTCGTGGCCCAACCAGGTCTTCGTTATTCCCGCGAGGTCCGGCTCCCCCTCTAAAATTAGATCGTGAATGAGGGGGGCCTTGTTAACAACGGACCTCGCATTGCATAACAACAGCCTCAGGCCTTGGGTCTGTAACTCTTGACCACCTAGAACGCGGGGGTTGGTACAAGCGACCGGGTGTAACCAGCAACCACGGTCTCCCAACCGACTGTAAGTTCTTAAGCTGTCCTCGTATCTGCCCCTCCCTGCGACCGTTGGGATTAAAGAGCCCTGTATAGGAATGGTGTCCTCCCCCTCCTCCTCCCTTCCGCCCCTTCTGCTCGTGACCACACCTGGAGCCCCGGCTCTCACATCGCTCCTGGTCTGACCCACCCACCCCCCCTCCCTGGAACCCCCTAAAAACAATGTAAAACATTTGACTAAAAATCCCCTCAGCTTCCGTTTCTTCCACCTCTCGGGGTTCACAAACCCGTCATCAAGGCAGGCCCTTGTAAGAGCCAAGGGCCATACCTGCGAGAGAGGGGCCTCCCGCAGGCGGAGCAGGTCTAACCTTGAATAAATTGATAGAATATAAAAGCCCAATTGGGTAAGGGTGCAGGTAGTAAAAGTCAATAGCCGGAGGGCTCAGGTCTTAATGGGATACTAAAGCTGGAGGCTTTAGTATCCAGATAGTACTTGGAAAGAGGGCGGGGGGGAAATGTTCAAATATTCCCAAAGTGGAGCAAGGCAGAGATGTCATAAAAATGGGAAGCAGTCTAAGGTGGTTGAGGATAGATATAATTTCAGATGTGGGATCCTTAGTGGGTGGGGGGGTGGCATTCTGAGCCCAGCTGTTTTTGATCTAGGCAATCGGTCAGGCCCATCCATAGCCCTGAAACGCGCCTCCAGTGGCCTCTGAAGTTCTAGGCCATCCCCAGCCGTTATTTTAGTTCCTCTCCTCACTTCTGGTTCCCCAACACATTCATCTTGGTCCCCATCCGGCGCCTCAGTAATTATTGCAATTTGGGTGAAGCTCTCAAAAATTATAGGAACATTCTCCAGGTTCTCCAGGTTCCCGGGAGCATGGGAGCAGCCAGGCTACAGCCAAATGTCCTAGAGGAGTCCCTGGCTGCAGCTCTTTCCACACCTCCAACGCTGCAGCCATTCCTGACTGTCTCCCTGATCTGCTCACCTCTCCGGGGCCTCCAGTGCCTCCTTGTCTTCTCTGGAGTCGTAGGGAGAACCTTGTTCTCTTTGGTGCCATTCTCTTGCTTTTTTCCCATTTTTTTTGCATTTTTTTCGCAACACAGTTTAAATTTCGCGCCTTGCGCCGCTGCGCGCGCCGCCACCATTGCCTCCCGGCTTCCTCCTCAGCCGCTCACAGCCGCTCCGCTCCTTCCACTCTCCGTTCTTCTCCGACCAACCCTGGTGGGCTAGAACGAGCCCAAAACAAGCCAGGGTGGTCGGGCTACCCAATTCTCGGCCCTCCGATGACATGAGGGCCAGCAGCAACCTCCTACCCAGTCGGGACGCTCCATGGTAAGCTTAGGAGCTTAGGAAGGCGACCGCCATCGCCGGAAGCTCCTCCTCCACTACTGCCCATTATCTTGGAAGCCTACTGCTGCAAACCTTTCCTGCAGCATCTGTAGAGTTGGGCTGTCTACCGTGGTGGTGTAGCTCCAATCATCATCTGGCCTGCACCTTTCATGCCATTGGGTGAAATGGATGAATATGAATACCTTGATATGTGAATGCTCACTAATATTTCTGGGAAAGAATAGATTCATTTTGTTTATATGTTTTGTTTATATGTTATATATAAAAAGAGCCATTTTATACAGGTAGTCCATAATTTGCATTTAACCAGGTTATTAAACTGGTCATTTAATGACCAGTCAAAGTTAAAGTGGCACTGAAAAAAGTGACTTATGACCATTTTTCCCATTTACAACCATTGTAGCATCCCCATGATCATGTTAGCAAAATTTGGAGGCTTGGCAACTGGCATGTATTCTAACAGTTGGAGTGTCCCAGGGTTATGTGATCAACTTTTGCAAACTTCTCACAAGGCAAAGTTAATTGGAGAAGCCAGATTTTATACAACCATGTTATTAATTTAACAACTGCAGTAATTCACTTTAAAACTGGCAAAAAAGTTTGCAAAATGAGACAAAACTTACTAAACAACTGTCTTGCTTAGCAATGGAATTCTGGGGCTAAATTGTGGTCATAAGTCAAGTACCACCTGTATATATATTCTTTTGAATACAAGATGGTCTAAATAGGAGGAGGTTTGTGCATTGAGGTGTGCCAGTCTTACTCCTCCATTTTCTATGTGTGACAGTTGCACACCCTAAAATTAAATTCACTTAACTTTAGCAAAATCTTGTAAGGGAGGAGAAAAGCAGTACAACAGGAGGATGGAGACATTACTTTTGATCCCCTGTATGTATGGAACAGAGGTGGTATTCAGCAGGTTCTGACCAGTTCTGGATAACCGGTAGCGGAAATTTTGAGTAGTTCGGAGAATTGGAAAATACCCCATCTATTCTCTTCCTCCCAAGTCCCAGCTGATCATGAGGGAATGGAGATTTTGCAGTCACCTTTCCCTGGAGTGGTGAGGGAATGAAGATTTTACCGTATCCTTCCCCTGCCATGCCCACCAAGCCACAGCACGCCCACCAAGCCACAGAACCGGTAGTAAAAAAATTTGAATCCTACCATTGGTAAGGAGGAATTGATGAGTAAGTGAAAATCATTTCTGATCATCAATCCTAGCTATTTCATTCTATGTTTTGCTATTCTATAAAGTTAAGTTCTGTTTGTTCCCTGTTATACTAGTAGAATTAGATACTTGAGGGATTTGTTTGAAAGGAATGTATATAGGTCATTGTTCAGGCTTATGCTTAATCTATTATCAATAACAGCCTTTTCTGAGCTTTATAGGAAACACACCAGTGCCAAATCTTTGTAAAGAAAACCCTGTTCACATAGAACAGTTTGCTAAGTACATATTGGATGAAATCCATTTAACATATACATTCAGATTATGGATATGCATGGAATATTTACATCTACTTTCAAAGAAGAATTCAGTGGGGTATTTCAAGGTCTGTCTTGGGCCCAGTACTCTTCAACATCTTCATAAATGATCTAGATGAGGGGATAGAAGGGCAACTCATCACATTTGCAGACAACACCAACTTCAGGAGAATTGCTAACTCTTTGGAAGATAGACTCAAGATTCAAAAGGACAGATTTGAGCATCCAACAGGATGCAGTTCAGTTGTGACAAAAGTAATGTCTTAGGCTTTACAAAGATTTAAAGGTGTCAGGATATTAATGACTGGCAGAGACATGGTAACAAGGTCAGCCAATGAACAGGCATAGCACCTAAGTCAACCAATGAGGGCTGTTTAGAAACTGAAACAGTATTTGCTGGAGGCAGCTGGGTGCTTGGGTGTGGCTATACTTCTGAGTCTGTGCTGAGAGACAAAACTAGCCTGGACTTGTCTGCTCTGAACTCTGAACTGAAACAATCTCTCCTCTCACCCGTTTTCCCACTTCTGGTGGCCCCGTAGGTCTGTTTTTCACCCTCCTCAGGCTCCATAAGCTTTCTTGGAGCCTGGGGAGGGCGAAAAACAGGCACAACGGGTCAAACAAAAGTTCATTCCCGAACTTCTGGTTGACCAATTGGGCCTGTTTTTTTCCCTCCCCAGGCTCTAGAAGCTTTCCTGAAGCCTGGGGAGGGTGAAAACAGCCTCCTCCTGCCCTCCAGAAGGCCAAAAATTTAGCTGGCCAGTACATGTATGTGCACTGGAGCTGAGGGCTGCCGTGTCAGGTAATATGGCTCCACGTGCCACTGGTTTGCCATCACGGGCCTATATCATCTTGAGTTTAGAAGATGAACAATTTTTGAATGTAGTTGATTTAAAGACTGCACAGGAGGTCTGGCTGAAATTAAGAAAGGTACCTGTGAGTGTTTCTGTCTGCAATATTGTACAATTATCAAGAAAATTATTCAGAGTCTGTTTGCAACCAGGAGAATCTGTGGAGCAGCATTTGGTACAAATGCAAACTTGAATTGTGGAGTTAGAACAATGTGGAATGCAAATTCCTGAATCTCAGAAAGTGCTGTTGGTGTTAAACATCTGGATGAAACGTAGGACAATTTTTCTGCAGTGTTTGAATGCAAACCAGAGCAGGAATTGCGTTTGGAAACCCTGAAAGTTTATTTGATTTCTAAGGAGAATAAGTGCAATTTTAGAAAAAGCCATGAGGAGAAATTCCTGAGGTGGGGGCCCAAGGAGCAGAAGAGATCAGATTACAGCCCAACAAAGTATTTTTTAAGCAGAAAGACCAGCAATAATGGAGGTGCTTCATTTGTGGTGAAAAAACATATTTAAAGAAGGACTGTTGCAAAGAAAAATGTCAGCTTCTGTTTTGGTTACTTGCTTACTGCTGCTTTGCTATGCTTGCTTACTATTGGCTGCCATAGGAACAGGTGGGCATGGTATTGGGGAAGGGAATAATATTGTACTGGAGGAGTCTTCTTCTCACCATCTTCTGCACACGCTGGTGGCTGATGTTTGGACTTGGTCAAGGCCAACCGTCTTACATACCAACTTGATGAGGCTGTTTGAAGATGCACCCCACATGACACCTTAGGGAGTTGCAGATTGGACACTGGGTTGGGGAACTGGGGGGAGGGTGCTTGGTAAACGTTTGATATGTATATGTTCCCACCTTTCTGGCTCAGATCTTGCTTTCCTTTTAGCTGCTTTAACTTCATATCTACTAAAAGTACTTTATCTCTATTCAATTGGAGTTGAGGTTTTTCTTTCTTGGATATTAAAGGAGGCATGCCTGACACTCCAAGTCAGCGATGGCTCTCAAGGGCACGTGGAATGCCCTAGCTAGTATCTCTCAAGCCTGGAGAGGATGGGGGGAACTGCTTAGAGCAAGCGAGGGAAGTGCATCCTCACCATTGGCACAGGCCTCAAGAGCACACTTTGCTGCATTGCTTTGCTGCCGCTGCCAGGATTTTTCCTCAGGGCAATCCCAGGGTGGCTTGGCAAAGCAGCTGCCCACGTGATCTGAGGGGATGGGAGTCGAGACCCGATGCACTCTTCCTGACTGCCCACCTAGCAGCCTCCCCATCTCTTCCTTCTGTAATTGAAGAGAGAGAGAGAGAGAGAGAGAGAGAGAGAGAGAGAGAGAGAGAGAGAGAGAGAGAGAGAGAGAGAGAGAGAGAGAGAGAGAGAGAGAGAGAGAGTGAGTGAGTGAGTACCTGGCTCGTCCGAGCTGCCTCTCCTCAAGCTAGAAGGGCAGACACTGCAATGCTCCCTGGTGTGAGTGAGAAAATAAAGCTCCTTTTCCCAGGTGGTGTGCTGTGGAGTTTAAGGCTAACCCAGAAGGGGTGATGACCTGGTGCTTGCTGCTGCTTCTAGCTCGGGGAGAGGCAGCTCAGACGAGTCGGGCTCTCTCTCCTTCCTTGGGTAGATCTGGCAGGAGGAGCGGGCTTCCTTGTTGGGCTTGAGGAGGGGAGGAGGCAGAGCTGTTGCCTGAGGGCAAGAGCAACCCCCGGCCACATCTGGGTTAGGGTGGAGAGCCGCCTTGAGCCTCCCTCTTTCAGTCTTCTTGTGCCAGGAGCATCCTTCTCTGGGAAGGGGTGAAGAAGAAGAGCCACCGCCCTCCTTCCCCTGTGGCTCCTGTCCAGCATTCTCTCTTCTCTCTCCCCTTTGCCTCCCCAAACTTGTTTATCTGTCTCAGAGAGCTCGTCCTACACCTCCTTCTGACCCAGCCACCTTCCTCACTGGTCGCTCCTGAGCAAACTCTTCCATCCTTGGCTGTTGCAAAGAAGCAGCAGCTCTGGGTGCGCCATGCCCACTTTGCAGCTTGTTTTCAAAGCTGCTCTCAAAGAAAATGAAGCAGGCATAGTGCACCCAGGGCTGCCACTTCTTCGCAACAGCGGAGGATCTCTTCCACTTGGAGCTTGAAGCTGTGGAGAGGGGGGGCAGCTGCAAGGTTGGCAGCTTCAGGGGGCTCCTTCCCTCAGTGGTGTGTTTTCTTACCTCTAGGCAGCTATGCTGACTTCGTCCTTAAAGGCTGCTGCTTTTGATCTTTCTCAGGCATGGAGAAAAGCAACCCTGTAAAGGGACCTAGCTGCTGCTGAACTTGGAAGCTGAGAGGCTTCTTTTCCACCCAGCCGCTGGTGCAAGGCACCAAAAAGACTTCCGGTCAATGCCACCATCTTAGCGCATGTGCACCTTTCTTCTCACTGACTGGAGGAATTTTTGCCACCCTGCCGCCAGTGGCTGGGTGAAAAAGAAGCCTCCAATCCTCTGGCACTCAAAGAGGCAGCTGAGAGGCTTCTTTGCCAGCCAGCCATTTCCCAGCTCCAGTCAGCTTGCCGTCCAATGGATGCAACCAGTGACCAGGGATTGGATTGGATTGGATTTATTAGATTTATATGCCGCCCTTCTCCCAAGGACTCAGGGCGGCATACAGCATTAAAAAACACATAGTACAAAAGTTAAAAGGAAATTAGAAACAGTCCAAAAAACAAACCCAATTTATATAACATTCACATTTTAAAAATTAAATAAAATTAACAGGCCAGGCCGGCTTGCTGGAAAAGCCAACTTTTTAGGGTGCGTCGGAAGGACCGGAGGTCAGGGATTATGCGAAGCTCCGGGGGCAGCTCATTCCAGAGGGAAGGCGCTCCCACAGAGAAGGCTCTCCCACTGGGGGTCACCAGCCAACACTGTCTGGCCGATGGCACCCTGAGGAGGCCAACTCTGTGAGATCATACTGGACGGTGGGAGGCTATTGGTGGCAGTAGCTGGTCTCGCAGGTACCCTGGACCTAAGCCATGGAGCGCTTTAAAGGTCATAATTAGTACCTTGAATTGCACCCGGAAGACAACCGGTAACCAGTGCAGGCCGCCTAAAAGGGGTGTAACATGGGAGCACCTAGGTACCCCCATGATAACCCGCGCGGCCGCATTCTGGCCAGCTGAAGCCTCCGGGTGATCTTCAAGGGCAGCCCCATGTAGAGAGTGTTGCAGTAGTCCAGGCGAGAAAGGACGAGGGCATGAGTGACTGTGCACAGAGCATCCCGATCCAGGAAGGGGCGCAACTGACGTACCAGGCGAACCTGGTAAAAGGCCCCCCTGGTCACGGCCATCAGATGTTCTTCTAAACTAAGCCGCGTATCCAGGAGGACTCCCAGATTGCAAGCCTTCTCTGAGGGGGCTAAAATTTCTCCCCCTATCATCAAAGATGGAACAAGATGCACAAATTGGGATGATGGAAACCACAGCCACTCAGTCTTGGAGGGATTGAGCTTGAGCCTGTTCCTCCCCATCCAGATCCGCACAGCCTCCAAGCATCGGGACATCACGTCGAGGGCATAGTTTGAGTGGTTTGGGGTAGAGATGAAAAGTTGGGTATCATCAGCATATTGATCTCGCCTAGGGGTTTCATATATATGTTGAACAGGAGGGGTGAGAGAACCGACCCCTGGGGCACCCCACAAGTGATGCGCCTGGGGGTCGATCTCTGTCCTCCAGTCAACACAAACTGTGACCGATCTGACAGGTAGGAGGAGAACCACGGTAAAACGGTGCCCCCCACTCCCAACCCTCCGAGTCGTCGCAGTAGGATACCATGGTCGATGGTATCGAAAGCCGCCGAGAGGTCTAATAGGACCAGGACAGAGGAGCAGCCCCTGTCCCGGACCCGCCAGAGATCATCGACCAACGCGACCAATGCCGTCTCCGTGCTGTACCTGGGCCTGAAACCCGACTGAAACGCATCCAGGTAGACAGCTTCATCCAGGTACTGGGGAAGCTGACGTGCTACCACACTCTCGACAGCCTTTGCTACAAAGCGAAGGTTGGAGACCGGACGGTAGTTGGCTAAAGAAGCTGGGTCCAGGGAAGGCTTCTTAAGGAGGGGCCTCACCACCGCCTCCTTCATGGCGGTGGGAAAGAACCCCTCTCTCAATGAAGTGTTGGTAATTGCCTGGAGCCAGCCTCGTGTCACCTCCCGGGAAGCCGAAACTAGCCACGAGGGACACGGGTCCAGCACACAAGTGGCAGCACTGAGTCTCCCTATAACCCTGTCCATGCCCTCAGGGGTCACAGGGTCAAACTCATCCCAGATTGTCTCCTCAAGATTCATCCCCGTCGGCTTGCCCAAATCTATCCAGTCAGAGTCCAAGCCTGTCTGGATCTGAGCGATTTTATCCTGCAGATACTGAACAAATTCTTCAGCCCTACCCTGCAAGGGGTCTTCCCCAGTTCCTTGGTTAAGGAAGGAACGGGTCACCCTGAAGAGGGCGGCTGGGCGGTTATCTGTGGACACAATAAGAGCGGAAAAATGTTGCCGTTTTGCCGCTTCCATCGCCACTAAGTAGGATTTAATATGAATTCTTACTAGTGTTCAATCAGATTCAGACCGGCTGGCCCTCCAGCCACTCTCTAGGCGTCTTTTCCAGTGTTTCATCTCCCGGAGCTCCTCGGTAAACCAGGGAGCCACCCGGGATCGACACCGGGTCAGAGGCTGCAAAGGCACAACGCGATCCAAGGCCCCAGCGGCCACCCTATCCCAGGCTTCCACTAGGGCAGGGGTGGCGAACACGCGGCTCGCGAGCCGCATGCTGCTCCCGGCCAAAATAAATGAGGCTCTTTGCCTCTTGTCATTATTTACTATACTGTGGCTCGGATCGCGTGCTCCCTTTCGGAAGCTGGGGAGGTCCTTTGCAGGCAGCTAGAACGGGCCGCCTGCAAAGGACTTCCCCAGACTTGCTTTGAGGAGCACGGGGCGACTGAGGCTAGTTGTGAAGCCCCAAAGCCCCCACCGCCACCGGAAGAACTGCTGCCACCTCCTCCTCATCCTCCTCTAACAGGTAGCACTGCCGGATTTGCCGCCCGGCGCTGCCGCTGAGATGAAGCCGCCAAAGCTCCAGCCGGCATCTCCGCGCGTGGCAGCGGCGCCTCCCCTCCGCTCGGAGCAGCTGAGCTCAGTCAGCGCTGGGTTACCCCTGCCCCCTCCTCCTCCTCCGCCGTGCTTTTGAGGAGCCAGTAGGAAGGCGGGGGGGGGAGCAGGGGAAAAAAAGCCTCATGGCTCATCAAAAGCACGGAGGAGGGGGAGGGGGCAGAGGTAACCCAGCGCTGAGCTCAGGAGCAAATCTGGTGATTCTGTTGGAGGAGGAGGAGGAGGAGGAGGTAGCAGCAGTTATTCTGGTGGCAACTCGTACTCGTCGGCATCTTCAGCAGAAGCCCTGCCCACAATGAAGAAAGCAAAGATGGAGCAGATCCACGCAGATGACGTCGCTGCAACATGACTGGAGGAGGAATTCTGGGAGTTGAAGTCCACAAGTGTTAAAGCTGTCAGGTTTGAAGACCCCTGGGGGTTTTTTTCCCTAAAGGGTTAGGGGTGCAAGGGTCTTGTAACTTGACAGCTTTAAGAGTTGCGTGCTTCAAATGCCAGAGTTTCTGAGCCAACATTTTGGTTGCTAAGCAGGAGCGTTGTTAAGTGATAGTGATATTATATAACACTTTGAATTAAGCGGGTACCTTGAAGAAACATAACTTTGAGTTTCAAATAATACTGATTTCGTTGTTGTCTTAGGTCACATCTGTGAAAAAAATTCGGGTGCTCATGCATGAAAATGTGCCGCTCAAACACTATACTTTTCTGCTCACATCGAAAAAAAATTAGAGGGAACATTGCTTCCGGGTCTGTTTTGGCAGGTCACTGCGTGGTGTGGCTCTCTGACTCTCACAGTTTAAAATTTTGGCTCTTTTTGTCGAACTTGTTCGCCACCCCTGCACTAGGGCTTCGGTCGAGTTGTGAGCAAGGGATTCAGGAAAAGTCCCAAGCTCCATCAGGAACCTTTCGGGGTCCATCAGGTGCCTGGGGCGGAACCATCTGGTCGGTTCTGCCTCCCTGCGCCGAGGGGTAGCGGTATGGAAGTCAAGCCTGATGAGGAAATGATCAGACCATGACAAGGGTTGAATAGAAATATCCCCTAAATCCAGATCATTCATCCACTGCCCAGAGACAAAAATCAGGTCGAGCGTGTGTCCCCCATTATGGGTGGGGTCTTGAATTAACTGAGTTAGGTCCATAGCTGTCATGGAAGCCATGAACTCCCGAGCTGACTCGGATGTCTCGCCAATGGAAGGCAGATTGAAATCCCCCAGGACCATAAGCCATAGGACCATAAGGGGACTGGTTCAGGGGCATGACCAGCCTGCCAGTATTACTGGTTCTACCGAACCGGTCCAAACTAGTAGGAACCCACCTCTGCTTTGGATGTGTAACAAAAGAATGAAAATAGATAATCCTACATTGTGCTTTGTTTGAATAAAGCAGACAAGTTTCTCCTGCTACTCTGCATAGTGTGACTGAAAAACCTACCTCCCCACCCCTAAATTATTAGAAGGAATAAGACAGCCTGCCTTAGCACATGCATGGAAGTTAGTCAAGGCCCTGGTACATTCTGGATTGATAGGTAAGCAGAGGCAGACATTTCATTACTCAAATCTGGTAATATTATCAAGTACTATGGTAGTAAGGAATGGGTTTTTTATCAATTTATATTCTAGTGGCTTGCCCTGCCAATCTTGGAGGTTCTTTGGTTAGGCTGTTCACTACCAGCTTGTTTGGCAATTTCTTCGTTGGGATAATTTTTACTTGATTTTTGGTCTGATGTTAATTTTGGTGATTTATCTATGCTCATCTGAATGTTGATGAGGTGTTTTGGTATTTTTGTTCCTGTCAAGTCCCAGAGAAATCAGAAAATCCAGGCAATTCAAATGAGTAGAAAGATTTATTGCAAGCTCTCTACAAGAATCTGAACTATTGATGGCCAAAACAAATTGGCAATATATAAAAGTCAAAGAAATTCAAGGTGGGCTGAACTTAGATCTCTTGTGGGCATGAAAAGATTCATGATTAATGATGCATTTGACCCCTCTCTCAGACTCAGCCTGGTCATCTCGTATATCACCCATCCCTCCACCTTGCCCCCCCTCTTCCACAGGTTCTTCTATGCTGCTTTCCCCTTCCTGCATTGTGTCTTCAAAGTCTGACTTCTCATGGGAATTTGGCAAGGGTGGGAGGGAAGCAGTCTCAAAGGAATCTTCCTCCCACATCTCTTCAGGAACTGATGAGT
This sequence comes from Natrix helvetica, assembly GCF_964273705.1. NCBI lineage: Eukaryota > Metazoa > Chordata > Lepidosauria > Squamata > Natricidae > Natrix > Natrix helvetica. The sequence continues at coordinate 116,297,379 of NC_138552.1, read as the reverse complement.
CAGGTGGTGGTGGTTGTAACACACAAACATAGTTAGAGGTTCCATCCCCTCCTCTTCCTGGGAATTGAAGACTAGATGTAGAAGTGCCATCATAGGCATGGCTCCCCCCCTCCTGAGAAATGTAGAGGGACTGGTTAATGTCTCCCTCAATAGATTCTTCAGGCAAAGCCAGGCAGGGGACTGGTAGTTTGGTCAGCCTTGGCTTATTAGGGAAGTGCTGGTGAAACTGACAAACTAAATCAGGGGGATGAACAGACCATGAATTTTCCCATGAGCCATCTGCAATAGGGTAGCCTTCCAATAAATAATGCACTGAATGGCTTTGCCTCTTTTCCCATAGGGTAGGATTTCTTCCACCTCATATTCCAGTTCTCCCCCTACTATGATAGGTGGTGGAGAGAGGCATTGCAATCATATTGTGCTTGGGAGGAGCATATGTGGGGTATAATTCTTGGTAAAATACTGGATGCACTTTCATTGAAGAGGATAATTGAGGTAGAAAGCTACAGGGTTGATTTGTTGGACAACTTTGCTAACCCACTAGAATGAAACCAGTGGTACTGTGCACTGAGTTGTTGTAAGCAACCTCAGCAAAAGGAAGGAGGTCTGCCCAATTGTCTTGTTGGTAATTAATTTAACACCTGGGTACCATTTGCATGTCTAACATTCATTTCCAGATAATGTGAGGAGCTGAACCTTGGGTGGTCCCCAAAAGTTTTTAAAACTCAGAATTGACTGTCAGAATTGTGAGGTGAATTGGACTCTGTGATCTGAGATTACACTTTCTGGCATGCCATGTAGCCTGTAAACATGTTGCACAAACAATTTAGCCAAAGTGCGAGTGGAGGGGATTTTTTGGCTTGGCACAACATGCATTTGTTTGGAAAATAAATCAGTTATCACCCAAATCACTGTTTCCCAAGCTTTCGGGCAGTTCCACTTTAAAGTCCATTGAAATCTCTTTCCATGGGGCTTTAGATTTCGTTACTGGCTGGAGGAGTCCTGGTGTTTTCACTTGTCTCCTCTTGGCAGAGGCACACAAAAGGCATACATAGCTCATTATGACCTTCGTTACCAAAACTGGCACTTAACTCAGTGCAAGATTTTAAGTCAATGTGCCCCACCACCTTTTGACTCGTGGCTTTTCTGTAAAACCATCAGGCGTTGGCTTTCCAGGATGTACTGTACAATTTGGCTCCCACCCATGTTAAACAATCTTTCATTGTGCATTCACCCTTATGAATTTAAAACCACTGGTCCTCCTTCAGAGCCATTTTCAGGGTGCTTGTTCTCTCATGGTGACTGGAGCTGCTAATTGCTGGGATGGGATAATAATTGGTCTAAGAGCCATGGGGGTGCAGTGGTTAGAATGCAGGCTAACTCAAGGCTCACTCTAGGACAGTGATGGCTAACCTTTTTTGGCTTGGGTGCCAAAAGCACGCCTGCACGATATGAAACCCACCCATTCCCCCCCCCGCACATACATGCATGACACACACACACACACACACACACACACACACACACACACACACACACCCTCCTGAAGCCTGGAAAGAGCAAAAACGGCCTTCCCCCCAGCCGCCTTCCGGAAGCTGGAAATGACCCATTTCCGAACTTCTGGTAGGCCTGGTAAGCCCATTTTTTGCCCTCCCTAAGCTTTGGGGGCTTTCCTGAAGCCTGGGGAGGGCAAAACTGCCTCCCCGGGCCCTCTGGAGGCCCTTCAAAGGCTGAAAATGAGCTGGCCAGCACACGGATGTGTGCTGCTGCTGACCTTGGCCAATGGCTCACGTGCCCTCAGAGATGGCTCCATGTGCCACCTGTGTCACGCAAGCCATAGGTTCACCATCACGGCTCTAGGAATTCAGTTCTGAGCGGCTCAAGGTTGACTCAACCTTCCATTCTTCTGAAGTTGGTAAAATGAGGACTCAGATTTTTGGGGGCAATATGCTGACTCTGTAAACCTCTTAGAGAGGGCTGTAAAGCAGCGGTCACCAAGTGGTGGTCCCCAGAAAAATTATTTGCATTTTTTATATTGCACTAAATCAGTGGTCCTCAAACTATGACCCCTGGGCTGGATATGTGCAATGAATGCTTGTGTTGCTGCAGAGAGTCTCCCTCTTTGTGGCCTTTTTGTACAGGTCAGAGTGGGGGGAGAAATTCTTACTTGGGGTCTGCTTCAGCCTCCTGGTGTGAGGCTTTGGGCGGATGCTGGAGGGAAGTGCCACTGGTGGCAAAGAGCCGGAGCACCTTGTGGGACTGCATCATGGCCTGGAACTGGCTGACCCAGTGAGCCTCCAGGGGCCGGTACTTGGCCTTGCACTCCTGCAGGTCTTCCCTCTGCTTGGAATGCCTCTGCTCATAGTCCTCAGTGAGGTGCTTCTGCTGAGCCTTCTTCTCGACCAGATCCAATTTGAATTGAGCCAGCTATTTTGCCAATTCTTTCTCATGGTGGCTGCTTAGCTCCAACTGCTTCCTTTTGAGGCCCTAAGGAGCCCGGGCAGGCAAGGGAGAAGTGGCTGGGAGAGGAGGGGTGAGTAGAGGCCAGAGAGGTGTCCCTCAACGTGACATCATTGGCCATGCCCACCCAGTCACATGACCACCTAGCCCCGCCTACCCAGCTGGTCATTAGGCAGATCATATTAGTGATTCACAGGATTTAAAATTATGAATTTTGTGGTCCCTGAGGTCTGAAAGGTTGGTGACCCCTGCTGTAAAGCACTGTGAAGCAGTATATAAGTCTAAGTGCTACTGCTATGCCATCTTGGCATCTGCTGATAGAGCATACATCTGGCTCATCTGTTATTGCTGCAGTTCTAGGATCTGAAGCCATGGCTTGTATATTCCAGAACTCATTAAAATTTTGCTGAAGAGGAATAATTCAAATTAATTTCAAGTCTCATGGAAATCAGAAAATTGGTCTCAGCCTGGTCATTTCCTACAGTTCCCTTTTTGGCTTGTTGATTGTCTCTTTTGCAAAGTATGTAGGTGTTGTTTATATCTATGTATCAATTGTTGTCCAATTTGTCAGAGTGCCAAGTTTTCAGGAATTCCCTGGCATTTTTGGATTTGGCTTGGTCTAGAATGGTCACAGCTTCTCAGTTGAAATTATGGTTAAGTTTGTCCATATGTTGTGAAATTAAAGAGTTTTTATCATGCCTTCTGACTACTAGTTGATCTTCTACTAGCATTCTGCCTGTTTGTCCTATGTAGTGGCTGTTCTAATCTTTACACTGTATGTTGTAGATGACTCCTGTTTTTCTTCTACCACTACTGGGTCTTTTGTTTAATTAGGATGTTTTGAGGGCTTTAATCGATTTGTATGCTATCCTAATTCCATGTGGTTGTAATAGTCTGTGGTTTCTGAGATGTTTTGATGCATGTCATTGTTATCCTTTTCACAGCTTGTGTTTATTGTACTATTTTGGTTGAGTGTTCAGGCACTTTTTGATGAAATTGCATGGATATCATTATTCAGTGCCCAAACTAGGTAACATTCAGCACACTGAAACAACCAAGTTCAAAGAGCACCAAGACCCCCTCATAGTAGGTTTTATGCAGCATAAAAGCTACTAAGTATGAATATATTGTATCTTTTTAAGTGTCAGGAAACTTTTAAGTAAAAGAAAAGTTTCTTGATTTAGAAAAAGTTTGGGGATAGAAGAAATCCTGATTTGTTTTGTTTAGATCAAAGAAATACTTGAAAATCCTCATCTGCTAACTGTCATCAAAATTGAAGATGCTGGAGATGAAATTGTGAGCAATGCCATTTCATATGCTCTTTTTAAAGGTATGTTGTCATTCTTATTTTCTCATTCATTCAACTTATATGCTACTCATTTCTTCAATATGCCCCCACCCCCAGGACCAGATTATTATTTGACTCTGGGTGGGTAGCATTTCTCCAGACTGAGCTGGTGTGCAATTTGGAGGTCTTCCTAGACTCATGGCTCTTGCTTGAAGAGCTGGTAACAGCAATAGCTGGCTTTGCTCATCCGGTGCACTAATTACGCCTTTTCCTAGATTGGGAGGTCTTGCTCAAGATCACCCATGCCTTGGACTTCTCCTGGTCTAGAATGCAGCAGCGTGTACAGTAACAGGGGGCCTAGATTTGCCCAAATAACACCTATGTTGCACAAGATACACTACCTTTCAGTTTCTTTCCAGTTGTAATTCAAGGTGCTGATCATCACCTTTAAAGCTCTATATGGAATAGGATCAGGTTACCTACTGGACTGCCTTTCCCTAAAGATATGTACACATCCCACCATGTCAAATATGGAATGGGACAATTGGCTGTGCCAACATTGTTGTGCTCACTTCACGCTGGGCACCCCATCATAGCAGACCTGTCATGGGCGTTCATTCTTGGTTGGCCTTCTGCCAGCACTCCATCCTGCCACTGGGCCCCCAACATTCTCCCTGTTGCATGGCCACAGGCAATTTGCCCAGAGACACTTATCCCTGCCTGATTCATGGCTCAGGACACTAACTGCTGGACAATCAATGCACTGATGGATGGACCTCTGCCTTACCATTAGACTGAATTATTTATGAAGTAATTCAGGGGAAATACATACTAAAAGACCAAAAATGGTATTGGATAAACAGAAAGATACTCTTGCAAAGAAGATAGGAACTTGGGCAGACCCTCTGGAAGCTTGGCAGCAAAAGAAAGTAGAGATGGAAGGATTATTTAGATTAAACAGGAAAGAGGTAGATAGAGACCCAAGGCAGACGTTTGGGAGGCAAGCCAAAAAACAAAAACAAATAAGAATTGAAATACTTAAAAGGGCAAGAGATGGTGGATAGAGGAAATGCTTTATAATGCAATATTGCCTCTATTCGGAGATAGAAGAGAGGCAGAAACAAGAAATAGGGGTAATATTATTATGCATATTTCTATAAAATATACTAAAAGCAACAGCTAGATGTAAAGATTAGATGTTGAAAGACAGTGTCACTATGTATGTTTTAATGATATTGTTATTGTCATTAGAATGTCATTCTAAAATACTGAACAACTAAATAATGAAGGCCTATATTTTAACATAAATGTATAATAACATTACAATTACATAAGTATGATTAAAGTAACAAATATTATTAATATTACCATTATTACTTGCATCCAAATGAATGATACCGAGATGCCTCACTGTTCATGTATTGATATTGATGTATATTTTAAAAAAAGAATAGCGCTAGAAAACCAGGAGAGAGGAATGACAGTTGACAAAGCCCAGGGATGTTTTGAACCAGTTTGTGCCACTTTTCAAGGGCACCAAGACACTGGAGATGCTTGGGGATGGAATGTCGATTACTCCTAACACTGAAAGTTCCCAAAACACCTAGACATCCACCTATTGGCTGGAATTGGGCTGGTCAAGGGGAGAGGGATGGATTGAACAAAAAATCTTGTATGATTTCATGAGAGAAATTTTGTTCTAGCCTGAGTTTACTGCAATCAGCATCTTTTAGTAAAAGAACCTATCACTTCACCATTTAGGGTCAAGGGTCTTTTTTTTCTAAGGGATCGGACTGGGGCAGGTCTGACAAAAGTAATATAAAAAATGTAATTGGACTTCCAGTTGATGTTGTGGCAATACAGACACAGAGGAATGAGTCTCCACATTCCCTGTGCTGAACTCTTCATGCTGGTGGGCTCCGGGGGGAGGCATAGCATCTCTGTGGGAGCGGTGAGCAAAGAGGGTTACCCTGTGAGGTTGGGGAGAGTCGCAACTCTCCTGTCCGGCCCAGGATTTTATTTTCCCTCTCAGCCACAGCAAGAAGATGAAGCAGCCTAAAGATGGCTGCTACAAAGCTGGGACAATGGAAGAATAACAGCTAAGACCAGTGCTGGAGAGAAGAAGGTGAGCCATGTTGGAAACTTGGGGGAGAGGAATATTTTTGCACTAAATTTAACCCCAAGAAATAATTTAGAACCATCTGCTCAGAATTACGTGTTAAAGCAGCATTTAAGCATTTTGTGCCACTTTGAAAAAATGCCTAAACGGAAATGAAGGCACAGGAGAGTAAATAATAGGCTTTGAAATAAATAAAAAATTGGATTCTTAAACTGGGAAGAAGTGGTACTTCTTCCCAGTTTAGGGAAGGCACTTTTAAAAGTTGGAATTTCTTTTACAAAAATCATTCTGTTTTTACAATTGTTTTATAACCAAAATTGTGACTGACTAAGAGGAGATTGCCACCTGCTGATAAAAAGGAAAACTACAAGCCTTCCACTTATATGAAAAACAATGAAAGTGAAAATTCCATTGGATTACTTTTAGTTACCCTATGAGTATTGGAGATCGAAATATGAAAATGAGGAAGTGATTCAATTAAAGAGACACTTGAATATTATACTTAGAGGATTGAATTTGTAAAGAGGACATAAAGAGGCTTTTGATAACCTCTGGGACTACTTAAATGGAATTGATTTTTAACCAATGAGACATAAAGAAATGGGACTAGTGTACTCCTTGAAGGGTAATTCAAAGACTGAATAAATAGTTCTTGGAGTGTTGGATAAAAATCAGTTTCTCTTCTTTCTTTCTTTTTTAAAAAGAATGAGTGGAATTATACAGGAGATGGGTTTATTCTTTCAAAATACAAAAAGACATTATGGACAAAGGATTTAATCAGATCATGAAAAAAATAGAAAATACCATACAAGGGATGATGAGTACAGACCAAGACGCCCAGGAAAGGGAGGAGTCAGAAGAAGAAATGAAGAAGGAAGAAGACAAAGAGGAGACAACAATGAAAATAATAGTGATTGATGAATTTAACCAGGGAGAAAACATATTAAGAGAGTTGGAAGATATGTTTCAAATGGAGGCAGGGGCCTGGGTAGAAATTTTAAAAAAAAGGCAGTAGAAGAGTGTAGAGGTGGGAGGAACACCTAGATTGGACATCCAAGAAATAGCTTTAGAAGGAGATTTAAGACAGGAATTTGGGAGGCAAGTGAAAAAAAGCATAGCAATTAAAGCATTGAAGCGGGCAAGAGATGATGGATAGATGATTTTATTGTTTATTGTTCTGATTCGCTTTTCCTTTTTCCTCTCTTCCCTTAATTAATTAATTAAAAGCAATTAGAGTATGAATCAGGAAAGAGATGATGTGGATGATTCCTCTTTTTTGTTGTTGTTTTGAGTTGCTTTTCTCCCCCACTCTATTCTTTTCCGGCCTCTTTTTTCTTTAAGCAGTTGACATGATTAGAGGTTAGATAGGAAAGAAAGAAAACATTTCTCAATAAAGGGTGACACGATTAAAAGCTAGAATAAGTGATAGAAATAAGGGGAATATTAATGTATATATTATCTTATAAAATGAAAGTAATAATGAGAAAATATGGAATAATTGAATAATGAAAGAGTGCAACCTAATATAAATACATGCTATTAGAATGCTATTAGAAATACATAAGTATTGTCTTTCAATCTCAGAATGGAGATAGAGAGAAAAAAATTGAATTACCCACTTGAACTAACTATGTGAAAAGATGTATATCATAACTGCAAGAGCTGATTGCTGAGCTGTTTTGAAAGCTTTATGGAAGTTTTTTATGTTCTGCTCCTGATCCCAAGGAGGAGCCAAGATGGCCTGCTTCCTTCTTCTTCTTCGCACTTATAAATGAAGACTGCCTTTTGAAACTACCTTTGAAGAAAGTCTGGCTTTATATTATCCCCCCTGAAGGACTCTTGGAGCCTCTCCTGTTACGTGGTCTTTCTGGATTTGGACTATTTGATTTCCTTTATTTATTTATTTTTGAGTGACTTCTTGGCTTGGAACTGTGACAGAGGGTTAATTTTCACTTTTGGATTTGCCTGTCTTCTCGGACTCACTCGGCTGCGCGCTTCACAGAAGCCATTTCTTTTGCAAAAGATTTATACTTTTTCTGAACTTAGACAATGGGGCCCAGAAAACCACCTACAGGCAAAGCAGCCTCGGCACCAACTTCTACTGCATCCAGTCCAATGATTCAACAGACAAAAATTTCATCATTTTTACAAGAAAAGACTGGAGAGAGTTCAAAAGATTTATCTGTTACTCAAATGTTTCAAGCTATTATGCAGGGACAAAATGAGTTGAAAAAGGAGGTAGCAGATTTTAGAGATGAGCTTAAAAGTGTGCAGCAACAAATAACAGAAAATAAACAGAGAATTGGTGTGCTGGAGGAGGGCGTGGCCGGGCTGTGGGAGGAGGTTAAGGCAGTCCAGAAGGGGAATATAGAATTGGAAAATTTTATGGAAAAGATAGAACTTGAAAGAATGTCCTTCTTTCTCAGATTCCAGAACCTACCAGAGACAGAAGATGAACATCTTAAGGATATTATGAGTACAATTTTAGCAGAATATATTGAAAGAGATAAAGTACAGTTGTGGTGGGATATGAATCTGGTTTATAGGATTAATTCAGCATATGCTAGAATACATAATGTTTCAAGAGAAGTACATGTTAAATTTCTTAAGAAGACTATGAGGGATGAGATTCTAGGGGCTAAAGAGGGGGGGACGACTAAAATATAAAGATAAAGAAATTGCCAAATTCCAAAAAAATAAGAGATAAGAGGAGGAAGTATTCCTCCTTATCAAATAAATTATATAATAAGGGAATTTGGTTTAGATGGTTATTGCCAGAAGGAATGCTGATCTTCTGGGAGGGAAACAGAATTAGAAGTAACACAGTTGTGGAGGCAGAGGCCTTCATTAAAAAATATAGTGCCCTCCTAGAGGATGGAAATATAAGAAGTAGTGAAAAAGGCGACAACACACAAGACATGAAGGAGGGAGGGGCTGCTGCTCCGCCTGGGGACAGTGGGGAGGGAACAATAATGAAAAGACTCAGGTCACAAAAATAAATATATCTGGAATATCATTCTAATTGTTGATATATTAGAAAGTGGCAAAAGAGATGATTGAACACATGGTTGATACAATGTACAATAAGATGCTGTTTCTGCTTATCTTTTGTCTTTTGTTTTTTTTTTTCTGTAAAAAGTTGTGAGAATTGGAGAGATTCCTACCTCTAGCACGATGGAGCTGCCAAAAAATTTTTTGGGTATATCCACCTACCCTTTTCCCCAAAATTTTTAAAAAACCAATAAAATTCTTTTTTTTAAAAAAAAAGAAAAAGAAATACATAAGTTGATCAAATGTAATAATTATGTTTAATCTGATTAGTTTCAGTTTGATTGGAATGTATGTTGCCCAGGTGCCACACTGTTCACACATTGATTTGACATTTTCATAAAAAATAAAAAAATAAAAAACTTGAAAAAAGTGTAATTGACCATTCTATGGGAATTCTGTGGGAAGGTAACAGCGTTCCGTGTGCCTTCGGCGTTTAGTCATGCCGGCCATGTGACCACGGAGATGCCTTTGGACAGCACTGGCTCTTCAGCTTTGAAATGGAGATGAGCACCACCCCCTAGAGTCTGGAACAACTAGCATATATGTGCAAGGGGAACCTTTACCTTTTAATTAAGATAAAATCAGAAAAAATGAAAGCATGAAAGAATTAGGTATGGCATTTTGGGAGCAGGGTGCCCTACTAACACCTCAATAACCAGGGAAAATTCTCACATTCACAGTTGTATTAATAGCAGCATTAATTCTTCTTCATAGAAAGTCTAGAGAAAACAAAGGGAGTTAAACAAGATGAGTTGGAAAATGAGACTTGGACACTGTACTTCACAGAGTATGATTTTAATATTAACCATAGTTCCTTCTCCAATTACAGCTATCAGCACAAATGAAGACGATAAAGATGACTGGAATGGTCAACTGAAATTGCTTTTGGAATGGAATCAATTGGACTTAGCCAGTGAAGAGATTTTTACCAATGATCGACGTTGGGAGGTAGGTAGTGCAGACTGAAAAAGCAAAAATTAGAAAGATTTTACATTGGATCAGATTGTTCTACATATAGTATAAAATTCCATCAATAATATCCAATATAGACAAATAATAAAATAATAAATGTTGGAATTGCCACAAAGCAGAAGAAATGTTTTATAACAAGATGTACAAGTGCAGTGCAGAAAATTTTGGAATTTCAATTTGAAATGAAACCACAACTTTTTTTATTAGATATAATTTCAGGAAAAATATCAACAAAAATGTGATAATTTAATGAAATGTAGGCTTACGGCAGGAAGAATAAATTTTGCTCTGCACTGGAAAATATGTTAATAACACCCAATTGGGAATATGCAGCAATAACAAAACTCACAGTCTACATAGACAATAGAAGTTTAAACGAGAATAGTTCCCATACATATAATAGTTTACAGTATACATTCACAATAAAAATTTAAACAAAAATAGTCCACAACATGACAAATATAACAAAAAGGAGGACGTTAGAAAGCCAATAGTTCTTTTTTGTTTATCTTTTCCCTTTTTAAAAAAAATATTTTTATACAATTAACATTAATTGGTTCTGGGAAGCACGTTGGGTACTAAAAACTATAAGTGCTAAACAAACCAGGTGACTAGCCACATGACCTTTTGTTTTGACCGGAAAAAAATGTCTTTTTTTCTATGTCAGTGACCATCCCAGCCTGGGCAACTTCCTGTTCTCTCTCTGCAACAGTGGTGGGTTTCTGCCGGTCCTCACCGGTCCATGCGAACCGGTTGGGCCCTGGGAACCTGCACCGGCTGTGTCGCTTGCTCCCCCCGCTCCTCCGGTCGCTGTTCGCTTGCTCCCCCCACCTGTCCCTGGACTTGCCTAAGATGCCTGGCCACCAGCAAGTATGGACGCGAGGGTGGAGATGGTGACAGGAGATTACGAGGTGTGGCTGGCATCTTTGGGGACCTCGCAAGGTCTTTGCAAGGTCCCCGGACTTGCCCAGCACAGCACTGGGTGGCGGGGTGGCAGTAGCTTGCATGGCGTGGCCTGGCCGCCATCAAAGCACCTCCCCAGACTTGCCCAGCTAAGCCCGGGGCGGCGGGGCGGCCCCTTGCTTTGACAGCCGCCTCCTTTCCAATTGGGGTGGGGAAGAAATCCATCTTTTCTGTGTGGAATGCTCCCCCCACCTGACGCGATCTCCTTTCATTCTCCCTCTGCCTCATTCACTCGTTCAGGCAGCAGAGAACAAAAGGAGATTGCATAGCCAAGGACAAAGGAGCCTACAGCCTCCTTTATTCAAATGTTCAGGCTGGGGGGGGGGCTTTCTTGCACGCCTTCTTTCTCTGAAGCCACACCGGATTCAGCAAGCACCAGGCAGCGTGTGCCCTTGGGCTTGTGCAGCAGCCGAAGAACAGGAAGCGAGGATTCGGCTGCTGCACAAGCCCACGGGCATGCGCTGCCCTCTTCTCTCTGATAGCCACCTGGTTAAAAAGGAGGAGGCGGCTCCACTGGTCCAGAACCCATCCGGGAAGACGAGGAACGCGAGGGGGATCCCTCCCCCCACAGATGGGCTCCGGACCGGCAGAGCCTCCTCCTCCTCCTTTTTAACCAGGCGGCTATCAGAGAGAAGAAGGCAGCGTGTGTCTGTGGACAAGAAGCACAAAGGAGGAGCAGAACGGCCTTAATCACGTCGAGCTGCCCAGTCAAAAAAAAACCTTTCCCTTCTGTAGAAAAAAAAAGGAAAAAAAATTCCCTTCACCGAAGCTCGATAGGCGAGCACTGCCTCCACCCACCAGAATCTCCGGAGAGAACTTTGCAACTAGTTGAGGAGCGGCGAGCAGCGTACTTGAGCGTTTGCATGCATTCAGCCAAGGTCCTGCTGAGCCCTGCTACTTTGGACGACCTGATGGATTTTATGATGGACGTGCACCCCCGGGAGGTGTTGAAGAAGGACAGGCAGGCGCGACAGTGGCTTACAGACAGAGAGAGAGGGGGAGAGAGGCAGAGACAGACAGATAGACATAGAGACACACACATACAGAGTAAGAAACACACACACATAAACAGAGGGAGGGAGGAGAGACAGAGAGAGACAGACACACAGACAGACACACAGACAGACAGACAGACAGACAGACAGACACAGAGAATGACAGAGAGATACACAGAGGGAGGGAGGAAGATCAAGGCAAAGAGCCACACAGAGAGTGAGAGACAGAGAGAGAGAGAGAGAGAGAGAGAGAGAGAGAGAGAGAGAGAGAGAGAGAGAAAGAGAAAGAGAGAAAGAGAAAGAAAAAAGAAAGAAAAAGAAAGTGGGAGAGGGAGATGAAAGAAAGATAGATAGATAAAGGGAGAGAGAGACAAAAGGAATGAAGGAAAGAGAGAGAGAGAGAGAAAGAAAGAAAGAAAGAAAGAAAGAAAGAAAGAAAGAAAGAAAGAAAGAAAGAAAGAAAGAAAAAGAGAACTTATGACCACAATTGAGTCCAAAATTTTGGTTACTAAGCAAAAGTGTTGTTAAGTAAGTTTCAGCACATTTTTAAAATTGGCCATGCCTCCCTGGCCACATGACCGCTGAGCCACTCCCACAAAACAGGCCACACCTACAGAAAAGGTTCTTAAAAAATTTGAAACCCACCACTGCTCTGCAACCATCCCCCTCTTGCTTTTGCAGCATATTGAACACCACTATGAGTATTGGGACAACGTTTTCTCATAAACATGTGTCAAGTACCAAATTCGAAGAGTTTTGAAGCAGTCAAATACCATGATACCACTATAGACTTTAAGTTTTGTTAAAGAATTAAAACTTAGATATTCATTCCTTTTATTAACATGTTATCATATTAAGTTATGGAGATTTCAATATTAAGTAATCAGCTCAAGTCCAAAAATTTTATTATACAATAAAATACTTTATTGTACATGCAAATACTCATCTGCAATATTACTTTTTTCTAGTGTTATATTCAGCTTTTCATTGATGAAAAAGTCAATAATTTTATATTTGTAATATAAGCATCCTTAATTGTAATTGGTATTTATAGAACATTTCTATCTTTTTCTTTATTTTCAACACTTTACAAGGCCCATGGGCCAGTTCTGGCCCATGATGTGGTTAGTTCTACGCCATGGAGCCACCCTGGAAACAGCGATGGACCACCTGCAGCTCCTTGGCCCAGCCCAGTCCAACTGGGGGCTGATCTACAACCTGGCAGCAGCCATCTGAGCTGGAACGTAGTCAGCCTTAGATCCACAGAGCCAGCCTGAAGCCACCGAGGGGTCATACCTGCTCTGCCCTGCCCCGCCCTGCCCTATTCCCTACCCCACCCCCTAGGCATGGGCACAGGAGGTGATGAGCACATGCGGGGCCTGGAATCCCTGTGGATCATCTTGCCCCACAGGCTGACTGCATTCTGAGTGCTTCCCTTTCACCCAGGATGCCAGTGCTCGCCACCTCCTGTGTGCATGCCCAGGGGACAGGGCCAAGGCACTGGGGTGGTCTCTTGCTGACTCCAAGGCAGCTGTGCAGGTGGCTGCCACAAGATATAGATCACCACCCAATTGGCCTGGGCCAGGTCGAGGTGATGCAGGCTGGTCCTTTGCTGTTGTTTGTTTGTTTGTTTGTTTGTTTGTTTGTCAAACATGTACAATATAGCAGATATAAGTATGAACATGGACATGAACTTAGGAAATGAATATAAATCAATGGGGACAGTAGGACAGGGATGGTAGGCACACAGGTACACTTATGCACGCCCCCTTTACAGACCTCTTAGGAATGGGGTGAGGTCCACGGTAGACAGTTTAAGGTTGAAACTGTGAGGGTTTGATGGTGTAACAACGGAGTCAGGTAGAGCATTCCAGGCATTAACCACTCTGTTGCTGAAGCTGTATTTTCTGCAATTGAGTTTGGAGCAGTTTGTCACTGCGTTAAATGTTTGCTAGTCGAACTGAACTGAATAGTTACTGAAAGAGTTACTGCGCAGGTCATAAGCCTTATCTGACAATGATTTATTGCGCATGCTTAACATGTTTATATACATCACACATTCCAGAGACTTCTTCCTTTTTGATCTTTGTCCGTCTGCCAGGAAACTGGGAGACAAACTGCTTCTGCCAAAATGTAACAATTAGATAGATTTGTTTTATTTCTATTTTCTTATTTTTGTATTAAAGCTTGTTTTTTAATTAGAACTTGTTATTGGACTTCATTTTCGCTTCTTAAAGAAAATGCTGTTTGGAAAAGCCGCGGTCAAAGCCTCACTAGTTCAGGGTGAAATTTTTCCCCTGACACAGTTTACCTTGAGTTTGTGTCAATTGTTTGCCTGTGTGTTATTGAGGTTGAAGCTGAAGTAATCGTTGACAAGTAGGACGTTATAGCAGACAATTTTGTGTACTATGCTTAGGTCCGACCGCAGGTGGTGCAGTTTCAGATTGTCCAAGCCCAAAATTTTGAGCCTGATGGCATTCTATTGCTTTTTTTTGAGGGATGCTAATTGCACTTCTATGGTGCCGTTCAAGTAGAAAAATAAATGTGTCCAGTCTGGGCTTGCATGATAGGCAAAATAGTGGAAATGCAAACTGGGAGGTTTTAAGTGAAGCTGATTGTAGGAACTGGTCTACGCCTTTGGTTAACCCCAAGCACTTGTGGTGAGCATACATATCACATTTCATGGTACTCTCATCCTCCTCAAATGCTTCTGTACAGATGAAGCACACACAAGTGTTGTATGGGTCAGTAGAGGTCTCCTTCTTTTGGGGGTGGAGGTTTGGCAGTGGAGTGTTTCCTTGGCTTGGCAGGTTTGCTGTGGAGGCACTGATGTAGTTTAATTATTGATAGATTGATTGATTTTATTGGTGCACTCACCACTGTGTTTCTTGCAAGTTTAACTTAGCAGAGGAGCACCTCTTGTTTGCTGGATTCCACTGGGCGGCCGGATGGACAAATTCTTTTCCTTCCTCATTGTCTTGCATGCACGTGTGCGTGTGCAGTCTGTGGGAGCTTTGCAGTGGTAGGTTTCAAAAAAATTTAGAACCTATTCTGTAAGTGTGGCCTGTTTTGTGGGAGTGGCTCGGCAGTCATAACAATGCTCTTGCTTAGCAACCAAAATTTTGGGCTCAATTGTGATCATAAGTTCTCTCTCTCTCTCTCTCTCTTTCTTTCTTTCTTTCTTTCATGTGTCTCTCTCTCCCTCTTTCTTTCTTTTCTCCCTTTCTTCCTTTCCTTATCTTCCTTCGTTTGTTTGTTCTTCCTTTCTTTCTTGTCTCTCTCTCCCTCTTTCTTTCTTTCTTTCTTTCTTTCTTTCTTTCTCTAACCCACTGGTACGGAGCCTCCGGAGGCCCCTATACGGGAACTAAGGCAAAATTCTTTCAGTCAGTACGCACATACCAGACAGGACCGGCTGAAACCCACTCTGTGTGTGTGTGTGTGTGTGTGTGTGTGTGTGTGTGTGTGTGTTTGTGTCCCCCATCTCCCCCCCTTCTGGCAGAGCTGCAGTGTTGGAGCTCCAAGGTGAAGTGTGTTCCCCCAGCCCCACCCACCCACCCCCCGTGCCATTCTGGAAGAAAAGAATTCTAGTGCAGGAGGAGGAGGAGGGGCGGCATAAAGGAGCACCACTTTAAACCAAAGCCTCTGAGTAACTGGGAAAGAAAGCCATGCTTTTCGAGCAGCAGTTTTAGGCAGGTTCCAAGTGTGGCTTTCTTTCCTAGTTACTCAGAGGCTTTGGTTTAAGGTGGCACTGCTTTATGTCACTCCTCCTCCTCCTCTTGCAAGCAACAGGCTCCTCAGAGACTTGGCGGGCAGCTCAGGGGAGACAATGACCATGATGACTTCACTCCCCAGGAGCTCCCGCCCCCACCTAAGCTCTCCTGGGAGCTGAGTGGAGCAGGAGCCCCAAAGCAAAATGTCTCTCCCTTCCAGTCATCGCTGTTGGCCCGATTCCCTGATGCAATTCGTGGAGCCGCTTGCCCTCATTAATACGCCAGAGTGGCATTTTCAAGCTTTCAATGCCTATGGCTATAGGTAGGAAGACAGGGGCATCTCGGGAGTGAAGCCTTCAGTGCCAAGTGCCAAGTCCCCCTTCTGCCACCATGAAAATCACCCCAAACCCCACTCACTCCATTTAAATGTGCGTAGGGTGATAGGGTTCATTTTAAATAGATAGTGAGGCTTCTTTGCCAGCCTCCCAGCTGGCAAAACAGAAAATTTCACTAACTGGGAGGTGTGTGAGAGAGAGTGGGGGGGGGAGAGAGAGAGAAAGAGAAAGAAGGATAGAGAAAGGGAGGGAGGGAGGAAAGAAAGAGGGAGAGAGACACGAAAGAAAGAAAGAAAGAAAGAAAGAAAGAGAAGGAAGGAAGGAAGGAAGGAAGGAAGGAAGGAAAGAAAGAAAGAAAGAAAGAAAGGAGGAAAGGAGGAAAGAAAGAAAGAAAGAAAGAAAGAAAGAAAGAAAGAAAGAAAGAGGGAGAAAGACACAAAAGAAAGGAAGAAAGAAAGAAAGAAAAAAAGAAAGAAAAAGAATTTATGATCACAATTGAGCCCAAAATTTTGGTTGCTAAGCAAGAGCATTTTCCAAGTTGGCCATGCCCATCTGATCACATGACTGCCGAGTTACTCCCACAAAACAGGTCACACCTACAGAATAAGTTCTAAAAAAAATTGAAACCCACCACTGACACACACACACACACAAACCCCATTTCCCTCATGTCTGCCACTGACAGCGGTCAAAGAGAAGGAAACACGGTGGCTTCTTCCAACAGCTGGGGAAGGAAGAGGAGCAGACAGAGGCTTTGGCTGTTGGAAGAAGCTCCCACACTCCCTTCTCTTTGATAACTGCTTCACTTGCGGTGGGGTGGGGAGAAATCAGGGGGAGAGAAGGAAACAGGGGGGGGCTTCTTCCAACAGCCGGGGAAGGAAGAGGAGCAGACAGAGGCTTTGGCTGTTGGAAACTCCCGCGCTCCCTTCTCTTTGACATCCGCCTGGTTTCTTTTTTTTGAGAAAAAATGTATTGGTTTTTACAAATGTTTTAAGGAAAAGGAATAAATAGGTATAGAAAATTTTGACAGCTACATCATGCGGAAGGTGGTAGTCCCCCCAAATCTCGCAACTTTTACAAAGAAAAAAAAAGAAAACATCAAAATTTGAATAAACATTGGCAGCTTTTGATTTTACATTAAATCATCTATATATTCAATCATTTTTGTATCACTTCCAACAATTACATTATAACAACAATTGCAATAATATTTCAGCTCATTTTTGTGATCTGAGTCTTCTCAGTGTTGCATCCTCCCCCCTGTCTGCTGGCAGAGCCACGGCCCCTCCCTCCTTCATATCCCTGTTTCGTCTAGGAGGGCATTGTGTTTTTTAATGAAAGCCTCTGCCTCCACAACTGTATTAATTCTAATTCTGCTGCCCTCCCAGAAAATCAGCATACCTTCTGGCAATAACCATCTAAACCAGACTCCTTTATTATATAATTTCTTTGCTAAAGAGGAATATTTCTTCCTCTTATCTCTTACTTTCTTCGGAATCTGTTTAAGAATGGTTATTTCTTTGTCTTTATATTTTAGTGCCCTTTGAGCTCCTAGGACCTCATCTCTTGTGGTCTTTCTAAGAAATTTAACATGGATTTCCCTTGGAACATTGGGTGTTCTAGCGTATGCTGAATTGATCCTATAAATCAGATCAATATCCCACCATAGTTGTTGTTTATCTCTTTTAATGTATTCTGCTAAGATTGTAGTCATAATCTCCTTAAGATCTTCATTCTCTGTTTCTGGCAAGTTTTGGAATCTAAGGAAAAAAGACATTCTTTCAAATTCCATCTTTATCATATGATTTTCAAATTCTATATTCCCCTTCTGAATTGTCTTAACCTCCTCCCTCATCCCAGCCACGCCCTCCTCCAGTACACCTATTCTCTGTTTGTTTTGTGTAGCTTGTTGTTGCATTTCTCTGAGCTGGTCATTTAATTCTGTCAGTTGTTTTTTCAATTCATCCTGTCCCTTTAAAAGCGTTTGAAGCATTTGGTGAACAGATAAATCCTTTGAACTCTCTTTGGGAGCTTTAGGTTGTAGAAATGACGCCAGTTGTGTCTGTTGAGTAATCGGGTTGGATATAGAGGATCTCAGGGCCGAGGATGCCTTACCAGGCGGTAATTTTTTAGGGCCCATATTAAATTCAGAGATAGCTATAGGTCTGTACAAAGAAATGGCGTCTGCGGAAAAGCACAGGGAGAGATCGTAAGGCAGGCAAGCCCAGAAGAGAATGTTAGTCTTCCTGTACAGCTTCAAGCCAAATAATTGAATCAAATATTCCAAATCCAAGGGAAATACGTAGTAGAAGAGGCTCCTGGAGGTCTCTGGGGTGTGAAATAGTACAAAGCCAGAAAATCTTTCAAGAGAGGAACTTCATTCGTAAAGGCAAGGAAGAAGGAGGAAGTTGGCCATCTTGGCTCAGCCTTCACAGGAGGTCAGAAAGCAACAAGTCAAAAGTTCCCATAAAATAGTTTAAAAGAATCAACTCAGCCATCCTTTCTCACAATTGTAGCAAAAAGTCATTCTCCCATTACTTAGAGGAAGTGAAAGTAGGTTTTTAAGTCTCTCTCTCTCCTCTGAGAGAGAGAGATATTACAAATGCCGCTTTTCTGAGGGGGGGTGGAACCCCCCCTCCAATCTTAACACTTCCAAAGATTGAAACGAAGCTTTAAAAAGACTGCTGTTCATCAATTGAGTAGATTAACAAGAGATTTGGGGAGACTTCCCACCTCACCGCACTTCAGCTGTAGCCTCCAATTAGTTGTTTCCTTCCAGGCTGCGCTCGGCGAAGACGTGCAGTGACATGACAGCGCCGCCACGCACCCCCCACGCTTCCCGGCTCCTGGGGCAAAGTTGGAGACACACACACCCCGATCCAGGGGGTCCCAACAAGCCTCCCTGTGGCAGGGAGCCCCTACAAGGCCCCCTGTGCTCCCGAGGGGAGCCCACAGAAAAGACGAGTAGCGGACACCCACGTCCATCGCCTTCGGGGACCAGAAGTCATCTCTCGACATCCGCCTGGTTTCTAATGGTGCAGAGATGCGGAGAAATCCATGTGTTAGAGGGAAGAGAAGGGTGACTGCCTTTCCTCCCTCTCTAACGCATGGATTTCTTCCCCCCCCATTGGAAATCAGGCAGCTGTCAAAGAAGCGTTCATGTGCGCTTCTCCCAACCGCTGAATCCTCTGCAGACAGGCGGGGTGAGAGAGAGAGAGAGAGAGAGAGAGAGAGAGAGAGAGGTGACCAGGCAGGTGGGGGCAGCGAGCTGGGGGGCTGGGGGGCAGGTCAGGGGAGGAACCGTTCCAGTACAGGGCCACCGGAGGCCCCTATACAGGAACAGACACAAAATTATTTCAACTGGTATGCGTGTACCAGACAGGACAGCCTAAAACCCACCTCTGGAGCTTTGCCTTCCACTAGCACGCCTTATTGGTCTTGGGGAGATTGGCCTCCCTTAGTTGTGGTTAGCTAGGTTGCTCCCTGCTCACCTGGTCTTGTTCTACAGTGGCTGTTGGATAGTCTTGCCGCTTTTTTCCCCGATTATTTATTTATTTATTTATTTATTTATTTATTATTTATTTATTTATTTATTTATTTATTTATTTATTTATTTATTTATTTATTTATTTATTTATTTATTTATTTATTTATTTGCATTGTGAGGATTCTCTGGCTCACTCTGACTTCCCTTGTTGAATGCTTCCAGTGGGGAATTAGTAATCCGTCTATTAGCTTCATAAATAGACCTCTTGGTTTGGGTTTCTCCAGCTGGCTCGCCTTCCCTAGGTGTATGCCTCCAATGGGGATTGCTGGCAAGCTATCCCGGTGCCATTTGCTTAGGTTAGGAGAAGCTAGCTCCAATGGAGATTGCTGGCAGGCTATTCCTATGCCAGGTTTGGAGGAGGTAGGTCCAGTGGGGATTGCTGACGGGCTATCCCTGATAGCTCTAGAATTAAGAATAAATTTCCTGTCAGTGAGCACAATTAATAAGTGGGATAGCTTGCCTCCAGAAGTTGTGGGTACTATATCATTGGAGGCCTGAGAAAAGTTTGGATAGCCATTTAACAGAATAAGAAAATAAATAACAAAATAATAGAGTTCAAAGGGACCTTGGAGGTCTTCTAATCCAACACTCTGCTCAAGTAGGAGACCCTATACCATTATGGGCAAATGGCTGTCGAATAACTTCTTTAAAAACTCCAGTGATGGAGCACCCACAACTTCTGAAGGCAACTTGTTCTGTTGATTAATTTTTCTCACTGTCAGGAAATTTCTCCTTAATTCTAGGTTGCATCTCTCCTTCATTAGTTTCCATTCATTGCTTCTTGTCCTGCCTTCTGGTGCTTTGATAAATAGGTTGACTTCCCCTCTTCTTTGTGGCATTCCCTCAAATATGGAATACTGCTATAATGTCATTCCTAGTCCTTTTCACTACACTAAACATGCCCAATTCCTACAACCATTCTTCACATGTTTTAGCTTCCACCCCCCTAATCATCTTTGTTGCTGTTCTCTGCACTCTTTCCAGAGTCTCAACATCTTTTTAATATAATGGCAATCAAAACTAGATGTAATATTCAAAGTGTGACCTTACCAAGGCATTATAAAGCAATACTAACACTTCATGTATTTCTAACCCTCCAAGTTCCATTTCCCCCTTCCCTCCCCCCTCCTCCCCCCAGTTCATTGCAAGGCTGAAAAGCATTAAGATTCCAAAGAAACAAAGCAGTTCAATTTTAACAGTTGTGGTCTACTTTCTCAAATGCATTACTGAAGTCCAAGTATATTGTGCATTTTACTGGTACACTAATTTAGTCACTTTGTTAAAGAATGAAATAAGATTTGTTTGGCATGATCTGTTTTTGATATTCCCATATTGAATTCTTTTTATAATTTGTTTGCTTCTTGGTGTTCACAGATCTGTTACTTAATTAATTTTCCAGGATCTTCCCAAGTATGGATGTCAGGCTGATTGATCTGCAGTTTCCTGATCCACCCCCCCCCCTTTTTAAAAAAAAAAATATGAGAACCACATCAGCTCTTTTCAAGTCCTCTGGTAGTTCCCTGGTTCTCCAGAATCTTTGAAAGATATGGTTCAATGGTTACACAATCACATTTGCCACCTCTTTCAGAACTCTGGGATGTAATCCATCTGGTCATGATGATCTGAACAGATGGATAGGTGTTCTCTCACCGTTTCCTTGCCTATTTTAATTTGTATTCCTTTACTTTTCTTTTCTTTTTTTACATGTTGAAAGAAACTTATTTTATTATTTTTGACATTTGTTGCAAGTCTTAGTTTATTCTGAGCCTTAGCTTTCCTGATTTCATCTTTGCAGATTTAGGGTATATGCTCATATTGCCTTAGCTATATGTATCTCTTTCTATTTTTTTATACTTATCCCTTTTGTCTTTCAGTTCATCAGAGAGTTTTTTATATAATAATGCTGGCTTCTTCTTGGATTTCTTATTTTTCTTTTTCAGTGGTATTTTGGGCTTTTATAATGTATGTTTTTCAGAATTTCCCAAGCTTCTTGAATTGTTTTCTCCTTTAAGATTTTTATACAAGGGATCCTTCCCAAGCTCTCTCTAGGTTTGTTGAACTCAGCTTGTTTAAAGCCTAAGACACTTGCTGGATTATGTTCTATTGCTTGTGTCTAGATTATTACATTGAAGTCCAATATAACAAGGTCATTCTCCTCCAAAGTTCTTGCAACTTCAACCCCCTCTATCATTTCATCTCTGTTCATAAAAATTAAGTCCAGTATAGCTAACTGTCTAGTTTTGTTCTCTACCCTTTGGATGATAAAGTTGTCAGCTAAGTTCATAAGGAACCTGTTCGATCTCCCACTTTATGCAGAATTTATCTCTTAGTTGATGTCAGGGTAGTTAAAATCCCCCATTGCTACTGTGGTATATCTCTATATGCATTTGTTAAGTGACTAGCAAAAAATCCATCTATTTCTTCTGTTTGGCTGGCCTGTAGTATATATCTATGGAAATGTCCTTTTATATTAACTCAATACATTCAATAAGACTTTCCTCCTTGGTTTTATGCATTTCTGTAGGTATAGTAATTTTTTATGTATAATGCAACTCCACCTCCTCTTTTGATAGGTTCCAATTGTGAGTTTCATCTCACCATATTTTGGGAATGGCAATTATATCATACCTACCTTTGTGTACTGGTACTTCAGCCTGTTTTCCCCCAAACATTGAGTGTTAATGTATAGGCATCTGACCCCGTGTCTGTTTCCTCCATCTGCTTTATATCTGAGTTTTTCTTCCTTCCCATTACTCTCTGTCTCCTTGTTTTACTGCTTGTTTTGGGGTTACTAAAGGATATTAAAGATTGGTCATCCTCATTCCTCAATTGTAGTTTAAAACCTTTCAGATAAGCTGAACAATTGTTTTTCAAATACAGTCTTTCTAATTCTTGTGAGATGCGGCCCATCCCTTGCCAGAAGCCCTTCTTGTAGATAATGCTGACTGTGCTTTAGGAATCCAAAATACTCTTGGTGGCACCATCCTTAAAGCCAATTATTTCTAAAATTCTTTGTTCCCTCATTGGATATCGACCTTTTGTTGGAAGTACAGATGAAAACACCACCTGTGCTCCTAACTCCTTAACTTTCTTGCCTAACTGGTCATGGTCTCTTGATATTGTTTTCAGTTTCATTGTCATGTCATTTGTCC
This sequence comes from Natrix helvetica, assembly GCF_964273705.1. Classification (NCBI taxonomy): domain Eukaryota; kingdom Metazoa; phylum Chordata; class Lepidosauria; order Squamata; family Natricidae; genus Natrix; species Natrix helvetica. The sequence goes on along the minus strand of NC_138552.1, from coordinate 116,274,787 downwards.
CCACATCAAACAGAAGAAAAGGATAATAATATGTGGGCTTGATTTGTCCAAAATGGAATAGGGTCTCTTGCTTGAGCAGCATTAGACTCTAAGGACCCTTACAACTCTGTTATGCTGTATTCTGTTTTATAATCTACAAGAATTACAATATCATTAAAAAAGAACAATATTCGATTCCTGATTCCTGGGTCTAGGCAGCAAATTAGATATTAAAGGTCTTAAACCCTCCTGCCTAATAATCAGAGGGAATTAAAATATGATTATAAAAGCCCAGTCCAGCTCAATACTACTGAAAAAGAAAAATAAGAAAACCAAGAGGAAAAAACAGAATGGTTACATAAAGAACTCCTTGATAAACTGAAAGACAAAAAGGATAAGTACAAAGAATGAAAAGAGGAACACGTAACCAAGGCAGAATACCAACAAATAGCCTGAATTTGCACAGATGAAGTCAGAAAAGCTAAGGCTCAGAATGAAGTAAGATTTGCAGCAAATGTCAAAAATAATTTTAAAAGTTTCTTCAACATACAAACGCAAGAAAAAAGTCAAGGAAATAATCCACTAATTAGAAACTATTCCAAGGAAGTAAGAAGCAGTAGAGAGAAATCAAAGCTACTTAATTCATTATTTGCATCTGTTTTCATACAAAAAAATTCAAAACTCCCACCCTACAACAAACAAAACCATAAAAGACAGCTTATGAATACAAAATAAAGTAGGCAAGAGAATGGTAAGAGAATAACTCTCCACTCTAGATGAGTTCAAATCACTGGGACCTGATGGATTACATCTGAAGCAGCTGTCAGATGTGATTTTGGAAATACTGAACCATATCTTTCAAAGATCCTGAAGGACTAGAGAACTACCTGAGAACTGGGAAAGAGCTGATGTGGTTCCTATCATTAAAAAAACAGAAAAAAAAACCCAATCCACGACACTACAGACCAATCAGCCTGGCATCAATACCTGGGAAGTTCCTGGAAAAGATAATCAAGCAACAAGTATCTATGAATACCTAGAAGCAAACAAATATAACCAGAGGCCAAGATGGATTTGTCAAAAATAGATCATGCCAAACAAATCTTATTTCATTCTTTGACAAAGTGACTAAATTATTGGCCCCTAAAAATCCAGTGGTCATAGTATACTTGGATTTCAGTAAGGCATTTGACAAAGTAGACCAGAATCTACTTCTTGGTAAACTAAAAAATGTGGGATGTATTACATCACCACCTGATGGATTTATAACTGGCTGAAAAATCACACTCAATGCATTGACCTTAATGAAAGTACATCTAAATGGAAGATGGAATCAGTGGAATACTCCAATGTTTTGTTTTGGGCCCAATATTCTTCAATATCTTAAACGATTTAGATGAGGGAATAGAAGGGGAACTCTTCAAATTTGCAAATTACATTAATTGACAAGAATACACAACATTCCAGAACAGAGGTCATCAACCAGTGGTTTGCGGACCACTGGTGGTCCACAAGAAACTTTTGGTGGTCTGCAGTGCACCCAGGTGGAGGAGCTGCTCCGGGATGACCAATGGGCCAGTCCTGTGACTAGAGCTCTGAAATATGGGACCAGCCAAGCAGCTTGTGGTGGAGCTGGAAATCTCTGCCATGGAGGGTGGTATATGCAAATTTCAACTTTGCAGGTGGTGAAGGTGCAAGGAGTAGCACAGTCCTTGCTGGCTGGAATGAGGTAATGGTGCTGTTGCAGCAAGGAGAAATGGTGGGCCGAAGCAATGGGTGGTGGCAACCCATGGTTCTTTTGTCCCCCTGCTGTGACTTCCTGTTGTCTAAACCCACCACTGGCTGCCCCTGCCCCTTGCCCTTCCAGTCACTCCTCACCTGGCCTGTGAAGGGAAGGGCGGGGATGGAGATTTGCTCCATATTCCAGAGTGGGAGTGAACCTTCATCTCTTGCAGCGTCTCACAGGCATTTCTTCCAGCCCTTGTTGGTGCTCCCTGCATCTCAATCGCACAGGGAGACATGCAACTTCCTCTCAGCCCTGAGACACTGACCTGACCCAGCCATTTTTCTTCACTGCTGCTTTTGGTGCCTCCATGACCTGCTTTACAGCCCTCTCTAAGCAGTTTACAGAGTCAGCATATAGCCCCCAACAATCTGGGTCCTCATTTTACTGACCTCGGAAAAATGGAAGGCTGAGTCAACCTTGAGCTGGTGAGATTCAAACTGCCGAACTGCTGGCAATTGGCCCTCAGCAGAATTAGCCTGCAATATTGCATTCTAACCACTGGGCCACCATGGCTCCAAGATCTTATACTTAGGCAAGAAAAATCAACAGAACAGATTCAAATTAGGTGAAGCCTGGCTCAATTACAGTAATTGTGAGAAGGCTCTGGGTGACTTAGTAGACGATCATTTAAACATGAGTTCACAATGTGTGGTGGCAGCCAAACAAGCCAACACATTCTTAGGTTGCATTAACACAGCGGTTCTCAACCTGTAGGTCGCAACCCCTTTTGGGGGCAAACAACCTTTTCACAGGGGTTGCCGAGGAGCCTCCCGCAGTAAGAAGCCGGCCCAAAGGGAAGGAGTGGCTCGGGTTCCCAACATGGCGAAAGGAGAGGGGTGGATGGGGGGGGAAAGTAGGTGCCAAAATAGAGGCGAGGAGGGGGAGAAGAGAGATGTTGGGAAAGCAGTTCGCTCCAAGTGATGGAGGTTGTCAGGGGAAATTTCACCCTGAGCTAACGAGGTGTAGACCATTGGCATTCCTAATAGCATATCTTCAGAAAAAGCGAAAATAAAATAAAACCCGATCACAAGTTCTAATGAAAAACAAACTTTAATATGAAAATAAAATAAATGAACAAAACCTTACTGTCTAAATTGGTTACATCTCTGCAGAGCTCTGTTGCCCACCACCTTGGCAGGCAAACAGAAGATCAGAAGTCTCTTGAATGTGTGTGAGCAGGCGCAGTACATCACTTGCTGATAAGACCTATGACCTGCGCAGTAAATTCTTCAGCACGACTAGCAAACAATTAACGCAGTGACACCCCTTCTTTTGCTAGTTGGGCTGATGTCATCAAATCATCAAATAAGGCACATCTTCTTCCGCAGATACTCAGGTTGAGCTGCTGGAAGTGGTTTGTTGAGCATGTCAGCAATTTGATCATGTGTAGATACATATTGCAATTTAACAAAACCTTGCTTAACTAATTGCTTTGTGTTTTGATAACGAATGTCAATGTGTCTGGACCTAGAACTTGTACAATGTGACTCAGAAATATAAACGACCGATTCATTATCTTCCATCACGGTGATTGGTCAAATCGGACGTGTCCAGATATCTGTGATCAAAGCATCAAACCACGTTAGAGAATTACATGCATTTGAAACACAAGCATATTCAGCTTCAGTAGATGAACATGAAACAAAACTCTGTTTTCTCACTTGCCAGTAAACAGGACATCCATTCAGGAACATCATGTAACCAGAAGTACTTTTGCATGATTTCTTATCACTTGCCCAATCAGAATCTGCATAACAACATAATTCTGTATAATCAGTGCGTGTTGGTTCTAGCAATAACTTCATGTTTTTAGTGTGTTTCAGGTATTTCAATAACTTCTTAATGCATGTCCAATGAAATTGTGTTGCCTTACCTATGTGTCGTGATAAGAGATTAACACTAAGTGCAATGTCGGGTCTGGTCCAACTACTAATGTAGAATAGTGACCCAATGACTGAACGATAAAGTGTTTGGTCCTCGAACTCAGGACTTGGTTCATGTGTTAAGTTGTGAAAATCTGTTTGCATGGGTGTCTTTGTTGTGTTAGCATCTTTCATGTTGCAATGATGCAAAATGTGGTCAATTTTCTCTTCTTGTGAAAGACTAAACCCCTTCTGTGTTTTTTCAATCTGAACACCTAAATAAGTGCTTATGTGTCCTAAAGATTTCAGTGTGGAGTATCTCTGCAAACGTTTAGCAAATATCTCACTCATTTTCTTATTTGGACCAATGTAAACAATATCATCAACATAAACAAGAATTATCATAACGCAGTGACAGAGGTTGATAGGCAGAGCTACGGAAGCCAGGAGGTACCATTTCTGAGGTGTAAAACAAGGCGGGGAAAATAAAATAAAAAAAGGAACGTGGGATGCGCGTATGCTGAGATTCCCTATTAAGACTGTTACCCAAGCTTAGCATGGGTAACAGTCTTAATAGGTTTTGGCCCGTCTCCTGCAGCTCCCTGCTGACCCAATCACGCAATCTGCTCTCTGCCCTGAGAAGACACAAGCCTCTCGCCTGCTTTTGTGGTTCCGTGTCCTTCACAGGCAACTCAGGGTCAGGAAGAGCTCTAGCCCTTTTCTTGTGCTTATCTCTTGCCTGCATGTGTGGAAGCAAAATATCAAAGCGGAGGGGACAATGACTCTCCTCCCGCTGTCGCCACTGCGCAATGAGGTGAGTAACTGGGTATGCAGCGCAGGAGACTCCTCAGCACCAGACTCAGGTCAGCGCAAGCCCTGGTCCCCTTTGTGTTAGCTCAGGAAGGAGGAGAATGGGGAGCAGCAGCAGTTGGTTGGGTGCAGGGAGGGAAGAGCTCTCCTTGCGCACGGCTCTGGAACTCTGCATCCAGAGATGACTGCTCCAGCTCTTTCCTGAGTCAACACGAAGGGGACTGACCTGAGTCTGGCGCTGAGGAGTCTCCTGCGCAGGACAGCCAGCTACTCACTTCTCAGTGGCGGCAGCAGGAGGAGTCGCTGTCCCCACTGCCGTGATCCTGGCCCAGGAGGGTATTTTGCTTGCACACGCAAGAAAGAGATGAAAGAGAAAAGGGGAGAAAGAGAGAGAGAGAGAGACAGAAATGAAAGAGAGCTGGAAGGAGAAATGGGAGAGAGGGAAAATAGCGGGAAACAAATTAGAGGGAGAAGGGGAGAGGGAGAAAGAAATGAAAGAGAGTGAAGGGAGAGAATGAGAGAGAGGGAAAAAAATCTGGGGGAAAGAAAGGAAGAGAAAAGAAAGAAAGAAAGAAAGAAAGAAAGAAAGAAAGAAAGAAAGAAAGAAACTAACGTTCTCAGACCTATGACAAAAGCAATGGCAAGCTAGATCTCTTGCCAAGAAAACTGCAGTTTGCCAGAAGGCACAAATTGGAAGCAAGTCTGATTTTTTAAAACGAAAATAAGAGAGATGGCAAAAAATGCATCTGAAAATAAGATTATTTATAATTTTGAATAACGTATTATATTGTCAAACTCAAAAGAAATCAAAATATATATCCTATTGTTGTTAGTACAATCTTGCCAACTATAAAAAAATTACAGAGAAGCAATTTCCTACAATTAATAACATTTTGGATTTGCTATCGCATTCAATGAGGAAGAAAGAAAAAGAAAGAGGGAAAGGGAAGGAAGGAAAGAAATAAAGGAAGAAGAGAAAGGGAGAGGAAAAATAGAGAAAAACAGAAATGAGAAGGAAGGGGAGAGAAGAGATAGACACCCTATTCCCACAGAAAACACTGAGCCATGAAACTTTGGTAGGCATGTCTGGGGGGAGATGTCATGTGACTGGGTGGGAGTGATGTTGAGTTGGCCACACCCACCCAGGTTTTGTGGTTCCCAGTGTTACATAGTAGCAACGAAAATAATTTTATGGTTGGGGGTCACCACAATATGAGGAACTGTATTAAAGGGTCGCGGCATTAGGAAAGTTGAGAACCACTGCATTAACAGAAGGATATAATCATGTGATGTGTTGGTATTGCTTTATAAATCCTTAGTAAGATCACACTTAGAATACTGCATCCAATTTTGGTCACCATACTATTAAAAAGATGTTGAGACTCTGGAAAGACTGCACAAAAGAGCAACAAAGAAGACTAGGGGGCTGGAGGCTAAAACATATGAAGAACAGTTGCAGGAATTGGGTTTGTCTAGTGAAAAGAAGGACTAGTAACATGATAGCAGGGTTCCAATATTTGTGGGGTTACCACAAACAGGAGGGGGTCAAACTATTTTTCAAAGCACCAGAAAGCAAGACAAGAAATAATGGATTGAAACTGATCAAGGTGGGACGCAACCTAGAATTTAGGAGAAATTTTCTAACAATGAGAACAATCACCAGTAGAATGGCTTGCCTTTAGAAGTTGCCTGAAAGCTTTTAAGAAGAGATTAGACCAGGGGTGTCAAACTCAAGGCCCACTGGCCAGATTTGGGTTAGGGTTAGGGTTTTATCTAGATTGTATAAGTGAGATTATATAAAAGAGAATTAGGAAGTTACAAAAAAAGAACTTCATTTAAGCAGGGTTTGTAGCATTAGGTCATTTTATCAGAAACTCAAAGGGGCATGGTTGTACCATAACAAAAGTAGGATCTTGCAGCATGAATACAAGGCACATAAAATTGAGCAGTGAAGCAGATCAATCTGCTTTTCACTATCACTTTTTTTTCAAAAAGGAAGGCACGAAAGCCATATAGGACATGAGGATGTAATTGTGTAGAGGCAACCCCTCAAAATAATCAAGGCTTATGCCATGGAGGATTTTAGATGTCATAACCAGCATCTTGAATTGAACCTTGAAGCAAACTAGCAACAAATGCAGCTCATCAAGCAGAGCTGTAACATGCACCAATCTTGGGATGCACCTAACTGCCTACACTGCTACATTTTGCACCAGCTGTAGTTTCTGGGTTCTCTTCAAAGGCAGCCCCATGTAGAGTGCATTATATTAATCCATCCAGGAGATAATGAGAGCCTGAATAACAGTAGAACCCCTGATCCAGGAATAGATGGAACTGATGCAGAACCTGAAGTTGCACAATGCCTTTCCTGGTGACAACTATGATCTACTCCTCAAGCAGACATTATGAGTCTAAAAGGACTCCAGATTGTAGACAAGGTCTGTTTGAGGCACACCTTCCAGCACTGAAGATTGTACATTCCAAGATCCTAGAGGCCTCAAAAACCAAAGCCATATAAACTTGCCAGCGTTAAGCTGAAACCTGTTGCTCCCTATCCAACCTCCCACAGCCTCTAAACACCAAGACAGGACCTCAATGGCATCATTTAATTTGCATGGGGAGATGTACAGCTGGGTATCATCAGAAAACTGATGGTACCAAATCCTATAGGAACAGATGACAAGGGCAGGACTTCTCACTGCCATCCAATACTGAATGAAAGCAAGTGCCCAGAAAGGATGAGAACCAGCACAATACAGTGCTGCTCATCCCAATCCATGGAAAATTACCATGGTTGATGGTAATAAATGCCACCAAGAAGTCAAGTAGAACTAGGATGGATAAACTAATTCCATTCTGCTCCCACCCGAGGTCTTCCAAAAGTGCAGCCAATGCTGTTTCAGTCCCATGTCCAATTCTGAAATCCAACTGAATCATCCAGGATTCTCTGAAACTGCCATGCAATCACCTTCTCCAATAATATCTCTTCAACATTTTCTGAACCTCTATTTGAAAGCTTTGATATGTGTGCAAGTGATATAAAACTATCAAAATGCTTGGTTATCAGTTGGCATTTTCTATTCATTTGGTTACCATAAAAATAATCACAGTTGGTACAGATGGAAACAGGATGCTGTTCCCAAAGTGTGTCTCCCTCCCCACCACAAGCTCTGTAAATATTTTGTTGTTTCTTGTTTGTTTCCAGTCTGCTGATCTTCAGGATGTCATGTTTATAGCCCTGGTAAAGGACAGACCGAAATTTGTTCGTCTCTTTCTTGAAAATGGGGTGAATCTAAGGAAGTTCCTCACTCATGAAGTTTTAACAGAGCTCTATACAAACAACTTCAGCAATCTCGTATTTAAAAATCTACAAATTGCTAAGAACTCCTACAGTGATGCTTTTCTTACTTTTGTATGGAAGATGGTAGAGGATTTCAGAAAAGGCATAAAAAAAGAAGACAAAAATGACAAAGATGACATAGAGGTACAGCTGCTGGTATGTCAAGTATAGCTTTTAAACTGAAGTATCCATCTGCATCAATTTAAACCCACATAACACAATGGTTATTTATTTCTAAGTAACTTTTTCTGTGTAAACCAAACATGCATTAAGACTGAATTCCCATATTTCTTAATTATTTTTGTTGTAATGATGTCCTTTCAGGATGGATCTCTTTTTACGAGGCACCCTTTGCAAGCTCTCTTTATTTGGGCTATCCTTCAAAACAAAAAGGAACTATCCACCGTAATTTGGGAACAGGTATTTCACACTTCTGAATCACTAACAATCTTTTGAGATAAAAAGTATTCCCTTAGGCTAGATTCCCATACATTATATCTATATGCAAAAGTAATTCCTATTGACTTTAATATTTGATTAAAATCAGTAGGAATTGCTTTTGCATATACATATATCTAGGTTGGATTGGATTATTATGTATGCTAGAACAAAAGAGATGTCTCTTTTCTACTTAGGGTTTATAGATGCCAAAATTTATGAATGTTGTGGGCCCCTCTTCCTAAATGAGTTTTTATTGTTATTTCTCCCTTTTATATATTGTTTACATGAATGTGATAATATATGAAATGTGAATTTAGATTGATATTTAGAATAACATCAACTGAAGCTATATTGAAGGTAAAACAAAAATGTAGATATATTTAAAATGCTGATTTTATTGAATTATAAACTAGTTTAGTAATATAATTGCTGTAAAAGTTCTATTCCGTGGATTTGTGTAATGGAATGTTCTACTTCAAGAGGGTCATGGTCAATTGATTATTGAGAAATTGTATAGGACAAATTGCTCATCACTTTTAATCATTTTATTGTGCAAGTTATTCAAATGTAGTTCCAGAGAACTTCTATACGATGCAACTACATTGCTGTTTGGTAATGTGAATGTCATTTTAGTATTAGAATGTCATAAGAGGTTATTTAACACTTCTCTTTGCAGACAAGAGGCTGCACATTGGCAGCACTAGGGGCCAGCAAACTTCTGAAAAGCTTAGCTAAGGTAAAGAATGATATTAATGCTGCTGGAGAATCAGAAGAGTTGGCAAATGAATATGAAACAAGAGCTGTAGGTAAGTTAAATATCAGAAGGTTAGCTATAAATTAAGAGATTAAATATATAGTTTGCTGGAAGAGGCACTGCAGGCCAGTCCTTTGCTGTTTCCAGGGTGACCCTATGGGCCAAACCTATGCACTCCGTGGGCCAGATCCTGCCCACAGGCCTTGAATTTGACACCCCTGGTTTAGCGCATCCAGAGCTTGTGATGTCAAATTAAGTTTAGCCAGTGTGCAAGCTGAGGCTATTAATATTTCTGAAATTGCGCACTCCTAGTAGACTTCTACTAATGCCAGGTCCCTATCAGAATGCTGCCACTCTGGAGAGTGGGGGGAGGAACCCTGGGTGGAATGATTTGCATGCTTTCACTTTTACTGCAATTGCTTGGGGAATTTAAGAGGGAGATGTGACCATTTGTACTGACTCCCCCTCTACCAGTTCCAAACGGTATTCAAGGTCGCAATACCCTGAGAAAGACCTCTTTGTATCATCCAGCCTCAGAGTTTGTCATAATACCTTTGTGGCAGCTTATTGGCTACAGATGGACATGGGGCTTGGGGGCGGAGAGTGGGGGAATTAACCTAATGCTCTCTGCCGGAACTTCAGACTCTGCCAAAGTCTTCTTCAATCACTATCTCTTAGTAAAAGTTCCCTTAGAAATGTAAACTGTTTCAAGAGTTTTACTTTCTTGAGAAGGTAGCTGAAGTAGGTCCTTACATTAGGCGGAGTCTGAAAATTGGCCTGCCCTAGCACGGGGAATGTGCAAACAATGTCAGCCCAAGGCAGCGATCAAGAAGACACCGAATGCCGAGGTGAAGCCTCGGCCAAGCTTCAGTCAGGTGCAAACTCCACTGGATGGACAGAGGAAGCCATCAGCTTGGGAGATTTAACCAAGCCAATATGGTTCACAGATATTGGGAAGAGGCATGACAAGGAAGGGAAAATGTAGGGAATCACCATCACCCAGGGCAGTCGTTGGAAAGGATGGAAAGAGAAGCTGGAGGACAAGGAAATGAACCCAACCATGCTGACCTCCTCATGAGGCAAGCCATGCAATGCATGATGGGTGTATTTCAAACTCTGAAAGCAAGAGAGGCCCTGGCCCACATGCCAGGAGGTGACGGACATCATACACAGTTGGAGGAGGGGGATGGGAATCCCTCATTTCTGGACACTTTGGTGGCAGTGATGGCCACCCTGGTGGGAGCAGCAACAATAGTGGGAACCTCACAGAGAGATGCAGAGGCAGGGAATTCCCTGAGGCTGGGAGATGGTGCAGCTCCTTGCAGATGGAAACCACCACCCCCAGTATGAAATGTGATGGGGGTCTTCTTAACCCAACTTCTCACCTACATGCAGGAATATGGAAACAAAATTCCTACTGAGGGGGCTAAGATCAAAGTCATTACTCTGGCCCTGGAGGGGACTGCAGCCAGATTGATGCTAACTCTCCACAATGCCAGTGCCCTGAGCTGAGAAATTTAAATCAATTCATGACTGCCCTGAGATGGCAATTTGAAGACACACACACCCAGCTAACAAGAAAGAGACTGCATTAGAACCATGATGCAGGGGTGCAGACCAGCAACCAAGTACAACAAGACCTGGCTTGCCACCTCAACTGGCCAGTTAAGGGTACAGATTGCAAAGACTAAATTCATCAAGAATTGCTGTGTTTTGCTAATCACAGAAACTTGGCTTCATTCACTCATTCCGGAAGCAGCTGTTGGGCTGGAAGGCTACATAGCTCACCAGCAGGACAGGAGTAGAGAATCCAGCAAGAACAAAGGGGGAGGTTTAAGCCTTTATATGAACAAAAGCTGATGTATCAATATAAAGACTGTAGACAGCCACTGTTCCTTCGAACTGGAGTATATGACTCTTAACTGTAGACCCATATATCTTCCACGAGAGTTCAATGTGGTTTTGATTACTACAGTATTGGCATCAGGTGGGGTATAGACTGCAGTAATCAAAACCACGCTGAACTCTCATGGAAGATATATGGATCTACATTTAAGAGTCATATACTATACTATACTATACTATACTATACTATACTATACTATAGAAGGAATAGATCAGACATCCAGTCTTTGCTTATCAATGGAGACTGAGTGGAGCAAGTGGCCAGTTTTAAGTTTCCAGGTGTTATCATAAAATAGGACCTGACCTGAGGCATTCACATTGCAGCGCTGGTCAGAAGGGCCCAGCAGACTTCTCAGGAAGCAACAACTGAATGAAAAACTGTTGGTGACCTTCTATTGCTGCACCATAGAGAATATTTTAACTTACTGCACTTGTGTATAGTTTGCCAATTGCACAGTGGCAGATAGGACAGCACTCCAGAGGGTTAACATCATTACCCAGAGGATCATTGGTTGTCCTCTCCCATCTTTGGAAGAGCTTTATAGCTTTCACTGCCTTAAGAAAGTTCAAAACTTTCTTAAAGATCCATCTCACGCTGGGCACCCTTTTTTTTGAACTATTACCATCTGGCAGACAGTACAAGATAATAAAAACAAGGACAAATAGACTGAAAAACAGCTTCTATCCCAGGGCAGTAACTATATTGAATCCTACAGTATAGTGCAATATTAATGCAATATTGGGTTTTAAATTATATAGAATGTAAAGGATCTGTGTGTGTTTGTATTTTGATGGTTATAATGTACATTGAAGATGACATTTAATTTCATTGTACAAGGTTCAATGATAGTAAAGTAAAATAAAGTGTAAAATAAAGTGTAAAGTGAAGTGTAAAGCAAGGGCAAGGGCAGGGGCAAGGGCAGGGGCAGGGGCAGGGGCAGGGGCAGGGGCAAGGCAAGGCAAGGCAAGGCAAGGCAAGGCAAGGCAAGGCAAAGCAAGGCAAAGCAAGGCAAGGCAACTAGCCAGAAAGAGACTGCATTAGAACCATGATGCAGGGGTGCAGACCAGCAGCCGAGTACACCAATACCTGGCTTGCCCCTTCAACTGGCCAGAGGACATCCTCGTGTGTTGCTTCAAGGAAGGTCTGAATGAAGACTTCAGGTTGATGTCACGGTGAGAATGGGCTCCACTGAGTCCTGCGAAATCCAGTTAGCAACTGCTGTCAGGAGACCCTACGGGGTCAAATCTGCCTTGTAGGGGCAGCAAAGAAAGGAGAGGTGCTTCGTGGACCATGAGGAACTTGCAATTTCCTCGCTAGGTCTGAAGCAAGCTCTCCCAAATGGCAGCAGGGATGATGGCCATTTTTAGCAGTCACAAGCTGGGACAACCAGGACCATAAGATTTGTGCTGGAGCAGTCCATGGACAGAGCATTGAAATTGGGTGAAATAACTTCCAACTCTTACTCTAAAGACTTAATTTAAGTACAAGAATTTGTAGATAATCTCCAAGTGTTTAAGTAAGTGGCAGAGAAGATTAAAGACTGAAAATTAAGAGGTGAAAGAAATGCCCAAGAGAAGCTTTAAAATACAGAAAGCCTGAAAAAGGTTTCAATTTTTTCCAGGTCTCTAGTTTTTCTCTATGTAGTTTTTAGCCACTTTAAACATTTTGGAGGTTAGTCTTTTCAGAGTGTCTTTTCTTTGGGGTTTAATCCCTAATCAAGAAGTTGAAAATAATCTCACCCAGCTCCAGTCCACTGTTCAAACACCACATTTTCAGCACATTTCTTTCTTCGGTTGTCCCAGCTTCCTGGCGGTCATAATGGCTGTCTCTCCTTCCTTGTTGTTGGATAAGTGAGCCTCGGATCAAGCTGGTGAGTTGCCACTCTCAACGATCTGCAAGGCGTCTTTCCTTTCTTCGTCACCCCTATGAGGTGATTATAGCCCTTTAATGCCCCCCCCGATGAGGAGAGTTCAGCCTAGGGTCACAGAGCTCCACTCCCTGTGGCTGTGTTGCCAGGAAGTCAACCGGAAGTCCAAATAAATTATATTGTTAAAGTTTGATATTTATATTATATATTTAAATGCAAATTAATATTTCTTTGTGTGTTTATAAAAATAAAAATAAACTAATGCCAATGTGAGAGGAATAAGGAACTTACATGTAGTTGAATGAATTTGAGAATAATTATATTAGCTTCTCTCTGTTTTTCTAAACTAGATGAGTCTGCAAAAGGCCAGTTTCTTTTTCTTTTCCCATTTCATTTTTGTGTGAAATGCAAGGAGACATTTGTCATGCTTAGACATGGCAAAGTTTCATTCTTTGTTCTGAGCATTTTTGAGTTAGAGGTAACAATTGTAAAAGTATCATCATTTAAAGGGACATTGGATCTATTTACTAGTAATAGTAGTGATAATATGTACAAAAGAGATCTTTTTTTGTAATTTTATTTATAGTTGTCTCTTTAACATCCATAAGTGCTTGGTGAGCAGTGAATTGTCTGGGTCAATGTATAATACACAATAATAATAATACTGTTTAGGTATACATACTAATAATCTTTCAACTTCTAACATTTATGTATACATAGTAATTATAATGTATTCTATTATATCTCAGTATACATAATACTATTTCCCCAATTTCTACTTTCTACTTCTATTTTCTATCTCTTAATAAAGCAATTACCATATTAAGAAGTATTCTATATCTAACCATCATCTCTTGCCCTTTTTTGTATTTCAACTCTTATTGACTTTTTGGCAAGTCTCCCATGCTCCTCTCTTGGGATCTTGGATCTCCTTACATTACTCATATTTAGTCTAAATATTTCATCTGCATCAACACCTATCACTTGCTGTTGAATCTCTGGAGCACCCATCAATAACTCTTCCATCATTTCTGGGAGATCTTTCTCTTTATTTTCTTCTATATTTTGACCTCTTAAAGAGTAATCTGTCTGTTGCATTTTAGAGATTAGTACTATCTCTTCCCTGTCTTAATCTGCTTGTGTCATTTGTTGATTTATCATCTCTATTCTTTCCTCAGATCCTTGTTTTCTCCTCTACTTTCTGAATTTTTTGTTTATTTTTCATTGTCATTTGCTGAAGGTTTTCTAGTCTCACATGTGTATCCTTTATCACATTCATCATCTCCCTATGATTCTTTGTCATAGTTTCCTAAATACATTGAAGAATCAATAGCATTTATTTTTGAAATATATTTGTTTCCCCCTGTTGGTACATTTTGCATTAATTTAATAGGCCAGCAGTTGCTCAATAATCTACCAAGATCCCCCTGTCCCAATTACCCAGAGACACCCAAAAGGCCAACACAGTTTATAGTCCTCAAAATTTTCCAATGTGCACCCTCTATGCTGTCCACATTTATAACTCTTGTTTAATTTTTCTTCTTTTACTTCATAGGATGCTCTTTCAAATAGTATTAATAATCCAGAATAGCCCACCAAATTTCCCCAAATCTCCTTAATCTACAGAATCAAGTGTTTAATTTCCAGGTTAATTTCTGTTAATTATAGTCCACACTGCCTTAACAATCTTTTTTTTTAAAGAATTTTATTGGTTTTTACAGATATTTATAGGAAAGGGGTAGGTAGGTATACAAAATTTTGACAGCTACATCGTGCGAAAGGTAGAAATCCCCCCAAATCTCACAACTTTTAGAGAAAAAAAAAGTAAAGATCAAAAATTAAAAGATAAACATTAGCAGCTTTTTGTTTTACATTATATCAACAATATATTCAATCATCTTATATGTCACTTCCAACAATTACATTATAACAACAATTGCAATAATATTTCAAATTATTTTTGTGACCTGAGTGTTCTCGATGTTGCTTCCTCCCCCCTGCCCTGGCAGAGCCATAGCCCCTCCCTCCTTCATATCTTGTGTACTGTCCCCTGTTCCATCTAGAAAGGCAATGTGTTTTTTTAATTTTCTGCCTCCACAACTGTGTTGATTCTAATTCTATTGCCCTCCCAAAAGATCAACATTCCTTCTGGCAATAGCCATCTGAACCAAACTCCTTTATCATATAATTTCTTTGATAAAGAGGAATATTTCTTCCTCTTATCTCTTACCTTCTTCGGAATTTGTTTAAGAATGGCTATTTCTTTGTCTTTATATTTTAATGGTCCCCCCCTCTGAGCTCCTAAGACCTCATCTCTTGTAGTCTTTCTAAGAAATTTAACATGTACTTCCCTTGGAACGTTGTGTGTTCTAGCATATGCTGAATTGATCCTATAAATCAAATCAATATCCCACCATAGCTGTTGTTTGTTTGCCTTAACAATCTTCAAAAGACTCACCAGTTGATTCCAGACAGCCAGAAAAGCAAATAGATATGAAACCAAAGTAAAAAGACCTTCCAGGTGTTTTTTATTTCCATTCTTCCATTATTTCCATTCTTCTACTCCTTGTTTTTCTTCTGTTATCAATCTCATTCTTTGTCAAGGACTTTTGAGAACTTTTCCTATCATGTAATAGTATAGTATGAGTGTCAGCAACCTGTGGCTCCAGAGCCACATGTGGCTCTTTGACCCCTCTCCTGCAGCTCCCCCTGGTCGCGTGACCTGCTCTTTGGCCCGAGCCACTGGCCCAACCCAGCCATGGCTGACACCAACCTTGCTAACATGAGGGCTGGTAAGGTGGGGATGGGATCTGAAAGGAGGGTACGATGGAAACATGCCCACAGATGAGGAGCGAGCACAAGCCTTGGTGGTGGCTTCCCCAAAGATGAACCTCCTCCTCCTCCTTCTCACATGATCCCTGGCTGGTTGTTGTGGGGCCGGGAGGGCATGCATGAGTGGGGATACCCTCCTCAAGTGAGTGGCTGGACTCGGCCAAAGCAAAGCAAAGGCGCACAGAGCAGGTGGCTTGACTGGCTGATGGGTGACCGTCTTTTGTGAGGGCACTCCAGCTTTCTCTGAGCCTGATCCCTGGAGTGGGCATGCGAGGTTCAGCAAGGCCAGTCCCCTTTTCCCATTGCCCTGAGCTTCTTTTCTTCTCCAGTTGAGTGGTGCCGCTGGTGGCATTGATTGAAAAGTGTCTCCAGGCAGCTTTAAATCTCACATGGGGGACTTTCATTGCCCACAGCACTGCTCAGCTGGAGGAGTAAAGAAACTCAGGGCATGCTCACCTGGGGATCAGGCTCGGAAAAAGCCAGAGTGCCCTCACCAAAGATGCTCACCCATCAGCTAGTCAAACATGCCTTTGCTATGCTTTGGCCGAACCCAGCCACTCACTTGTGGAGGGTATCCCTACTCATGCACATGCGAGAGAGTGAGAGAGCGAAAGAGATAGAAATGAAAGAGAGAAAAGGGGAGAAAAAGACAGGAGAGAGAGAGAGAAATGAGAAAATGAGGGAGGGACCGAATGAGGGAGAGAAAAGAGAGAGAAACAAATGAGAGAGAGAAGGGGGAGAGGAGAGAAAAATGAGAGTGAGCTGGGGGAGAGAATGAGAGAGGGGGAAAAGAGGGAAACAAATGAAAAAAGGGGAGAGAAAGAAAGAAAGAAAAATGGAGAGAGGGAGAGGAAAAAGAGCAAAATAGAAATGAGAGGGAGAGAAAGAGAGAGAGAAAGGGGAATAAAAAGGAGAGAGAGAGAAATGAGAAAATGATGGAGGGAGAGAATGAGAGAGAATGGAAAGAGAGAGAGAAACAAATGAGAGAGAGAAGGGATAGAGAAATGAGAGAGTGTCAGAGTACAAGGCAAGGTATTGCTCAAAGTTCCAATTTATTAAAAAAAAAGCCATGTTGGCACAGCTGGAAAAACCTGAATCTGAAAGCTTCCAGGTTTTCCCCACTCAGTTGAAAGTTTAAGATCTTGCCCCCACACCCACAAATCCATCACATAATCCAATATTCCAGTGCCATGCTGGCAGTTCCACCCATCAAGTTCCAGTCAGGTGCAGAGGTGCAAAGACAAAGGATGACCTTGGCTTTCTAGAAAGAATTTTGTTATGGCTACATAGCATCTAACTCCTACATTCCCCCTCCCATTTTCCCACAATAGAAAATGCATAGTAGAATAATAGGAAGTGTGGCAGGCAAAAGATCCGAAAGAAAAAAATGACTGCAGGCCTGACAAGTGACTTCTCCTTAGAAGAAAAGCATATCCTGTAAATAGAATAATGTAGGGGGTTAACATCAGCATAACTAACCACCTCTTCCTCCCTCGGGGGGGAGGGGGGAGCTTTGGCTTATCGGGAAATTTATCATGATATTGTTTTGCTAACTTATCAGCTTTTACATTCTTCCAAATTTTACCCATGTAGCTTCGGACAAAGGGTACACCTTCCAATGTACTAAATATTGCAAGCGACCTCTATACAATTTTTTTCACCTCATAGTGAGTTTCTCCCTGTATCACCACTGGACAAGGGGGTGGTTGAGTCAGTGGTCTTAGATTAGACCCAATCACAGGTTTCAGCAAGGTGCAATGAAAGACTGGGTGAATTTTCCCTAGAATTCTGGACCGACTGAGCTGAACTTTAGCTGGGTTAATTATTTTCACTATTGGGAAGGGACCTAAAAATGTTGGCCCTAATTTCTTGCTAGGCATTCTTAACTTGTAGCTGGTAGACAAGAAAACAATCCCCCACATGGAAGAGGGATTGGAGCAAGCTATGCTTGTCAACTTGTTTCTTGTACTCTTCTGCACTTTCTTGTGCTCTCTGCCGGAGCTTTTTTCATATTCTCTGGGATACTCCGTGTAGATGGTAAATGTGTTTGACAAACATCTTCGCTAGTTTCTTCACTGATGGTAATCCTGAACAAGCAAAGAAATGAGCTTGCTTGGAAAATAAGTCAATGACTGTCCAGATTACTTTATTTCCGCTGCTTTCTGGGAGCTCTACGATGAAATCTATTGCGATCTCTTCCCATGTTCAATCCAGCTGGCCACCTGTTCCAGTAATCCAGGGGGCTTCCCTGGCCATATTCTCGTGGCTGTGCAAGTGGCACAAATTTTCACATAGTCTTCCACTTCTGCTTTCATCTTAGGCCACCAAAACTGATGTCTGCAGAGGTGGAGCATTTTTAGGAATCCAAAGTAACCTGCCAACTTTGCATTATGGCTTCACTGTAGTACTTCCAGCCTCCAGTTCACAGGAATGTACAGTTTGGATCCTTTCCAGGCTAAGCCATCTCTCATCATCAGGATGTATTTGTTGTCATTGAGCCAGTGGTCGGTTGGCAGTGCTGATTTTATTACTGCAGTCAGCTTGTCCTGGCTGAGAGTAGGCTGCCATATGATCTGGCCACAGGTAGTGGTTTGAGCTGCCATTTGGTTGTGGGGGAGTTATGGCGTGAATCATCTCCTCCCTCGGATTGTCATACTGTGGTTTCCTAGATAAGGCATCCGCCAGCAAGTTCTTCCAAGCAGAGATGTGCTTCAGTTTGAACTTAAATCTCCTGAAGTATTGTGTCCAGAGGACTTGCTTTGGAGAGAACTTTCTGGGGCTTTTTAAGGCTCCAAAGTTTTTATGATCAGTCCAGACATCGAATGGCACTTTCCCACTCTCTAGGAAATGTCTCCAGGTGAGTAGTGTCCAATGGACTGCATTGACTTCTTTCTCCCATCTTCTTTCAGTGGCGGTGAGCTTTTTTGGAGACATACGTGCAAGGCAGGATTTGTCCCTTTTTGTCTCTTTGCAACAGCACTGCTGCTACAGCCACATCACTGGCATCTGCCTGGATTATGAATTGCTGTTCTGGGTGGGATGTTGCAGAATGGGCTCTTGGGCAAAGAGCCATTTTAATTTTTCAAATGCTTTTTGACAGTCTATTGTGCACCCAATAGGCTGGTTGGCTTCGGCTTTGTCAGCGATGGCCCTGTTTTTAACAGTTCAGTTAGGGGCAGAGCGACTTCTGCAAATGCCGGGATGAATTGCCAATAGAAGTTAGCAAATCCCAGGAAACTTTGTAGCTGTTTGTGGGTGTGTGGGGGTTGCCAGTCTAGCATCGCTTTCACTTTCCCTGGGTCCATTTCTATCCCATCGCTGGAAATACGATAATCCAGGGAGGTTTTGTGGAATTCACACTTCGATAGCTTCATGTAGAGCTAGTGGGCCCTTGTAAGCCAAATGGCATGACTTTGAATTGGAAACTACCAAAGGGGCAGTTAAATGCTGTCTTCCATTCATCCCACTCCTAGATTCATATGCAGTAATACACCTTTCTCAATCCAGCTTGGGGAACACCTTGCTTTTGGCCAAGTGATTCAACATGTCCTTCATGAGGGGGAGGGGGAGGTGTTTTCTATGTGAACGGCATTAATTCCCCAGAAGTAAACACAAAGTTCCTTCCCCCCCCCCATCTTTCTTCTCTTTGAAGAGAATGGGGGCTGCTACTTTTGACTTGACTGGTTGGATAAAGCCCTGCTCCAAATTGGCATCGATGTATTTCCTTAATTCCGCCATTTGTTTAGGGGTCATGGAGTACATTTTAAGCTTTGGTAGTTTTGCCCCAGGCAAGAACTCTATTGTGCAGTCAGTGAGGGGGGAAATAATTGCACTCTTTCTCACTAAAAACCCCTTCTAAATCCCAGTATTCTTTCAGTATTTGTTGGATGCCTGGAAGTTTAGTGTCTACTGCAGTGGCTGCAAGCTCGGATTGTTTGCTTTAAGGGGTACAATAGTCCCTGGATGGCCTTCTAGCTTCACGGAGGGGGTAGCAGCCCAATGCCTAGGGTCAACCTTCAAATGCCATCTTCCCACTTTAGGTTAGGTGCCCATTTGACCAACCATGCATGATGATTGATTCATTCATTTTTGATGCTATAATGAATCTGAGGAGTTCACGATGGCGCCTTATCTGCAGCTTCATCAAGTGGTGATTAGCTTGGCCGTGGTCCCTCTGATTAGCGTCCTGTCAACTTGCTCAAACTGAATGGGATGCTCTTAGGATCTTGTGCGTATGCCCAGCTGCTCCACGATGGACATGCTAATTAAGCATCAGGTTTAGCCCGTGTCAATCACTGCCTTAACTTCCCCTTCTACCCCCGTCTCGGGCACTATAACTTTGACTTTGATGGCAAAGGGGTGGATGGCTGCACTTACCTATGGTTGTCTTCACTGCTGTTTTCCTCCTCTGTACTTGGAGGGGTTCCCCATTGGGCAGAGTCTCCATCTCCTCAGGCTGGGGAGGGGCTCTTTCCATTTGTTGGATGAGATGACTCTTTTTGGGTGGTTTTCATGGGGCCCTCTTTGTTCCACTGGTGGCTTGGGTTCTTGCTTGTGGGATTGGGACTGGAGCCAAGCATTCCAACACTCTGTGCCCATGTTGATCACACTCTATTGCTCCCACCAATTTTGGGGAAGGCATTTCGGCTTGCTTTGTTTGGTCTTCTAGCAGGATTTTCAGTGGTAGGCTTTCGGTGGGGGTGAAGTTCGTGATCCAGAATAACTGTGGTAGTGTACCAATTCTGGATACTCTAATGCTGCATGCCTTTCTCAGTTTGGGGTCTAGAGCATCTTTGAATGTATGCACAAGGAGTTGTTCTGGCCAGTCCTGTAGCTTTCCAGCCACTCTTCTAAACTCCCAAACTAATTCCTTCACGGACAGCCTGCTGCAACCCTTGGATTTGCTCTTCTGCTTCCACATGTTGGGCCACATTGTTAAATCAGATCTGCATCTGTTGAACAAATCTGTTGGCATCTTCTAATTTGGGAGCCACCTCATTGTGGAGCTCGGCTACCCATTTGGATCCTTCCCCCTCATTCATCTCCTCTGTTATGGCTGAAATCAGCTATCAGTCAGAAGGGTATTGATCTCTAAATTGATCAATTTGCACCCAGACTCGATTTAGGAAATAGGCTAGCTTCCCAGGGGTCCCATCAAACGTCACCTGAAATCAGGGAGGCACTGGAGCCAGCAGGACTGGCACCTGGATTTGCATGGGTGCTGGGCAGGCGCTTGGGGCTGGGCCTCCCTTGTGGTGCAACTCTTGGTGGCTGCAGTTGGGCAGAAATCTTCTGGGGCATTGTGACATGGGGTTGCCCCTACAATCCCCCTCCCATTTTCCCAAATAGAAAATGCATAGTAGAATAATACAAAGTGTGGCAGGCCAAAGATCCAAAAGAAAAGATGGCTGCAACCTGACAGAGAGAACTGGAGGGAGAGGGAGAGAAATGAGAGAGAGAAAATGAGAGAGAAAGAAAGACAGTGAGGTGAGGAAAAAGAAAAAATAGAAATGAGAGGGAGGGGGAGGGGGGAGAGAGAGACCCATTTCCCACAGAAAACACCAGGAGCCAAAAAACCTGTGTAGGTGTTGCTGGGTGGGAGTGACATTGAGTTGGCCATGGCCACCCAGGTTTTGTGGCTCACAGTGCTTTCTTTTCTGTGGGAAATGGATCCAATTGGCTTTTTGAGTGCTTAAAGTTGCAGACCACTGGTATAGTATCATTTTCACCAGTAGGTGGCACCCCAGCTCTATGTTACAGCATTAAATGAAGCAAAAATGGAAGAGCTGACTGTCAAAAGATTGAAGAAGAAGAAACACTTTTCTTTATACAATTTCTTCCAGTAATTCAACAATATTATCTGCAAATTTAGTCACTTTTCACAATACCACATGTTCCAGTCTGGTCTTTCTATATTTTAAAACTTGATAGTCTTTCATTAAAATTCATTTCCCTTTTGGATCTATAATCTATCTCCGTGTATTAGTTCATCTCTTTCTCAAGTTTTGGAGAGCCTTTTAAAAAATTATTTGGGTTTAAGACTCTAATATAGAAGTTGAAAATCATCTCACCCAGTTTCAATCCTCCGTTCATGAACCGCTCCTGCTCATAATCTTCTTGTCCCAGTTGTCACAGCTTCATTATGGTCATAATGCTGCTGATCAGGAGGATTTATTTGCATCCAACGAGGAAATGGCAATTTCCTTGAGATCAACAAAAAGTTTCTCCTATCTTCACCACCTCTTCAAGGTGGCTTTGGCCCTGTAGGGTCTCCTGGCATGCAGGTATTGGCTAGGTTTCGCAGAGCCCCACTATCCATCTTGCTGCAACACCAATTTGTCAAATCTACAAAAGAGATCTTTCAGTATCTCCCTTCAGTGAGTGCTATTGGGAAGACATTGAATTTGAACCAGAGAGAGAGTCCATTTAAATTTCAGAAATGTTATGTGACTGAAGTATCTGGCTGGTTGGGGAAAGTGTGCAGAGTGATTCAAAAAGAAGTTTCTACTGTAGGTGGAAATTGATAAGTTTGCTTGCAGCTCTAAATCAATGCCCTATTTTTTAAGATCAGTGCATGATCAATAGCCCATCAGGATGATGGCTGGCTCTGAAAAGCCATAAAGTGCAGTTTGTCTGGCACCAGGAAGACTGAATACTATTGGTCATAGTTAAAGAGGCCAAATTCGTTTAAAAAAAGGTGAGCTTAAGCCAGTAGGAAAAAATGAAAATCCAGGCAGAAGTTTCTATTTTGAGTAGGCCAGCTTCACAATATACTGCTATATTCTGAACCCAGCAAGATATTTGAAAAATAGAACTCAAAAACCTGGGCCGAACTCTTTCAAGAGAAAGAAATGACGTAAGGGTCCCGCTGAACTCCAAAGAGGAGATGGATTTGGATCTTAGCTAGGAAGACTTTAATTACTGCAAATATATGCTGAGTTCCTTTGGAGATGTAGTAAGGTTGTAGAGGTAACAATGTTTTTTACATTTAAGGTAAGGTAATTTACAGCTGTCCCTGGCATGGAGAACAGTCCTCAGAGATTTAACAATATTTGTCTCAATCTGCTATGATAGTAGCAAATCTCAAGCTATGTTCTTATTTGGATATTATGAAACTGAACCTGGGACGTTCTGCAGGCAAAATAGTTGCTCTAGAATTGAATTTTGGCCTTTTCTCCAAGATCAGGGCATGATTATAAACTGGTCAGGACTGCAAAGGTCCCCATATCACTGAAGCTTGGGATAGGGGTTGATAACCATAACTGGTTTTAGAAGCCACAAAAATTTACCATATAAAATTTAACAGGCAAAATTTTAAAACCAAGAACAGCTTTTTAACTATTCTGAATTTTAATTGTTCTAGAATTGTTCACAGAATGTTACAGCAGTGATGAAGATCTGGCAGAACAGTTACTTATTTATTCCTGTGAAGCATGGGGTGGAAACAGTTGTCTTGAACTTGCAGTAGAAGCTAAGGATCAACAATTCATTGCTCAACCAGGAGTCCAGGTAAAATAGCAAAGATAAGAACATATTTACAGGTTTTATTTGCTGAAACAGAATAGACTATTAATCCATTAATCTTGCGATTATGACTGTTGAGTGAGATTTAATTATGAACATATTAAATATAGGATTGCATGGTAAATATAATGTACTTTGCTCATATCAATATTAATTTAATTCATGGAAAATATTTTTATCTGAAATAGCTTTTTGATGATAGAGAAAAATGATTGCTGTTAGAATAATTAGGAATTCAGAAACTTGAAGGAGTTTTTTCTGAGAACTGAGAAGAAACTCTTTCTTCTCAGAAGCAGGGGTGGGATTCTACTGGTTCAGACCAGTTCAGATGAACCGGTAGGTCCGACGATCAACTGGGAGCAAACCGGTTCACTCCAATGATCAGGTTGGCCTGTCCACCCACCCCTTGCTCTTTGCTTACCTTTATCTTCTCAGCTGTTTGGCACAGCAGAGTGGATTGCCACACCTCAGCTGTTTTACCTACCGGGCTGCAGTAGAAGGTAAGTTTTAGAGCTGTTTTCAAATGCATGTTTGAAAAAGGAACAATGCCTCAGTGTCAGGATACAATGTTCGATTCCAATAGCTTATTTTGCAGCTACATCACACTAATTGACTCATAGTTGTGATCCTCTAAGACAGTGATGGCGAACCTTTTTTGGCTCGCGTGCCACAAGTGGGGGGAGCGCAGGGGGGTCGAGTGCAAGCGTGCCGCACCCATAATGCAACGCGCGACCCCCCCCCCCATTTTTACATGGTTTTTTTGCCCTCCCCAGGCTCCAAGGGCTTTATAGGAGCCTGGGGAGGGTGAAAAGAGCCTCCCCCGACCCCCCGGAGGCCCTCCGGAGGCTTCAGGGACTGTCCGGAGGCTTCCCTGAAGCCTTCGGAACGCTTAAAACCACCCTCCCAGCAAACCGGAAGTCACTTCCGGTTTGCTCGGAGGGTGGTTTTAAGCGTTCCGAAGGCTTCAGGGACAGTCCCTGAAGCCTCCGGGGGGCGGGGGGGCTCTTTTCGCCCTCCCCAGGCTCCTATAAAGCCTCTGGAGCCTGGGGAGGGCAAAAAATACCTTTTAAAAAGGTGAACTCAGTTGGCCAGCGCCTCGCATGCCCTGATAAATGGCTCCGCGTGCCACTTGTGGCACGCGTGCCATAGGTTCGCCATCACGGCTCTAAGATAACTCAGAATTTTCTGCACTACTACTTGGTCTCTCCTATCCAACATTCTTGCCTTTGATTTTTGTTCCCTCATATATAAATATGAGGGTTATAGTTTCCATTCCCTCATTTAAGTAATTTGTTAACACATGAAGAGCACAATTGGTTTTAATCCTCTGTTATCCAACCACAATCAGAATATGGATGGCTATGTAAATTTAATTAAATAAATTTCTTTCTTTCTTTTTTGTAAAAGTTTTTATTTTTAGACAAAGACAAACAAAACCTAAAACATTAAACCCTCTTCAATTACATATAGCATGTCGTTTGGTTACAAGGCTTTTGTGCATCCTTTCCATAGTCCCCACTTTCAATTGTATATAAAATCACAGATTATCCATCTAGTATATATGTATACATCATTATCATTATACATCATTTGTTTAACTATAACTATTATTCCTTCATTTTGAACAAAATGTTCTAGGTATTGGATTCATTTATATTATAACTTTGCATTACATCATCCTGAATCTATTCAATAATAATGTACCTTTGTAATATATTCTATTACATTCTATTGTTCTTATATTATGAAAATTCTCCAAAATTGTTCATCTTTTTGTTCTCTAATTTCAAATGTCAAATTTATTCATTTTGGCACATTCCACTATTTTCTGAATAACTTCCTCCTGCATTGGTATTTTCTCATTTTTCCAATTTTTAGCAAATACAAGTCTAGCTGCTATTAACACATTTACAATCAAATATTTCAATTCTCTCTTGTATATTTCCGGTAATATTCCCAATAAATAGGGAATATTCCCAATAAATCTCAGGTTTAAAGTCTATATGTTTCTGTGTCATTTTTTCCAACCAAATGTGGTTTGGTTGGAAAAATCCAACCAAATATCTTTTAGCGTCTGCACATGTCCACCACATATGGTAATATGAACCCGGTATCTGATGACATTTCTAAAACTTTTCTGATTTATTTGAACATTGAACATTCTTGCTATTCTCGCCAGGGATGCCACTTGTAAAACATCTTATACAAGTTTTCTTTATATGCTGTTGACATTGTAATTTATAATTTTGTGACCATAATTTTTGCCATTTCTCTAAATCAATTCCATGACCAAAATTTCCCCCCCAAGCAATCATAGTTTCTTTAACTTGTTCTTCTTCTAGTTTAACCTCTAATAAGTATCCATATAGTTTTTTAATCATCTTTTCATCAGTACCTGTCAGAATTTTATCCAAGTCAGTCATTTTATCATAAAAACCTTCTATTTTAAGATCTTTATCATATCTAGAATGTATTTGCATATATGAAAACCAGTTCATTCTTATACCTTGTTCTTCTAGTTCTTGCATAGATTTAAGTTCACCCTGTGCATTCAGTATTTCACCATATCTAACTGTTTGTTCCTTTTTGTATGTTATTGAGTATGAGAATGCTTCAATAGTTGATAACCAGACCAGAGTTTTTAGATAATATTTCCTTTTGATCTTCTCCCAGTTTAATAACAAAGCCTCACGTATATAATGCCTTCTGAAATACCCCTGTGTTTTTAAATAAATTTCTTAAATTACTCTTTCCTATTGCTTAGTGTCTAATCTAGGAACATATTTTTATGGTCTTCATAAAAATAGACATTCAATAATAAGGAAGACTGGAGACACCTGGTTTTACACTTTTCCTGTATTTGTTCCAAACATTCAGTAAGTTACTTAATATTGCATATTCTCTTAACAGTTTATGTACATAAATCCAAATAAATCTGTGCAGTGTCTCCAGAATACCTGTCCCTTCCATGGAAATGATGAGACCATAAGTAGAACCTAAAATAACAAGATTGTAAGGGAACTTGAAGGTCTTCTAGTCTTCTAGAGTAGGAGTGTCAGGCCTGCAAGCCGTCTTTTCTTTTTTGGACTTCTGGTCTGCCACACTTTCTATTATTCCACTATGCATTTTCTATTGGGGGAAAATGGGAGGGGGGATTATAGAGAGCTGGATGATATGTAGCTATAACAAAATTCTTTCTAGAAAGCCAAGGTCATCCTTTGTCTCTGCACCTGGCTGAAACTGGATGGGTGGAAGCTGCCAGCATGGCAATGGAATATTGGACCATGTGATGGACTTGTGGGTGTGGGGGCAGGATCTTGAATTTTCAACTGGGTGGGAAAACCTGGAAGCTTTCAGATTTGGGTTTTCCCAGATGTGCCAGCATGGCTCTCTTAATAAATTGGAACTTTGAGGAATCTTTTGCCTTGATTTACTTGTGGATGCTATTTGGAACCCTGACATTGAATCTCCTTTAAAATACTTCACCAGCTACCCCAAACTTTGGGGTGCTGTCCGGGGTCCTGAGCCCCAGCGTCGTTCTGAACCCGAGCGACATGAAGACTCAGGGAAGATGGAGGAGAACAGAATGAGGTATAATGAGGCCTGCCTAATTTAAGGGGAATACCATCCTAGAGGGGATTGGCAGTGAGCCGGACCAGCAAGGAAGGGCGTTTGGCTGAGATGCATGCAGCCAGCACCCAGTGGTTCAGATCCCATCGAGGAAGATCCATCAGGAGAGTCACTGGATGAGCCAGAGGTTGCAGTCATTGGGGGTAGGAATTTCTGCCTGTCCACCCCAGGTAAGTCAAATCTAACTGGCCTCCTGAGGTTGGCACACCCTCGGGAGATGGGAGTTCCTCTGATCGTGGCCAGCGGGATGGAAGTCAATTGCACCAGATCACAACCACCAAGTCTAGTGCTACCAGGCGCAGGCTATACCAACAGTGTTAGAGTCAGTTTCCTGGGGGTCTCTTCCTTGTAATCTCCTCCACCCTTGGGGCCCATACAACCTGGAGGGAATCTCGAAACCAGCAATGGCTGGATCAGCTTTCCCTGGCCTCTGCCCCTTGGCCAATGCCATCCTCAGGGTTGAGGCAAACCGGACTGAACTACAAAGTTGGCCACAACTGCCTTGGCTTCTCTGAAGCTCTCAACAACCCACTGCCACTATTGCTGGACCAAACGCAACCTGGAGGAACCAGCAGTGCAGGTGGCGGTTGGTTTGGGTTCCTCACGTTGCTCACCATCCAACAGTGGTTGCCAAGACTGATGCAGCCTGGCCGGAGCACCAAAGTCAGCTGCGGTGGGTTCATTTCCCCCCACTCCTTCACATCTACATGGCTGCTGCCAGCGGGCCCAGAGCCACTCGAAGGAGGTGACAGCGCAGACTGTGATGGGTGAAATTTGCCAGGAACTGCCCCTGCTTACCCATCACAACCTACGGAGATGGCCTGATCTACTGACAGGCAGGCAGCACTTCACACAGCATGGAGAAGCCCACCACTGAGGCGCCAGCTTAGGCGGCATTTCCCTCTGCAGCCATGAGAAGTTCTCATGAGGTGTGAGAGAAAACCCGGTGAGGATAGAGGAAGCCTCAACCAGCAGAATAGGCATGAAGCAGACTTTGGAAAGTCAAAGGAAAGAAGGGGGGTCCCCCCCCCCTGCCAACCATCTCTTCCCCTTTATAGGTCACAGAGTCCTAAGTCAAGCACCAGAGGCCGGAACGCCGGCTCTGCAGGCATTGGCAGAGGGGACTAGAGGCAAAACAGAGGGAAGGGCTAAATGAGAAGCCTCTCCAGCTGACACAGCCACCAAGTTGGTCTGTAGAGCCACCAAAGGCTCTGGCAAGAGGGCCCAGCCCAACAGCTCCTGATTCCAGACGGGGCCCAGGGAGGCTCTGCCCCAACGGAGGCTGGGTTAAAAAGGGAAGAGGCTCGAAATTGACGGTGCATGGCCAGAAGACACATGAGAGAAGAGGAAAGGGGGGATTCACCAAGCAGGCTGCAGAGGCCCCTCTGCATCCCCCAAAAGTCGATGCAGATTCAGACGAAGTGGGTGAGCCACCCGCTCGAGGAAAGCAATGGAGAGGATGACCCAATGATTAGGGGAACTATCTGTCCATTCACTTTAAAAATCTGGATGATAGTGCTGGGAACCAGAGCCCAATGGGAAATAGAAGCCATTATTGATACTGGCTGCACTCAATGCCTGATCAGCCCCCACATAGTCAAGCAACTGGGCATATGTACGAAGCCCTTGCACACCCCATTAGCTTTGAGCAAGTCAATAGAACACTAATTGGAGGGGGCCCTGCCACCTTAGTCACCGAACTTATTAAAGTTCGGTGAACCCTAACCCTAACTTACAAGTTGCCACCAAGAACTACTTCGGTTCATAGTCATCCCAAAGATGACAGACTCAGTCATATTGGGACTCATTTGGCTGGAGAAGTGTGGTCCTACAATCTCCTGGGAAGGCAATCATAGGAAGCTTGTCATCGATGTTGGACTTCTGCCAAATGCAAGGCAGGACCACCTTGTAGAAGCTACGACCCCAGAGGAGACTAAGGTGCCAGAGCCTGCAGCTCCCGCCCGAGACACCCCACCTGGGAGCCAGCAAATACCAAAATAATACTGCGACTTAGAGGTGATTTTCAGAGAAGAAGATTGCAATTTTCTCCCACCTCATCAATCCACCAACTGCGGGATAGAGTTTGTGCCTAGGACAAAGCTACCAAAGCCTAAGATGTACTTCATAAAGAGATGGCAGAATTGAATAAATACACCGATGCTAATTTGGAGTGGGTGTTCATCCAACCAGCCAAATCCAAGGTAGCTGCCCCCATCATCTTCAAGGGGAAGAAAGATGGGGGGGGTGAGGGGGTGTTGACTTTCATGGTATTAATGCTTTTCGCGTAGCAAACACCCCCTCCCTTTCATGTTGAACCACCTAAACAAGGGCAAGTTGTTTACCAAACTGGACTTAAGAGAAGCATACTATAGCATACGAATTTGAGAAGGGGATGAATGGAAAACCGTGTTCAACTGCCCCCTTGGTAGATTCCAATTCAAAGTCATGCCTTTGACTTACAAGGGGCCCCTGTGGTCTTCATGCAGTATATCAATGAAGTGCTGCATGGGCACATATACAAGGAGGTGCTTGTTTACCTTGATGACATTCTCATCTCTACGGAGACCCTAGAAGAGCACATAAAATTGATGTGGCAAGTCCTGGAAAAACTTCTGGCCACTAAGCTCTACACGAAGCTATCAAAGTGTGAATTCCACAAAACCTCCCTGGATTATCGTATTTCCAGCGATGGGATAGAAATGGACCCAGGGAAAGTGAAAGTGATGCTAGACTGGAAACCCCCACACACCCACAAACAGCTACAAAGTTTCCTGGGATTTGCTAACTTCTATTGACAATTCATCCCAGCATTTGCAGAAGTCACTCTGCCCCTAACTGAACTGTTAAAAACAGGGCCATCGCTGACAAAGCCGAAGCCAACCAACCTATTGGGTGGACAATAGACTGTCAAAAAGCATTTGAAAAATTAAAATGGCTCTTTGCCCAAGAGCCCATTCTGCAACATCCCACCCAGAACAGCAATTTGTAATCCAGGCAGATGCCAGTGATGTGGCTGTAGCAGCAGTGCTGTTGCAAAGAGACAAAAAGGGACAAATCCTGCCTTGCACGTATGTCTCCAAAAAAGCTCACCGCCACTGAAAGAAGATGGGCCATTTGGGAGAAAGAAGTCAATGCAGTCCATTGGGCACTACTCACCTGGAGACATTTCTTAGAGAGTGGGAAAGTGCCATTCAATATCTGGACTGATCATAAAAACCTTGAAGCCTTAAAAAGCTCCAGAAAGCTGTCTCCAAAGGAAGCCCGCTGGGCACAATACTTCAGGAGATTTAATGCAAACTGAAGCACATCTCTGCTTGGAAGAACTTGTTGGCTGATGCCTTATCAAGGAAACTGCAGTTCAATAGTCAGAGGAAGGAGGTGGTTCATGATATAATTCCCCCCCAACTAAATGGCAGCACAGGTCACCACTCATGGCCAGACCAGATGGCCGCCTAATCCCAGCCAGGACAAGCTGACTGCCACACTGAAATCAGTACTGGCAACTGACTCGTGGCTCAACAACAACCAAGACATCCTAATGATGAGACATAGCCTGGAAGGGGTCCAAACTATATGTTCCTGCCAGCTTGAGGCTGGAGATCCTACAGCGAAGCCATGATGCAAGCGCTCAGAGGTCACTTTGGATTCCTAAAAATGCTCCACCTCAGCAGACGTCAATTTTGGTGGCCTAAGGTGAAAGCAGAAGTGGAAGACTACATGAAAAGTTGTGCCATGTGCGCAGCCATGAAAATACGTCAAGACAAGCTCCCTGGACTACTGCAACAGGTGGCCATCCACAGCCAAATATGGGAGGAGATCACAATGGATTTTATCGTAGAGCTCCCAGACAGTGGCAGAAATAAAGTTATCTGGACAGTCATTGACTTATTTTCCAAGCAAGCTCATTTCATTGCTTGCTCAGGATTACCATCAGGAAAGAAGCTAGCAAAGATGTTTGTCAAACACATTTACTACCTACATGGAGTACCCAGGAGAATAACCTCTGATCGCGGAGGTCAATTCACCACCATGTTCTGGAGGGAGTTTCTGAGGTCCATTGGGTCCATGCAAAGACTCAGCTTTTCATCCGAACATGAACGGAGCAGCACAACATACAAATGCAATGGTCAAACAAAACATCCGTTGTTAGGTGGATTACCAGCAGGACAATTGGTCTGACCTGCTACTGTTCACCAAGGTGGCGTATAATGACACTGTCCACAGGAGTACTGGATTAACTCCTTTCCCAGTCAGGGAATAACAGCATGGAATTTGTTCCCATGCCTGAGCTGCCCAGAGAGCCCCCCCTCCTCAATGTTGTTGAGTGAATGGATGGGCACTCTTAAAAATCGGTGGGAGAATATGAAAAAAGCTCTGGCAGAAGCAGTGAAAGAATACAAGAAACAAGCTGACAAGCACCATTCACTCCAACCCCCCTCCCGTGTGGGAGATAAAGTTTTTCTATCGACCAAATATATATGGTTAAGGATGCCTAGCAAGAAATTGGGCAAAAGTTTTTAGGTCCCTTCCCTATAGTCAAAATAAGTAACCCAGTAACGGTTCAGCTCTGCCTGCCTAGAATCCTAGGGAAAATACACCCAGTTTTTCATTGTAGCTTGCTGAAACCTGTGATTGGGTCTAATTTAAGAACGCAGGCCCAACCACCTCCTCCTCCAGTAGTAATATAGGAAGAAGCACACTATGAAGTGAAAAAAAATTTAGACTCTAGATTGTATAGACGTCGTTTTCAATATTTAGTACATTGGAAGGGGTACCCTTTGTCTGAAGCTACATGCGTAAAATGTTGGAATGTAAAAGCTGATAATTTAGTGAAACAATTCCATGATAAATTTCCTGATAAGCCAAAGGGTCACCTGGGGGGTGGGGGGAGAGATGGTTAATTATGCTTATGTTAACCCCCTACATTATTCTCTTTACAGAGGCCCCCTGTCAGACCTGCAAGCCATCTTTTGTTTTTTGGACTTCAGGCCTGCCACACTTTCTATTATTCTACTATGCATTTTCTATTGGTGGGAAATGGGAGGGGAGATTATATGGAGTTGGATGATATGTAGCCATAACAAAATTCTTTCTAGAAAGCGAATGTCATCCTTTGTTTCTGCACCTGGCCGGAACTGGATGGGTGGAAGGTGCCAGCATGGCAATGGAAGATTGGACCATGTGGATGTGGGGGCAGGATCTTGAACTTTCAACTGGGTGGGAAAACCTGGAAGCTTTCAGATTTGGGTTTTCCCAGATGTGCCAACATGGCTCTCTTAATAAATTTGAACTTTGAGGAATCTTTTTCCTTGGACTCTGATTTACTTTTGGGTGCTATTTGGAACCCTGACAAGGAGACTGTAAGGACTTTCCTATCCCCTCAAGAAAGCAGAACTCTTGAAACAGGCAGCATTTCAAAAGGAACTTTTTAGGAGATAGTGATAGCAAGAAGACTTGGTAGGATCTGAAGTTTCCCGCTCAAAACTGTTAGGTTAAAAGTTGTAAAAACCCCTCCCCTCTGTCCAGTCTGAGGTAAGCCAATCCACAAGTGTGAAGTTGTGATAACTTCAAGCTGAGAAGGTGATAAATAGTTGTTCTCAGGCGCCGCTTGCTCGTTCCTTTGAGTTGAGACAAAACAAATGGCCCCAGGGTCATCCCTCCCCAGGAAGATACATCAAAATAAAGGAAAGACCAGAAACAGGAAAGATCATAAAATGTCATCTGGCCCCCATCCAGACCTGATATATACCATTCTGGACAAATAGTTGTCCAATCTTTTCTTGAAAACATCCAATAATGGAGCACTCACAAGTTTTGGAGGCAAGCCATTCCACTAATTAATTGTTTTCACTAAGGAAATTTCTCCTTAGATCTTTCTAATGATCTTCCATTTATTACTTCTTGTGTTGCTCTCTGATACTTTGGAGAACAGGTAGACCCCCTCTTTTTTGTAAGAGCCCCTCACAAAAGACTGCTATCATGTCACCACATCTTTGTTAGACTACACATAATTAGTTCTGAAATCCATGTTAAAGAGCTAAAACTGAACTTCAAAACTGCTAGGCTAACTTGTTCTTCTGAATCCTGTAAATACTGAATTTAATCCTTGGCCTTTTATTAGATTTTATATAAATGTTACTTGTCTGGGTCAATTATTTAAGAGACAGAGAAAAACAGAACTGGTTTGGCACTAGACTAGAAACCAGGAAAGTGTGATTTCTAGTCCCACCTTAAGCATGAAAGCTTGCTGGGTTACTTTGGGCCAATCACTCTCTCTCAGTTCAACCCACTTCACAAGGCTGTTGTGAGGAAAATAGGAGGAAAGAATTATATGTTTGTTTGCCACCTTGAGTTATTTATAAAGTAATAAGGGTGGGGTTAAGGAAAACAAAACAAAAAATTCCGAACCAAATGGTGTAGTAACTTTGTTTAATAAAATATAGCAGAATAATATTTCAACCATATAAAGTCAGCAGTGGTATTGTGAACCATCATCACTGTCACTAACAAATGAGGAGAGACTTTAAGGTTCAAGCACTCTTCTAATTTTATGGAAACCCCAAGAACTCATCACCACTAGTGTCACAATTTAGGAAGCTCAGTTGCTCATAATCACTGATATCACTTTCTTCATTATCTTCATATATGATACTACCTTCAGTTCTATCTAAGGCAGTGATGGTGAACCTTTTAGGCACCGAGTACCTAAACTGCACACATGTGCATGCCCAAACTGAAAGGTGCCCATGTGTGAACATATACATGCACGGATCTGCATGCAGGAACACATGTGAATGTACACATGCACGAATGTGCACATGCACAGATGTGTGCGTATGCGCAGCAGAGACCCAAACACCAACTTAAAAATTAACATTGGTGGCAATTTGGTGCCATCTGCATAGCAGAACAACACAACCATGTAATGTGTTTTCTCATGTCCTGAGGTTTTCATAGTTATGGTTTTGGCACCTTTCAGATCAATAGTCTTATTAGATGGCACATCAAAGGTTAGTGGGACTTCATCCATATTCCCACTCTAGCCAATTTCAAAATTATTTTTCTTCCTAGCATCTATTGCAAATGTATGAAAAGACAGAATCTTAGATTTATATTCTTTTGGCATTTTTTTGTGCAATTCTAGTTTTGGTGCTCATAGAAAGGCCATATAACCTCATAAATCTGTAGCACCATGACGGTGATCCAGTAAAATCCCGAATGCCTTTCTGAATGCTGTAGAACAATGTGTTTGGCTTCATATATTACCAGTTTTGTAGAAACTGTGAAGCCATTATTCCAGTTATGTGTGATCCATTCTTTCATGTCCACTTCTAACTCTGGCCACTTGGCAGCAATCCCACAAAAATTGTGCTTACTTTTATCTTTTTCTTTTTTGCAGCTGATCCATCTGTTTTCTCCACTCTCTTATCCTTTTTTCAGTTGGAGGTGGCCTAAAATGTCTCTCCACTCATATCTATTGTTTATGCCAGGGGCAAAAGTTCCCAATATAAGTTGAATCTTTTCCCCTTCACTATTCTTACAATTCATAATTCAAAATGTGCAAATATAAGCGATATATTTGACTGTTAAGTCTACTTAATTTCAATAGTAGAATTGTACATAAACTATTCAGAGCATTATATACATACCACTGTACTACTGTTGAAGAATTAGGGCATTTGACTAGATCAGACATATAAAGCCCAAATGATTTCATAATTCTATCTTTCAGAATTTTATTTCCAAACAATGGTATGGGGAAATTTCAAGAGACACCAAAAATTGGAAGATCATTCTGTGCCTTTTCCTTTTCCCTTTAATAGGATGTGGCTTCATTTCCTTCAGGTAAAAAAAGCTTTTTATTATGAAGTACATTGTGCATACGTGAGTGAATGTAACAATGGCACTGAAATATATGACTTATGATCATTTTTCACACTTATGACCTTTGCAGCATCCCCATAATCATGTGACCAAAATTCAAATACTTCATAAACAATCTAGACAAGGGATTGAAGGGAAACTCATCAAATTTTCAGATGACACTAACCTGGCAGGAATAGTCATCATCCCAGAAGATAAGCTCAAGATTTTGACAGACTTGAACACCAGGTCTTATCTAACAAAATAAAATTCAATGTAGATAAAAGAAAGATTTTACACCTAGGCAAGAAAAACCAATTGTATAGGTATAGACTATTTTGAAACTTAATGCCAGTAACTGTGAGAGGGATATTGGCAGTGGTGGGATTCAAATAATTTAACAACCAGTTCTCTGACCTAATGACTAGCTGGGTAGGCATGGCTGGGTGGTCATGTGGCTGGGTGGGTGTGGCCAACTCGACATCATTCACGTCAAGGGGTGCTTCTCCTCACCTGGCCTCTCTTGACCGTGGGGATGCTGCAACGGTCATAAGTGTGAAAAACTTCATAGGTCACTTTTTCAGTGCCATTTTAACTTTGAATGGTCACTTAGTAAACTGCTGTAAGTCAAGGATTACCTGTACAAAAATACAAAAAGCTTCTTTGCTTGCAAAGAAGACAGGTAAAAATTCAAACACAATACAAATAATTAAATCACAACCCAGGCAAGCTCAAGTGTAAACGCTTGAGATAAGCCTAATTGCCAAGAAAGCAATTAGTGCTAGAATGTAGCAAAAGAGGGAACACAGTAGCTGTTGCTTTTTAAACCAATTACCAGAACAAATAGACACAGGATTACACTTCACCAAAAACCAGTTTTAGACCAAAAATCCAGAAAGGGTATGTAAACACACGTTTGTATGTCAATCTTTCTAGTTAGCCAGGAAGCCTTGCTGAATGTCACTCATCTTGGTTCCTTGTCATTGAAAGCTTCTTTCCGGCAGCTCTGCTTCATTATTTAATTATTTCTTCAAAGTGCTGATCGGTGCATCCCGGCTGGAAGAACTCCAACAGGAGAGTATTTCCGCCCAAAAGCAGTGTAAAGAGCTTAAAACAACCCTTCCCCTTTAAGAAAGTCAAGCCCCAGCAAAGGAAAAAAAATAGAGTAGATCCAGAGGTGAGAGTAAGTCTAGGTGTACTGCCAATAATGTAATAAGGGTTAATGGAGAGGCAGTTTTTTTTTAAGCAGGGCAATAAAGATTAGGCTAGAAACAACACCAGAATGTTTCTTTCCTGCCTTCCAATGCAATCTTGGGCTGCATTAAGAGAGGCATAGAATCAAAATCATGTGAATTTCTAGTACCGTTTTACAAAGCCTTAGTAAGCACCATCTGCTCCTCCTCCAATTGTGTGATTAGAGGGCATGCACATGCATACTACTAACACAAATGGAGCTGTTTACACATATGTGTGCCTGCCACTCATCCCTTCCCTGCCAGCCCAGGCCACTGTTGGGGACCACTATTCTAGTCTAACCCCCTGCTCAAACAGGAGACCCTATACCATTTCAGACAAATGGCTTCCAGTCTCTTTTTAAAAGCCTTCAGTGATGGAGCACTCACATCTTCTGAAGGCAACTCACTCTACTGGTTTATTATTCTCACTGTTTTCATCGACTCTATGATTCTGTGATTTTAAGTCATCCAGTGAGCTTCTATTGTTGAGAGAAGACTAGAACCCGAGTCTCTCCATTCCCCATCCCCACTGGTTTTCATAATAATTAATATTTATATAAATTTGATGTAGAGAATTCCCCTTTGAAACTCTAACTTATAAACCATTGCCTAAATAATCAAGTAGCTTGAAACTAAGCTGTATCATGTATCTGTTTTAACAATTGCCATTTGGTTGAAAAAGCAATTCAGAATAATTTGATAATATATGCAGATGTAAACTTAAGTGGTTACATTTAATGTTTACATTTAAGTTGTTTTTCAAACCAGTCTCTCCACCTTAATTCTTTTTGGAATAATTAATCTATTGTATGCTATTTGCTTCCTTTATTCAGGAAAAAGCCAATAGAAAGGAGCAAAAAGTTGTTCTTTTACTATGCATGGTTCTTCACTTCACCATTTGTGGTCTTCTCTTGGACTGTTGTGTTCTACATTGCCTTTCTCCTTCTGTTTGCCTATGTCCTGCTGATGGATTTCCAAAAAGAACCTACCATGCTGGAACTGATTCTCTATGTGCTGGTTTTCATCCTGCTTTGTGATGAAGTGAGACAAGTAGGGACTGCTTAGAAATTAAACATGTTTTATTTGCAGGATGATTATTCAAGTTCAAAAAAGCAGTTTGATGTTCACATCTAATTGCTTTCTCCCCATTGTATCTTGATTTTCACAGTTTCCAATAATTTTTTTGAAATGCTGTCTAGCTCTTTAAGTCATAGATTCCATATTTAATTAAATATAAAGATATTTAATTGACAGCTTTAGTGAAACTGTGATCTTCCACATTTTCCATAGTTTCATAGTTCATAAACTTACCCAAATTTTATGCTTTGTTTGTAACTGAGAACTTAAACTAATAAAATTAGGGGAAATGCTTAAACACACCGTAGTTTAAGTCAGCACGAGATGAAAACCATGCTGGTAAGTATGATTTCTTAAATCCTTTTGGAATAGCCATATTTTTATAAGCCTCCAGAATGTCATTAAGGAAGTGGTTATTTTTGCCCTTTGGCATATATGCATATGTGTATATATATAAGGGGAGCATCCCCACAAGTGCCTGCTTTTGCATCCCTCTCATTGGATTTATCAATATGAGAAGGCTCTTAATAAACACACACTATACATTCTAATCAAGCATATTTTATTTGGTTCTGCCTAGTTCCAACTATATTGAACTTTATAAGTTAGCAACCAAAGAATTGTACTTAAAGCTAAACTAATCAATTAACAGAAGCTTCCATAGTAGTGGGTGTTAAATGACAGAAATGGATTTGCCCTATTACATAGAGCTAACCTTGAACAATTCTAAAATTATCACCAGCATTTTGAATTGTGTCAGAGGCAGATAAAATATAGTTTTGCTGTAAGGTCACCATTGCTACATTCCAGATCAGTTGTGATTTCTGAAAAATATTGCTAAGTTGTTCTGAATGAGCTCTGTGTAATAAAGCCACTCTAGATGTAGGTATCCAAAAAGGGAAGTCACCTTCTGGTTGGTGATTCAATTGTAAGGGATGTAAATTTAGGGAAGGATATGGAGGTTTGAAAGAGGTCAGGTGTCTGCCAAGTGCTACTGCCAGCAGAGACAAGAGGTGTATTCTTAAAATAGTCAAGAATGCAAGTAAGGACTGTGATGTTGATGCTATTATTCATCTTGGCACAAATGATCTGTCCCCAAAAGATGTACTTTCTGTGCAGAATGATTTCCAGAGCTTGGAATATGAACTTAGTAGTATAGTGTAGGTTGTAGGCTTATCTTTTCAGAGGCTTTACCAGTATATAAGGAACAAAAAGGGAAGGTCCAGTGTAGCAGAGTTTAATGTGTGACATAAAGGAGTGGTGTAAAAGGGAAGGCTTTGGTTTTATTAGTCATGATGCCTGCAGCTGGTCCAATGAAAAACTGTACAAAAGAGATGGTTTGCATCCATCCAAGAAAGGGACTGAGTTACTTGGCATTAAATTCACAGATTTTTTGGATAAACATTTAAACTGAACAGCGGGGGCAGAGAATTAATTGATACAGAACATTTCTGTCTCCAGCAATCTAAACTTCATAGGGTTATCAGTGCATGTAACATAGATGTTTGTGTAGGTAAGATTATCAGTCCTGCTGTCAAGCAAAACCAAGCATTTAATAGTGAGTGCCATACCATGTGCATGAATCATACAAGTGGCAAGAAAATAGGGGCAGTCAAGCATAACACAGGTTCATAACACAGGTTCATAACACATAACACAGGTAGTAAACACAGGGTCAATAAAAGTGGTCTCAAATGTCTATACACCAATGCACAGAGTATGAGGAATAAACAGGGTGAATTAGAAATTCAAGTAAATGAGGGCAGATACGATATTGTTGCCATTACGGAAACTTGGTGGGATGAAACCCACAATTGGAACATACAGCTAGAAGGATTTAAATTATTTTTTAAAAATAGACCAAATAAAATAGTAGGTGGAGTTGCACTATATATAAGAAATAACTACATCTCTACAGAAATAGAGCACAACAATGATGGGAACTATCTTGAATGCATGTGGGTCAATATTAAAGGGGGGGAATGACATTGCCATAGATCTATACTACAGGCCACCCAACCAAGCAGAGGAAGTAGATGAACTTTTTGCTAGTCAGCTAACTAAGATATGTAGCAAGCACACCACAATAGTAATGGGGGACTTTAATTACCCTAACATCAACTGGGAAACAAACTCTGCACCAAGTGGAAGATCCAACAGGTTCCTAACAAACCTAGCAGACAACTTTGTTTCCCAAAAAGTAGAGAAGGGAACAAAGGGATCTGCCATATTGGACTTAATTCTCACTAACAGAGAGGAAATGATAGAAGGTGTTAGATGACAGAGTACAGGAATCTTGGGAGCAAGCGATCATGCAATACTGGAATTCAACATTATGCAAACACAAGTAGTAGAACAAAGTCATACTAGAGTATTGGACATTAAGAGAGCTAATTTCAATAAACTTAGAGGGAAATTTTGAAAAGTGAGATTATAAAAGGCCAGTCTACCACAATACTAATGAAGAAGAAAAACAACAGCTCCCAATAGAAATCAGCATGGCTGCATAAAGAACTCTTTGACAAATTGAAAGACAAAGAGGATAAATATAAAAAGTGAAAAGAGAGGGACATAACTAAGGCAGAATATCAGCAAATAGCCAGAGCCTGTAAAGATGAAGTGAGGAAAGCTAAGGCTCACAATGAAGAAACGCTTGCCACAAAAGCAAAAAATAACAAAAAAATATTCTTCCAACATGTTAAAAACAAGAAAAAGGTTAAGGAAACAATTGGTCCATTGCTGGGAGCAAGCAGCAAGAAGGTGACAAGCAACAGGGAGAAAGCAGAACTATTTACCTCATCTTTTGCATCTTTCTTTACACAAAGGGGAAAAACAGCCCAACCTACCAAAAACAGCACCACAAAAATCAGATAGCAGAACTATTTACCTCATCTTTTGCATCTTTCTTTACACAAAGGGAAAAAACAGCCCAACCTACCAAAAACAGCACCACAAAAATCAGATTAGGAACACAAGTTGAAATAGGGAAGAAAATGGTAAGTGAGCACCTATGTACCCTAGATGAGTTCAAATCACCAGGACTGTATGGATTACACCCCAGAGTTCTGAAGGAACTGACGAGATCTCAAAACCACTGAACTATATCTTTCAGAGATCCTGGAGCACCGGAGAACTCCCAGAGGACTGGAAAAGAGTTGATGTGGTTCCCATCTTCAAAAAAATGAAAAAAATAGATCCAGGAAACTATAGACTTATCAGCCTGACCTCAATACCAGTGAAGATTCTGGAAAAGATAATCAAGCAATGAATTAGCAAACACCTAGAACTAAACAAAGTAATAGCCAAAAGCCAACATGGGTTTGTCAAAAACAGATCATGCCAGACTAATCTTATTGCATTCTTCGACAAAGTGACAAAATTAGTGGATCAGAGGAATGCCGTCAATATAATTGACTTGGATTTCAGCAAGACATTTGATAAAGTAGACCATAACCTACTACTAGATAAAGTAGAAGAATGTGGGTTAGACAGCACCACCACCAGATGGATTCGTAACTGGCTGACCAACCACACTCAATGTGTAGTCCTCAATTGAACAGCATCTACATGGAGGGAAGTATGCAGTGAAGTACCCCAAGGCTCTGTTTTAGGCCCAGTACTCTTCAACATCTTCATCAATGATTTGGATGAGGGGATAAATGGGGAACTCATCAAATTTGCAGATGACACCAAGATGGCAGGAATAGCCAACACTCCAGAAGATAGGCTTAAGATACAGAAGGATCTTGACAAACTTGAACATTGGCACTATCTAACAAAATGAAATTCAATGGTGAAAAAAGTAAGGTTCTATATTTAGGCAAGAAAAACAAAATGCATAGGTACAATATAGGTGGTACCTTGCTCAATAGTAGTAACTGTGAGAGGGATCTTGGAATCCTAGTGGACAACCATTTAAATATGAGTCAGCAGTGTGCAGCAGCTGCCAAAAAAGCCAACACAGTTCTAGGCTGCATAAATAGAGGGATAGAATCAGGATCATGTGAAGTGTTAATACCACTTTATAATGCCTTGGTAAGGCCACACTTGGAATACTGCATTCAGTTTTGGTTGCCACGATGTAAAAAGATGTGGAGATTCTAGAAAGAGTGCAGAGAAGAGCAACAAAGATGATTAGGGGACTGGAGGCTAAAACATATGAGGAACGGTTGCAGGAACTGGATATGTCTAGTTTAATGAAAAGAAGGACTAGGGGAGACATGATAGCAGTGTTCCAATATCTCAGGGGTTGCCACAAAGAAGAGGGAGTCAAACTATTCTCCTGAGCACTTGAGGGCAAAACAAGAAGCAATAGGTGGAAATAATCAAGGAGAGAAAGCAACTTAGAACTGAGGAGAAATTTCCTGACAGTTAGAACAATTAATCAGTGGAACAGCTTGCCTCCAGAAGTTGTGAATGCCCCAACACTGGAAGTCTTTAAGAAGATGTTGGATAGCCATTTGTCTGGAATGGA
This sequence comes from Natrix helvetica, assembly GCF_964273705.1. NCBI lineage: Eukaryota > Metazoa > Chordata > Lepidosauria > Squamata > Natricidae > Natrix > Natrix helvetica. The sequence goes on along the minus strand of NC_138552.1, from coordinate 116,233,407 downwards.
ATAGGGTTTCCTGCCTAGGCAGGTGGTTGGACTAGAAGACCTCAAGGTCCCTTCCAACTCTGGTATTGTATTGTATTGTATTGTATTGTATTGTATTGTATTGTATTGTATTGTATTGTATTGTATTGTATTGTATTGTATTGTATTATAGATGCAATTAAAGAAAATGTCACTAGGGAGATGTATAACTTTAATCAGGAATAAAAACAGTGCTTGTTTCTGTAGGTACTGCAAGATGAAGTTGAGTTGGGTAAAAATCAGATTTGGTAGCATTTTTCCTTTAGAAATAAAGACAATAGAAAAAAGAGGAAGAGGAAAGACATGATTTAAAAAAATGCAATCATTTATAGCACATTTGAAGTTATAATGCCACATTGATGCATTTTTGTCCCAGTAGGCACAAAAGCCAAGAGCTAAAAGCATGCGAAGAAGAGATTTCTTAGGGGTTTTTTACAGGGGTTTTTAAACCAAAATTTAAGGGGGGGAGGGGGGTTGATTCAGATGGCTCAGACAGGCTTGGGGGGGAGTCTGCCAGGGCACAGGCCAGATCTAACTAATGGGCGCGGGTTGGGAGTGCTGGGAAGGGTTGGGATTCCGGGAGAGACATTAAGCCATTCCATTGGGGGGTTCACGATCTCTACTGTTTGTGGGAGAGGCAGATATGGTGGGGGCCGAGGGCCAAATTATGTTCAGAGGACGCGGGTTCGCTGTTTAAGAGCAATCGCGCATTCCAACCCTCATCGCCCTTCTCGCACCCCCGAGTGCTTGGGGTTACAGGACCCTAGTCTCCGGCTGGTGTCGCTTAACGCCAGGTCCGTGGTACATAAGGCTCCCCTCATTTACGACCTCATACAAGAGGGTAGAGCGGACCTGGCGTGCATTACAGAGACCTGGTTGGGCCCTGAGGGGGGTGTTCCCCTTAGCGAACTATCTCTATCAGGCTTCCGGGGGTTTCACCAGCCGAGAGCCCAGGGCAGGGGCGGGGGGGCGGTGGTTATTAGGGAAAGTCTCAGACCTCAAGAGGTCACTGTGCCTCAGATAGGCGGGTGTGAGTCCCTTTTTGTGAAGTGGGGCCTTGGAGCTCAGGTGGGCCTTTTTGTTACGTACCTGTCTCCCTGCTATGTTTCATTGGCCCTGCCGGAGCTGCTGGATGTGTTAGTTAGATTGGCAGTTGATTTCCCCAGGCTTATGGTCCTGGGGGATTTCAATCTGCCTTCCATTGGCGAGACATCCGAGTCAACTCGGGAGTTCATGGCTTCCATGACTGTGATGGACCTAACTCAGTTAATTCAAGACCCCACCCATAATGGGGGACACACGCTCGACCTGATTTTTGTCTCTGGGCAGTGGATGAATGATCTAGATTTAGGGGATATTTCTATTCAACGTGGCTTAGTTTAGAAGAACACCTGACGGCCGTGACCAGGGGGGCTTTTGCCAGGTTCGCCTGGTATGTCAGTTGCGCCCCTTCCTGGATCGGGATGCTCTGTGCACAGTCACTCATGCCCTCGTCCTTTCTCGCCTGGACTACTGCAACACTCTCTACATGGGGCTGCCCTTGAAGATCACCCAGAGGCTTCAGCTGATCCAGAATGCAGCCGCGCGGGTTATCATGGGGGTACCTAGGTACTCCCATGTTACACCCCTTTTAGGCGGCCTGCACTGGTTGCTGGTTGTTTTCCGGGTGCGATTCAAGGTATTAATTATGACCTTTAAAGTGCTCCATGGCTTAGGCCCAGGGTACCTGCGAGACCACCTACTGCCACCAGTAGCCTCCCATTGTCCAGTACGATCCCACAGAGTTGGTCTTCTCAGGGTGCCGTCGGCCAGACAGTGTCGGCTGGTGACCCCCAGGGGGAGAGCCTTCTCTGTGGGAGTGCCTTCCCTCTGGAATGAGCTGCTCCCAGAGTTTCGCATAATCCCTGACCTCCGGTCCTTCCCACGTGCCCTAAAAAGTTGGCTTTTCCAGCAAGCCGGCCTGGCCTGTTAATTTTATCTAATTTTTAAAATGTTATTGTTATATTAATTGGGTTTGGTTTTTTGGATATTTATTTAATTTCCTTTTAACTTTTGTGATGTGTTTTTTAATGTTGTACGCTGCCCTGAGTCCTTTAGGAGAAGGGCGGCATATAAATCCAATAATACACAAACACAAACACAAACACAAACACAATTTCAAACTATCAATTTTCCCCAAGCCATCCAAGTTAGTGAAATCGGTGATACACAATTGTGTAGATTCCATGGCAAAGCATCCAAGAAGTCAAACTGTCCTTATCTCATTTTTTCCTTTGATTCTTACCAACTTCCTTAAGTTAAATAGCTTGATAAATAGCACATATATTAGTTTCCTATTAGGTACACATAAATGTTTGAATTCATGGTATTGTTTACTTATCTTTATTCTATTGAGTATATAATTTTCTGTTTCTGTTTTTTATTAGTGGTATATGAATGGAAGTAAATACTTTTCTGACTTATGGAATGTTATGGACACCCTTGGAATTTTCTACTTCATATCAGGAATTGTGTTCAGGTATGTTTCAGTTGATCCATGGTGATACTTCTATTGCCTTGAGTTCAGAGCTAGAAGAACAAAAATATACTATAATAATTATGTAAAAAAACAAGTGACATGCAGAAAATTCCTGCAGTTTATCTCATTAATTTTCAATCAGATAGAAAAGCTAATGCTTTTGAAATTCATTTCCAAGGCAAAGAATATATGGGCGAAATACATGGGCATGATGGGATATTGGCATTTTATTAAGTGGCTGAAAGCTGTGCATTGTGGACATACTATTTGGTCTTTCTCTGTACAATCAACTGTCCAACATCCAGAAAAAGAGAATAACAGAGTTGGAAGATACTTTGGAGGTCTTCTAGTCCAAGCCTTCTGCTCAGGCAAAAGACCCTTTACCATTTGAGACAAATGGTTGTCCAATCTTTTTTTTTTTAAAAAAAACCTCCAGTGATGGAACACTCACAACTTCTAAAGGCAAGTTGTTACACAGGTTTACTGTCAGAAATTTCTCCTTAGTTCTAGGTTGCTTCTCCCCTTAGTTTCCGTCCATTGCTTCTTGTCCTGCTTTCTGGTGCTTTGGAAAGTAGGTTGACCCCCTCTTGTTTATGGGAGTCCCTCAAATATTGGTACACTACTATCATGTCACTCCTAGTCCTTCATTTTACTAGACTAGACATACTCAGTTCCTGCAACTGTTCCTCATATGTTTTAGCCCCCAGCCCTCTAATCATCTTTGTTGCTCTCTCTGCATTCTTTGTTGCTCTTCTCTGCATGCCTAATAAATCTATACTTTGAGGAATCTTGCCTTGGGGTTGTGATTTCCTATGGGCTGTTACTTCGAACCTTTAATCATCTTAGTTGCTCTTCTTTGCACTTTTCCCAAAGTCTTTTTTGTAATGGGGTGATCAAAACTGGATGCAGTAATCCAGATGTGGCCTTACTAAGGCTTTCTAAAGCGTATTAATACTTCACATGATTTTGATTCTATGCCTCTTTTATACAACCAAAGATTTTATTAGCTTTTTTGGCTGCTGCTGGACACTACTGGCTCATGTTTTGTGATCATCCGTTAGGACTAGATCCCTCTCATAGTTACTGCTCCGAGCCAGGTTTCACCTATTCTGTACTTCTGCCTTTAGTTTTTCTTGCCTATGTGTAAAACCTTACTTTTCTCCTCATTAAATTTCCTGTTGTTGGATAGGACCCATTGTCCAAGTTTGTCAAGATCTTTTTGGATCCTGAGCTTGTAATCGGGGGGGGGGGGGGTGGCTATTCCTGCCAGCTTAGTTTCATCTGCAAATTTGATGAGTTCTCCTTTTATTCTCATCTAAGTCATTTATGAAGATATTGATGAGCACTGGCCCTAAGACAGAACCTTGTGGTATCCCGCTGCTTACTTCCCTCTGTGTAGACATAGTACCATTAAGGACTATGTGTTGATTTGTCAGCCAGTTACAAATCCATCTAAAGGTGATGCAGTCTATCTCACATTTTTCTAATTTACCAAAGAGTAAATTGGGATCTAATTTATCAAATACCTTGCTGAAGTCTTAAGTACTATGTATGTCAGCACTATGTAGTATCATACTATGTCCACAGCATTTCGCTGGTCTACTAATTTAGTCACTTTGTCAAAGAATGAAATAAGATTGGTTTGGCATGATCTGTTTGGCATGAACAAACCCATGTTGGCTATTAATTAATTATAACTACCGTATTTTTCTGATTATAAGACACACCTTTTCCCCAAAAAAAGAGGGTGAAAATTTGGGTGCATCTTATACACTGAATGTAGCCCCACCCATCCCCATCAGAGGCCAAAAACTGCGAGGTATGGAGGCAGCAATGGTCTGTGGCAATCCCTATATCCTGGAACAGCTGATTGGGGGTATTCTGGCAGTCCAATCCACCCGCCAATCAGCTGTGCAGATGAAACTAAGCTGGCAGGAATAGCCAACCCCCCCCCCCCAGATTACAAGCTCAGGATCCAAAAAGTTTCAAATGTTATTGAAAATGTATTTGAGAGAAAGTTATAGAAAATGATGTACCTGTTAGATCGTGGGAACAGATGAGGCAGACTCAGGCTTCAGCAACAACAGCTCTTTATTAGTGACTCAGAATCCAGTGAAGACCCTTTCTGGCAACAGCCCTTTTATAGGGCTCAGGCAGGGCTGCCAACCCATCAGATTTGAATGAGTTCCTGCTGGCAACAGCGGACCTGAGTGAAAACTACTTACAAGGCTATTTACATGTAGATTACTCCAAGTATTTAACACCCCTCCCCTCTTAATTGGACTCATCTAACTTGTGACATAGCCACGCAGGTAGGTGGGTTTTCTGGTGGCTTGACCAGACCTGCGGACTTCAGTTGGCGCCGGATCTTCAGTCAGGTTGGACGGACCTGTTGCCTCAGCTCCTGCACATGGCAGAACCTCCTGGAACTTTTCACAGGCTGCAGCTGGAGTTCCTAGAGCCGGTTCACTCGGAACTCACTGCAGCTCTGAACCCTCAACAGATATCCCCCAGTACCTTCGGGTTTGAGGTGTCCGTAGATGGAGTGAAATCGTGCTCCCTGTTGGTAGGACTTTGTCTAACTCGTGCAGGAATTTCCTCTGATTTCCTAAGACTGGATTCGGAGAGGCGGCTACGGAGTTGGTCAATGTGCCTCATCCAAGTGCGACTGTCCTCGAGCTCCACGTGGTATGAGTGAGGTCCAGTAATATCTGTGACCATGGCAGGAACCCAGAGTGATCCTCCAGCGTAGTTGCAGGCATAAACTCGATCCCCTACGCTAAACTGTCTAATTTTGCTGCTCAAATCAAGGGGTGTTACGGCAGAGTAATTTGGGTGTAAATTACTTGTGACTTTAGCTGGCGACCCATTAGAAGCTTGGAAGGGCTTCTCCCAGTGGTAGCACTTGGGGATATCTGTTGGATTAGCAGAAATTGGTCAACCCATGTTTGCCAATCACCCGGCCCCATCCTGAATAGAGCTTCCTTAGCAGATCGCACCATTCTCTCTGCCTGTCCATTACTGGCCGGATGAAATGGAGTGACCAGGGCATGCCTGATTCCCTGTGCTGCTAGGAAGGTCTCGAATTGTGTAGCCATGAATTGAGGCCCGTTGTCAGAGACCAAGACATCGGGTAGGCCGTGCATGGAGAAAAGTCTCCATAGTGCCTTAATAACTGCTTCTGCCGTGGTCGAGGTCATTAGGACTACTCTAGCTATTTCGAATATGCGTCCACAACTACCATGAATGTCTGGCCATGAACTGGGCCAGCAAAGTCAATGTGCACCCTAGACCAGGGTGCTTGAGGTCGCTCCCACTGCTTAGCAGGCGCCTCTGGGGGGGCTGGTCTGGACTCCTGGCACAGTGTGCAGGTAGCCACCCGTTCCTCAATCTCCTTACCCATGTTAGGCCACCATACGTAACTCCTGGCCAATTATTTCATCCGGATAATTCCAGGATGCCCCACGTGCAATGCTTCTAATACCGTGACTCACAGTTTTTCTGGAATGACAACCAGATCTCCCCACAATAAACAACCATTTACAATGGACAGTTCATCCCTCTTAACATAAAACAATTTAAACGCTGGCCCAACTGGTCCCTTGGGCACACCCTCCACACCCAGTTCAAAACCTGTTTCAGAGTCCTGTCTTTAGCTGAGTGTTGGGTGACCTCGCTGGAGGAGAAAGGGCCAGCTTACAGGCAGTTTATGAGCAGAACTGGCATCTCAAGGGTCAGATCAGCAAGCAGTTCTGGTAGGGGGCACCATCTGAGGGCGTCAGCATGTCCCAGTGTGGTGCCCGGTCTATAGATGAGGCGGTAACTGTAAGTAGCTAAAAAAATAGTCCAACGGGTCATCCGTGGTGACAACGATGCAGGTGTAGGTCGGTCCCCAGCCAGTAGTCCCAAAAGTGGTTTATGGTCTGTGATGATTTCAAAATCACGGCAATATAAGTACTCATAGAACCATTGGACTCCAGCTACAGAAGCCAGAGCCTTACGGTCCAGTTGGCTGTAGTTCCTCTCAGCTGCTGAGAGAGTCCTTGAGTAGTAGGTGATGGGTGCCTCAGTTCCATTTGGGCATGTGGTGGCTGAGGACGGCTCCGACGCCGAAAGGTGAGGCGTCACAAGTCAGTACAAGTGGCAACGTCTGATTGTACTGAACCAGGAACTGACAGAAGTTTTTTTTACCGTGGTGAATGCGGCAGCCTCAGTCTTGCCCCAAGTCTATGTAGCCTTTTTCCCGAGGAGTCGATGCAGCGGTTCAGCAAACATGGCTTTCTGCTTGAGGAAAATGATGTAGAAATTAAGTAGTCCAAGGAACACTTGGAGCTCAATCTGGTTTAGTGGTGTGGGGGCATCCTGAATAGTTTTAATTTTTTTGTTTATGGGGTGAATCCCTGAGCCATCGATGAGGTACCCTAGGAACTCGAACCTTGGCAGATTGATTTGGCATTTTTCCTTTTTAAGGCGGGGACCCTTTTCACTAATCCTGGTCAAAACAGCCCTAAGTCTTTTAAACAATTATTATTTATTTGTGGCGGATATTAATATGTCGTCAAAATAGGGGATGACTCCTGGTATCCACTGCAAAAGTTGTTCCATGACACCTTGGAACAGTCCAGTGGCAATACCAACGCCGAATTGCAGGCGGGTGCATTTAAAGGCACCCCTATGCATCACAATGGTTTGGGCCTCCGCTGTGGCGCCATCTACAGGCAACTGCTGGTGTGCCTGCACCATGTCTAATTTTGCAAAAACCTTTCCGGGGCCAAGTGAATGCAGTAAATGCTGTACAATGGGTACAGGGTAAGCGCTTTGTTGTAACGCTTTGTTAATTGTACATTTATAATCCGCGCAGATGTGGACTAATCTATCCAGCTTGACCAGGGTCACTATAGGGGTCTCCCAGCATGCATGATCTACCGGCTCTAGGATTCCCTGGCCAATTAACTTGTCCAATTCCAAGTCAATTTTGTGTCGGAGAGTGAAAGGCACTCTCCTGGGTTTCAGTCTAATTGGAGCTATATTTGGCTCCAGATTAAATTATATGGGGGTCATTTTTGGAGAGAGCTTTCTATTCCTGGATTCTTCAACAGCAGGAGAACATGCGGGAAATTTGAACCCACTTTGCAGGTTCCCGGTCTTGACAGCTGATATTCAAACTCCCAAGTGGAATGCCTCGGTTCCAAGGTCTGCAGCGAAAGATGCAGCCATGAAATCTAAGGTCAGAGCTGCTGCCTTGAGAAAAGCTTCAACAGCTGAAGAACAAGATGAGAGCAGACACCAGAGAGCCGTTGTCAGGCAATTTTCCAAGGGGCAGAGGGAGGCTGACAGGTGGAGCTTGGGAGAACCCCTCAAGGATAATCTTACAGTTGCCCGCCAAAGATTTCTTCAACCATTGGAGATAGGGAATGAGTCAAACCAGGTCATCAGGCTGTGCTCACAAGATTTGTCCCTAGATGGCACTGGAGAGCAGACCTTCCAACAGGGATTTACATTGCCTGACAGCAATGAAGATTACTTTAACTCCCTGTCAGGCCTGCCTTCTATGGCAAGGAATGGTGACCAGGCCTGGAAACAAGGGAGGCCTGTTCCTGAGGTAACATTTATCCGAACTGCCATGGGGCTTCACCCAGGGGTCCCACCAGAGCCTGAAATTCCATCCAGTATGCAATTTGTGATTGCAGAGGCCATCAAACAAGGCATAGCTGCAGGCATGCAGCAAAGCAGGCGAGCGGCTTCTGTGGTGTCTGGATTCTCCTTACAGTTGGGGCAACACCAGGCAACCCAGCTCCGGGGGGATTTTTTGGCCTTCCAAAGGCCCTATTCCCCCATTCCCTCCAGACAGAACCAGTCATTGCTCTCAGAGGGGGAAGGGCAAAAAGACTGGGACTTTCTGAAGATGAGGGACTGACAATGGACCAGCCAGTTTTTGCAGGACTATTCCATCCGCTCTCCTCAAGTCCCTCCTCTTCAAAACCAGAAATATGGCCTGCCTGAGGGAAGACTTTTCGGCTCCTGTTCTAGCCTTGGACTCAGCTGATCCCACTGACCCTCTCTTCTCTGAACTGACCATGGAGGCTGAGGGGATTCTGTCACCAAAGCTGTTTATAGATGTGGTCCAGAGGCAATGGGCCTCTCCTGGGACTGGCCCCAACCTGTCCTCTTCCGACAAGAGGTTTTATAATGTGGGCCCAGAGCTAGTTTGGGCACTCCAGATGCTGGTAGTGGATGGCCCGGTAGCAGCCCTAGCATCCCACTCTGCCATTCCTAACAAACCGGAGGACGCCCTGAAACAGGCACTTCAAAGGGCCCATTAGGCAGCTTCCTCTTTTAGGAGATCAGAGTCCCTGTTTTAGTCCTTCCAGCCCTCTACGCTGGGCAAGAAGGTCACATCATCGACCGTAGGCCAGTGGATACAGGCTTGCATCGCCAAGGCTTATGAACCCCAGGCTCTACCGTTGCCTCGGTGTGTGGCCACTACAGCAGTGTGAGCACCACAAGCCTCTATCAACCATTATAAGCTGGATGCCTTCACTTTGGCTGAAGCGGCCTTTGGTAGGTGAGTCCTCCAGAGGATACATACAGAATCAGGGACTCAGGACCACCCATAGGACAAGCCAGCTTTGGTATGTCCCATTCCTGGATTCTCTCATCAGCACAATGGAGAAGGGGCATTGGTCTTACTCGATACACTCCTTCTCAGTGTGCTGAGAGAATCCAGCCCCACCCTGGAGGCCATCTGATCCTGTGTCCAGGGTGGAGAACCTTAGAACAAGACACATCAAGTCTGTCACTTCATCTTTGCCAAAAGCTGGGGACCGTTGGCAACAGAGGCATGTCCTCACAGCTCTGACAGATTCAGTCCAATCAGCTAGGAAACAAGGTCAACCCATTCCTGGGTTGCACACCAAGAAGAAGCGTATCAGGTAAGACCAACGCCCCATTTTAGAAATGTTTTTAAAGAAAATCTTATTGTTTTAAAATGGAAGAAAAAATATTTTCCCTCTAAGGTTAAAGAATCTAAAAGAATACAATGAATTTTGTTAATATAAATGGTGATAGCTTATAAAGATTATTAAGTGCAAATAGAAGTAGATATTATTTCAGTAGCAAGGAAGGTAAAGCAGTAATGGTTAAATTGATCTATTTAAAGAGGAAATATGTTTTTTATTGGGCTATCACTTCTGGATTTTGTGTTTGTGATTAAAAAAACGAAACTGACTTTTGCCAATTAATTTTTATAGAAATGGATAGTTATATATTAGTGTGTAAAGCTAAAAATTTGAGGTTATAGTGTTGCTATCTTGTATTGTGCTAAGGAGAGTCAGAGGTCAATGTCTTTTGCTTTCTTCCCTTGTACTTCATATTTTCCCCCTTTGTTTTTCATTCTCTTAATTTTTTCATTGTATTTTATTGCATTGATAAAACAATAAAAGTTAGAAACACAAAAAAAAAAACAATTTACAATGGAAATTCCAGTCCCAATTGTAGTCATAAGTCGAGGACTACCTGGAGAGTGATCTAAAAGTTCTACCAAAGTAAAATGGAAAGCATCATAAGATTGAGGCTTTAAAAGGTTACTTTTTCCAAAAGAGGGGGGAAATCCAGTTTGGGTGTCAAAATAGTCTTTGTTACCCTAATGGCTGAGGAGAGGAAAGAAGAAATTGATGACAGTGAACTTTTAGTTGATCATAAAATAGGCAGTCCTTGAATTTGGGCCATAATTAAGCCCACTATTTCTGTTGCTAAGCAAGACAGTTTGTAAATGAGTTTTGCCCCATTTTATGATTGTTGAGTGATTGTTAAGTGAATCAGGCTTCTCAATTGACTTTGCTTGTCAGATGGTAGCAAAAGATGATCACATTGCTCTGGAACACTAACCATCATAAATATATGCTAGTTGCTAAGCATCTAAATTTTGATCACATGACCATGGGTCGTAAGTGAGAAAAATAGTCATAAGTCACTTTTTTCAGTGTCATTGTGATTTCAAAGTCACTAAATGAATGGTGTTAAGTCGAGGACTACTTGCATCTACAAGTGCTTGACGGAGATGGCGATTAAAGGCACCACCTTGGAGTAATTTCATTCCTATTTCTTTGATTACTATCAGAAAATTGTACATAATTATGTTTTCTCTGCAGTGAAGATTGTTTATGGATTAATCTACCACTGGTCAGAGCATCCTTTAATTTATGAAGAGACAAAACATATAACTTTTACCCTATGTTTTAAAGTTTATGATTTTTTTTAAACAAAGTTTTATTGGTTTTTTAGTATTTTACAAAGGGAAAAGGTATGGGAAAGGTTACAAATTTTGGCAGCCGCGAAATGCGGTAGGTGCACCCACCCCCTCCAAACTCATAGTGTACATTTGCATAGAATTCAAATATTACATAGTAGCATATAGTCAGTGTTGTAAATTCAATTGGCAATTTCGGTCAGTTTATATCACATGGATTTTGTTACTTATTTGTGTGATCTGAGCTTTCTTGATGTCGCCCCATCTCCCCCAGCTGGCAGTGCTCCGGCCCCTCCCGTGTCTTGTACATCTACTGAAGTGTCTTCTGGTTTTTCTAGGAGTAGTTTTTTTTTTTCCATAAAGGCCTGCGCCTCTATGGGTGTATTAATTCTAACTCTTGTCTCCTCCCAGAATATTAGCATACCTTCAGGCAGTAACCATCGAAACCACACCCCCTTCTGGTATAGCTTATTCGCCAATTGCGAATAAAAATTTCTTTTCTCCCTCACTTTCTTGGGGATCTGTTTCAGAATGGTTATCTCCTTATCTTTGTATGTCAAGGCTTGCCCCCTTTGTGCATTCAGGATTTCATCTCTTGTGCTTTTCCTAAGAAATTTAATGTGTACCTCCCTGGGGACATTGTGTGTTCTAGCATACGCTGAGTTCACTCTATAGGCCAGGTCTATTTCCCACCCCATCTGTTGTTTTTCCTTCTGAATATACTCAGCCAAAATGGTTGTCATGATGTCCCTTATGTTTTCATCATCTGTCTCCATCACGTTCTGAAATCTAAGATAAAAAGACATTCTCTCAAACTCTATTTTCATTTGTTGGGTGTCAAGTTCTTTGTTTCCCCTCTGCACACCCTCTATCCCCCCCTTCATCTCAGCCACCCCATCTTCCAAAAGATCCAGTCTCTGTGAGTTCTTATTAATTTTATCCTGGTTCTCTTTAATTTCTTCTTTCATCTCCTTCAATTGTCTCTTTATTTCCTCTTGTCCCTGTAGAAGTTGTTGAAGCATTTGATGAAGCTCCAGGTCCGTAGATTTAGTTTGCTTGAAGGCTGTTAACGTTGATTGTGTGCTAGGACTGGAGGTTGCAGATGTTGGGGCAGAGGCAGCAAAGCCTGACTTTCCAAGAGGTGGTCTTTTAGGTGCCATTGTTTATAAAATAAAGAGTCCAGTCAGTATAAAAAAGAATCAATCAGAGAGATAGAACAGCCAAGAGAGTCCAGGAGACAGAGAGTCCAGGCACAGGGGAATTTTCTAATCACCCTGGCAAAAGAGCAGTCGTTTTTCACTCCAGGGGGTTCAGAAGCAAACAATCCACAAGAGAATTATCCAGGTAGCACGGAGACAAAGACCGGAAGCCTGAAGCTAAAAGGTGGAGTCAAGTTTCACATTTCATGAAGACAACGGAAGTGTGCCATCTTGCCCTGCCAGCTTCGGGTATTGAGGCAACAAATAAAGTTTTCAAAATTCAAAGTTCCCAGGGCTTCCAGATCTCATTGTCTTAAACCTTAAAAGTTTAAATCTGAAAATCCATTTAATAGGGGTGTGACATCTTTGGTTTGGCTCTCCCCCTCCTCCTTCCCTTGGGGCTGAGAGCACTTGTTTCCAGCCGCTTGTCCAAGGGGGGGGAAATCCCCCTCCCCTCCAGCCGCACCTCTCCAAATCAAGCCAAAAGTTCAAATTTGCACAGCTGACAGATTTTAAAGTTGGTAATAGGAATGAAGGGAGTCTATACCTCACCGCTCTACCGCCGCATCCTTCAGCTTTCTTTTTCACTCCGAACAGCCTGTCAGCGAAGATGCGCCCACGCGCCTTCCGATCTGCTCCCCGGTGCCTTGAGCACGCAGGGGACCTCCTGCCGGCTGCTGCCGATGCAGGGATCCCCCGTGATGCCGCCCCTCTGGCAGGACGCCTCTACGTGGCGTCCTGTGCCCCCCAAGAAGAGGGGAAGCCCACCGGGGAGCTGGAGCGAGTAACGAGTTGCCCGTTGCCGTCAGCCGCCGGAACCGGAAGTCCAAGTTTATGATTTTTTTATTGTTTGAATTAGTGGATTGTACTTTACTGTCTGTATTAATTGTAAACAACCTAGTATCATTTTTCCCACAGAAAAATAAGATATATGAATTGCTAAGTCTAACACCAGGCTAGGGGGAATTGCTAACATTAGGGAAGATGGGCTCAAGATCTCAAAGGATCTTAACAGCCTTGAACTCTGGCTCTTAACCACCACTGATTTCTAAGGCATCCCCTGGTTCTTCTTAAATGTCTAAGAATAAGCTTTCTATGGAATCCATGTTTATCTAGGAACACCTAGAATGAACATCATATGAATCTGATAAAATAAGAAACAAATATTTTGACAAATTGGAAGACAGATTCTTGTAAATAATGATTTTTCAAGGAATAGTGAACGATTTGTACTCCCCCAATAGCTTTTTGTGGAACTCCGGCTCCTCTAAAAGCACTATTTTTCACCATTATGAGGTGGAAATGCATGAATATATAATGTAAATCCTAAAATCAGATTAAGTTAACTAGACTAACTATAAATACAGCATTTGAAAGAGAACTGTGGTAACTACATAATTTGAAAATGGAGTTTTCTACTAAAGTGTATCTATTCTCTTCACAGGCTGAATTCTTCAAATGAAACTTCTTGGTATTCTGGCAGAGTAATTTTTTGTCTGGATTACATTATTTTTACTCTAAGATTAATCCATATTTTCACAGTAAGCAGAAATCTTGGCCCCAAGATAATTATGCTTCAGAGGATGGTAAGGCATATGTTTGATTCAAGATGAGGTGTTTGTGTGTAACTCAAACAAATTCAATATGTTTAAGAAACAATTAAATCCTGCAGGCCTTTAGAAACATAGTTAAGTTTCAGTCCTTTTCCCAAGCATATACTGTATATATGTAGCATTTGATGCTGGTTAAACCATTTAAAAAATCCTTTCTCAGCTGTGCCTCAAACTTGGGTCTTCTACCAGAGGTCTAGGATTTTGAAGGTTCTGCACAGTATCCTAGCTGTTCCTACCTAGCACTGCATCCTTTGGACAGAGTTCTGATGTTGTCCCTGGGATTTGTTGGAGCTACTCTCCCAGCTTAGGAATCACAGTCGCAAATGCTCCTATTGGGGCCACTTTGGCCTTTACTTTCCACATCCTCTCCAGTTCCTTCTTCAGGCCCTGGAACTTCTTCAACTTTTCATACTCCTTCTTTCTGATGTTGCTGTCACTTGGCATCACTACATATATGACCACCACTGTCTTCTGGTTCTTGTCTATTACCACAATATCTGGTTGAGTGGCTAATATCTGCCTGTCTATCTGGATCTGAAAGTCCCACAGTATCATAGCTATTTATTCTCCATGACCTTCTGTGGCATCCCTAACCTACTCATGAGTTGCCACAGGCAGGGGGAAGGGGAATCAAGCCTCACAGCTGTATCAAGGAATTTGCACCTCAGTCAAAACAACACATATCGTAGCCAGCCAAAGTCAAGGCCATCTTCACAGAAACCAGTAAAGGCTGGAGGGAGTGACTCCTATGACCCGCGAAATTGCTTCATTGGGGAATGTGACTGATGACACACCTTGGGGGGAGGAGGAAACAGGGTCAGAGGCAAGGCATGAACTGAGTGGGGTCAGAGCTGGCTTCACTGGGTCCGTGCCAACATGGTGCTCCTAATAAGCAACTGGATTTTTCTTGAAAACTGGCTTGAGGTTCCTGATTTTATTAGGGCAGGGAAATGTTAATAGAAGAGAGGTATATTAGTACATATATACAATAAGTTAGATCAGTAGATGGGAATTATTATTATTCCCCTGTCATGGTCAGATCACTCATGTCTCCGGCTAGACTTCCCTGGCGCTACCCTCCACCGCGAGGAGGCGGAGCCAGTTTGTCCAAGCTGGTACCGCTCCAAGCACCTGATGGAACCGGATAGGTTCCAGACGGAGCTTGGGCCACTACCTGTAGCCCTGACCCGCGCTCGGTCAGAGGACCTAGTGGCTGCCTGGAATAGGGCGACGGCTGGGGCCTTGGACCGGGTTGCGCCTTTGCGACCTCTCCTACGGCAGCGACCCACCCGGGCTCCTTGGTATACCGAGGAGTTGAGGGTGATGAAGCGCCATAGGAGACGTCTAGAGAGCAGGTGGAGGTCCTCACGCTCCGAGTCTGACCGAGCACAGGTAAGAGCCAATTTACGGACCTACCTTGTGGCATTGAGAGGGGCCAAATGCAGACATTGTGCCGCTCTCATTGCGTCTGCGGATAACCGCCCTGCCGCCCTGTTTAGGGTGACCCACTCTCTCTTGTCGCAAGAGACGCGGGGGGCACCCTTACAGGGAAGAGCAGAGGAGTTTGGGGAATATCTGCAGAACAAAGTCGCTCAGATCCGAAGCGGATGGGCCCCCTCCAGTGGACTGGACGAGCCGTCAACAGCGAGTCTTGTGAGTCCACTCTGGGAGGAGTTTGACTCTGTTGCCCCCGAGGACTTAGACAGGTTACGTGGACGGCTGCGACCCACCACATGTTCAATGGACCCGTGTCCCTCCTGGCTGGTACTGGCATCCTGGGAGGTGACACGAGGCTGGCTTCTGGGCCTGGTGAACGCCTCATTGGGCGAGGGATCCTTACCAACTGCCTTGAAAGAGGCGGTGGTGAGGCCGTTACTCAAGAGGCCTTCACTTGACCCAATGGAGCTAGCTAATTATCGTCCAGTCTCCAACCTTCCCTTCCTGGTGAAGGTTGTTGAGAATGTGGTGGCGCAGCAATTTCCACGTCACCTCGATGAATCCGACTATCTAGACCCACGCCAGTCCGGCTTCCGACCCGGGCACAGCACAGAGACAGCCTTGGTCGCGTTGGTTGATGACCTCTGGAGGGCCAGAGATAGAGGTTGTTCCTCTATCCTAGTCCTATTAGACCTCTCAGCGGCTTTTGATACCATCGACCATGGTATCCTATTGCGCCGGCTGGAGGGGATGGGAGTTGGAGGCACCGTTTTACGGTGGTTCGGCTCCTACCTCTCCGGCCGGATGCAATATGTGTTGACAGGGGGGCAGAGATCAACCCTGAGGCCACTCTCTTGTGGGGTGCCGCAGGGGTCGGTCCTCTCGCCCTTTCTGTTCAACGCATATGTGAAGCCGCTGGGCGAGATCATCCGTGGTTTTGGGGTTGAGTATCATCTGTACGCTGATGATACCCAGCTGTACATCTCAACCCCAAGCCACCCCAACGAGGCTGTCGAAGTGATGTCCCGGTGTTTGGAAGCCGTCGGGGTCTGGATGGGGGACAACGGACTCAAACTCAACCCTTCCAAGACTGAGTGGCTGTGGCTACCGGCACCTCGGTTCAGCCAGCTGACCCCATCGCTGGCCATAGGGGATGAGCAATTGCCCCCTGTGGAACGGGGGCGCAATTTGGGCGTCCTCCTAGATGCCCGGCTGTCAATGGATGACCATGTGGCAGCCGTGGCAAGGGGGGCGTTCCACCAGGTTCGCCTGGTGCGCCAATTGCGCCCCCTACTGGACCGGGATGCCCTACGCACAGTCACTCATGCGCTGGTGACGTCTCGCCTAGACTACTGTAATGCTCTCTACATGGGGCTTCCCTTGGGACGTGCCCGGAGACTGCAGCTAGTCCAGAACGCGGCCGCGCGGGTAGTCATGGGGAGTACCAGATACTCCCACGTAACACCACTCCTGCACGAGCTGCACTGGCTGCCTATGGTCTTTCGGGTGCGTTTCAAGGTTCTGATCACCATCTTTAAAGCGCTCCATGGCACAGGACCTAGTTACTTGCGGGATCGCATCCTCCCACATACATCCCTGCGGCCAATTCGCTCTCACAGGGAGGGGCTTCTCCAGGTGCCGTCCACTAGGCAATGCCAGCGGGCGGCGCCAAGGAGTAGGGCCTTCTCTGTGATGGGCCCAACCCTCTGGAATGACCTCCCCCCCGACATTAGAACCACCACGGACTTCCGCTCCTTCCGACAGAAATTGAAGACACACCTGTTCCGACTGGCTGGCCTGGCATAATTTTAACGTCTACCTCCTGGCATACATATTTCTTACTGGTTTTTTAGGGGGATTGTTCTTTTAAACTTAATTTTATAGGATATTGGGGTTTTAAATTCTGTATATTTTAAATTATTTACTTAGCAGTACAGTTCTGTATATCTTTTTATCCTCCTCTTATTTATGTATCTATCCACTTAATAATTTTAATTGTTTAAATTTTATAGTTATTTATGATGTATTTTGATATGGACTGTACACCGCCCCGAGTCCCTTTCAGGAGAGGGGGCGGTCTATAAGCGCTAAGAAATAAATAAATAATAAATAAATACTATATATATATATAATATTATAATATTATATACATCCGTCCAGCCATGCCCAGGAGCTGCGGAGGGCGGAGGCAGAAATGTTGTCGGCGCTGCCGGATGACGAAGGCACGAAAGCGACAGTCGCTTTCATGCCTTCGTCATCCAGCAGCGCCAACAACATTTCTGCCTCCACCCTCCGCAGCTCCCGGGCGTGCCCGGACGGAGGTAGCCAGAATGGAGCCAAGGCAGTCCGGCGGGTGAGCGACCGAGGATCAGGCTGCCTCGCTCGCTCTTTCGTCCGCCCGGACTGCCTCGGCGTCGCTGTGGCTACATCCGGCCGGCCGCGCCCGGGAGCTGCGGAGGGCAGAGGCAGAAATGTTGTCAGCGCTGCCGGATGATGAAGGCACGAAAGTGACTGGGGAACGACGAGAACCTTTTCGTGCACTCCTCACGACTGCAATATGCAGTCGCGATGAGCGCGCAAAGTCCAGCAGAGGCAGGAAGGTTCTCGTCGTTCCCCAGTCGCTTTCGAGGACTGCGGAGCGCGAGCCGGTGGAGCACGCTCAGGAAGGTGGGGAATGGGATCACGTGTGCTGGAGGCTGAGGCAGCCTGAGCCTCTAGCACATGTGGTCCCATTCCCTGCCTTCCTGATGACGTCACCAGCCTCACCAGCCATAAACCTCACCGCATGTCACTGCTATCCATCCACTATATACATGATCTCGATCTCTCTTTCTCTCTCTCTCTCTCTCTCTCTCTCTCACACACACACACACACACACACACACACACACACACACACAGGATCATATCCAAAGAAAGGCAGCAGGAAATGTTCAGTTAACTATCAATGAAAATCAGCAACTTTCCTATGAAGCTTTGGAAAATTTTGGTAATAAGAAGCTATTAACTTTAATTAATTAATTTGCATATTAAGTTTATATCTGTGTTCCTCTAGGACCGTGATGTCTAATATATGGCACGCGTGCCACAAGTGGCACAGAGAGCCATTTGTTAGGGCTTCCACTCCACGCAGGGCTGCGATGGCTCTGCAACCTCATCTGTAGACAAGAGCGGTAGCATGGGGGGATTTTGGAACTGGGATTCCTGAGGCAAAGGCGGAGGGAGGGGATCACAGTGTTTAAATTGCTTCTGATAGCTCTGCGTGGATATTGGTCCAGAAAGAATCAGTGGCTGACAGGAAGTACTGGTGACAGAGGAAGAGGGCAGAGAAGGCGGCATACTCCAGGGAGGCAGGCCGGGCAGAAGGCCACCCCTAGCAACACCAATTGCAGCTGCTTCTGGTGCATCTGCTGGAGCTGCTACAGCTGGACCAGGTGCTGCTCCTGGAGACTCAGGAATCCCCTGGTCCTGCCACCACCAGTAGCCACCAAGCTGGTAGCGTAACTGCCTAAAACAGGCAGAGTGACTACCGTGACCTGAGGTGGCAGCGGAATGGACATAGGCAGCATGCCAGCAGAGGCAGCAATGGCAACAGCATTGTAGGGGGCAGCAGATAATACCAAGGGGTTGCCCCATACAGACCCCACGTCGGGAACATTGAGCCAGGAAACGGGACTCCGATGGCGTTGGCTGGCCAAAGCATGGGCCTTCGCAGGCCGCAATAGTGACAAAGTATGTGCTCTGGGCAGGGTGGTTGCAAGGCTTGGGGCCCGGAGAAAGCCAGCACAGCCACCCCACCAAGAGGAGCGGTTGCCTCTGTTGTCTCCAAAGGTGGCGGGTAGAGGCGGGTGCAGCTGCTGGGGGTGTGAGTGGAAAGTGCTGGGTCCGTTGCCTCCAAAATGGCTGTTATATTCCTCCCTGGGCTCTGTCTCCTGGACAGACAGACCAAAAGCCCAGGGCCAAGCCCATCGGCCACAACCACCACTTCCAAGAATAGGCTGCTCAGTTCGTCTCCAGTGCAGTCCGGGAGACAGTGAAGAGCCATGGGAGGGGGCAGGGGAGGCTGTTTTCACCCTCCCCAGGCTCCTAGAAAGCCTCTGGAGCCTGGGGGGGGCAAAAAACAGGTCCATCATGGGCCAAAACCGGGGTGAGGGGGGATGCGCACACATGCGCATGGAGGGTCGTGCACATAGAATTTTGGGTGTGACACACCTGCACATGACTCCCCCTGCGCTCCCCCCACTTTTAGCAAAAAAGGTTAGCCATCACTGCTCTAGGAGCTCAAGGCAGCTTACATGGTATCTCCTTTATTTATTTTTTCCTCTATAAGGTAAGTTGGACTAAGAAACAGTGAGAGTCCCAAAATGAGCTACAATTGCAGATCTCCTCAATTCTAAAAACATCTTCTAACAGTTATACTTTGGGCATATCTTCCACTGACCAATTGTGGAGTAGGCAAATTTATTCCTTTATTTGTATCCTAGCCATGTGTTTCCCCAATCCACGTGCGCAAAGCTTGTTACATCATACCCAAAATTACTGAGGCTGTAATTGCTGCCAAAAGTGCTTCAACAAAATACTGTGTGAAGGCCAATATAATATTTCAGTTTTTCCTTTTTAAAAAATTTACAGATATTTCTAAAATTCTATTTTGACTTTGTCGTCACGGGATACTAAGTGTAGATTAATGAGAAAAAGTGAATTTCAACAACTGTAGAAACAGGCTGCAGCATAACAAAATTGGCAAAAGTAAAGGAGGTCTGAATACTTTCTAAATGCACTGTATAAAAAAGTGGTATTATTTGATTTGAAGGCTGAGCACTCCAGCTCTTTTCTTTGTCTATTTTAGAGTGTTCTGTCTATGAGAGCAATAATAAAAATACTTGAATGTTTTCAGTGTTGATATTAATATGCAGCAAATAATTGATTTGGAGGTAGTAATTTAAGCTATTAAATAATTTAAGTTCTGCTCAGTGAATGAATGGAAATTAAAACACCCCAGCCTCCCATTTCAAATACATCCAGTGTGTTCACATCATCATGTCTCTAGATGCTTGGTTCCATTTTCTTACGGTTAGAAAATCTTCATTAATATTTAATTAATGATCCAAATGATCTGCAGTCAGTGAATGATGGAGAATTTTTTTTATTTTAACATCCTTTTTGAAAGTGCTTGATATTCTCTCCTTAGTTTCTTTTCTCAACACTAACCATTCCCATTTTAGGTTGTGCTTTCCAGATCATGCTTCCAGTTTTCTGAATCTTTCTTTAAATGTTATACCAAGAGATGCAATGTTCAAGTTTAGGTCTTATCAACGTAGAAGAAAATAAGGCAATTATATCCACTGATTGGAAACTATATTTCTAATTATATGTATGAAAAATAGAGTTTTTGAAGGATTTTGAATCAAGGACAGAGGAAATTAGAACCATCTATCCCATCTTGTCTAAAAGAAAAGCTATCGTGGATTTTCTTGATGTGCTCTGGTTTCAGTATTTATGCGTTCTGAATAAAATTCCAAGTTTCAGGTCATTTTGCATCATTGTCTGCCCATAACAACCCTTCTTCATCTTCTGGAAGTAAAGAATGGATCTTACTAAACAGACCCAATGTTAATTATTGCTGAGAACACTTAGTCTGTGGTATTCATGTGTTCTTGGGAGGCCTGGCTACTAATAAATTGCATAAATCGGAAACATCTTGTCTTATCAAAAGTGCTCCATAGCTCGTCTCTAAGTGCCAACAACTTGTGTTGACTAGAAAATTCAAATTATTTTAAAACACATTCTTGTTATATAACTTATAGGTAGTCCTCAACTTTGAACCTTTAGTTTAATGATTGTTCAATTATGAAAAAGTGATTTATGACTGGTTCTTGCACTTACCATCATAGTATCCTTATAGTCACATGATAAAAATTGGGCACTGGCAACTACCTTTTTTTCCTGATTTTTTGCAATATCTCGGGGTCATTTGATTGCCATTTGCAACCTTCCAGAGGGCTTCCAACAAGTAAAGTCCACGGGGGAAGCCAGATTTGCATAATATATATATATATTATTTGCTTAACAACCGTGGCAAAAATATCATAAAATTGGGCATAGCCCATTCAATAACCACATCACTGGTGACAGA
The DNA here is from genome assembly GCF_964273705.1 of Natrix helvetica. Classification (NCBI taxonomy): domain Eukaryota; kingdom Metazoa; phylum Chordata; class Lepidosauria; order Squamata; family Natricidae; genus Natrix; species Natrix helvetica. Next base: position 116,212,238 of record NC_138552.1, on the reverse strand, counting down.
AGTTCTGGTTCCAATTGTGGTCATAAGTTGAGGACTACCTGTATTTAGTCCATTTCCAGTTTGATTCCAGAGTATAAATATTGGCTTCGTAAAGAATAGTGTACTTGTCCACTTTTGACATTTTTCCCCTTAGCCTAAAAACAATTTTAAGACTTTTGGCAAAGACCTCATGATATTTCTGTTTATATTTTAAATATTTCCTTTTGCAGATGATAGACGTCTTTTTCTTCTTGTTCCTCTTTGCGGTGTGGATGGTGGCTTTTGGTGTAGCCAGACAAGGGATCCTACGAAAAAATGAACAGCGTTGGGAATGGATATTCCGATCAGTCATCTATGAGCCTTACCTTGCAATGTTTGGCCATTATCCGTCTGATATTGATGGTATCTATTGAAATATAGTACTAATCAGTAAGAGATTGGTGTAGTTGGGAAACAGATACATATATATTTCCTTTTGTCATTGTGGTTTGCTTGAAGGGGGAGGGGTAGAACTGAGGGTTTATTATATTTGTCTCTGAAAAATTCTAATTATGTTTGGTATTAGTTTTGAATTATGGAAAGCTAGAATGAAAATGATGTTAATAAATGTATAATTCAGAAAGGTCTTTCATACTGGATTTAGATCAGTTTGCTACCAGTTCAGTGGGCGTGGTTAGGGGGCCATGTAACTGAGTGGGCATGGCCAATGAAACATCACTCATGCCCACTCAGTCACATCCCCCCCCCCACCTAGCCAGGCACACAGGAAAAGGTATGAAAATATTTAGGATTTTCCCCTATCTACCCCTGCCCTCCCTTCACTAGTCACCTCTGTTTTCCTGCTTCCTCTCCCCCCCCCCCCCCACTGCCTCTTTGGTTGCTTATTTTCCATGGTGGCTGGTCCAGTCTGGAAGGCAAGCTAATCGGAGTTTTTGGTGGCCCCCAGCCAGCCATCACTGCTGGGAAGCGGCTGGCTGGCAAAGAAGCCTCCTATCCACTGCCTCTTTGCATACCGGCTCTCAAAGAGGCTGGTGGCTGGCCACAGGCCTCTGAAAAGTCCTCCAGCCAGTGAAAAAGTGGCTTCCATCACAGCCATCTTCTTCGTGCATGCACATCCCATTGCCTTGCAAGTCCAGGCAGACAGGCAGGGTGAGCAACCGGCGACAGGGAAGGTGATTCAGGGGCGTGGCCAGCCAGCCATCGCTACCTGTTCACCAAACTGGGAAAGATTTCTGCCACCAGTTTTGGTGAACCAGTCCAAACTGACTGAATACCACCTCTGATTTAGATACTAGTGTTACTGACAGAAAAAATGCCAAATTACACTATTGGATTGCTTGTCTTTGCTTTTTATGAGACTTTAGGACTTCTACTCAATTTTTATTCTTTTTGACTGAAAAAAAGTTTTTTTGACTCCTGGTCACTATATCTATCATTGCTAATGAATAAGTTGTTCCTGGTCTATACTCTGCTACATAGTGAAATAAATAGAGTAAGCAAAAATTCTTCATGCAAATTAGTGCTCAGAATACTGCTGTTCTTTTTTGTACCCTCCTTTTTTCTGAGCGAAGAGATTCAGCTATCTTGTCACTTCCATCATTAGGAAAACTATGGAGTGACCAAAGCAAAGTTGCCCAGATAGTTGTGACAGATGCGACAGAGGGAAAAGGGAATGCTGGAGAATAATCATGGACCTAGAGCTGTGATGGTGAACCTATGGCACGTGTGCCACAGGTGGCACATGCAGCCAAATCTGCCAGCATGTAAGCTGTCACTCCAGCATGTATGCATGCACTGGCCAGCTAATTTTTGGACTTCCAGAAGGCTGTGGAAGGCTGTTTTCACCCTCCCATGGGTTCAGAAAAGAATCTGGAGCCTGGAGAGGGTGAAAAACGGGCCAAACGGGCCAACCAGAAGTTCAGAAATTATCTGTTCCCAGCTTCTAGAGGGCTCCGGTTGGCCTGTTGGGCCCATTTTTCACCCTCCCCAGGCTTCAGGAAAGGGGGAGGGGTTCATGCGTGCATGAATGGGGGGTTGCACGTGCATGAGCAGTTGGGCGGGGCACATTGTATTGTGGTTGTGGGCCATGCACGAGCATGATCATGCATGCACATACAATTTTGGCACGCCTTTAACAAAAAGGTTCACTATCACTGACCTAGAGCATGATACAGGATTGAGAAAACGATACTCTGCACAAAAGAGTTTCATTGCCTTCTGCCTTCCCCTCTGAAAACAGCAGCTGAAATTCCTCTAAACCAGAACACCTGCAAGGGCATGTACCCTTGATCTTGGTTGCCTAAAGCTTGGTTGCCTAGTTAATATAGACATGATTAAGAAAGAGCTATGTTGGCAAGCACTCCATAATTTTCTTCTTGGAAAATTAACAAGAGATTAAAGTAACATTGTTTAAAATAGAGAATAAATAGAATTTATCCAAAAAACCAAACTCTCCTCTTCTGATCGATAATGTTTCTGTTAGATCTGCCCCAGGTAGATCCCACAGGAAAGAAAGACCCTCAAATCCATTTGGTTAAATGATAGGTTATTTTACTAAAGGATACTAGTTGCAGCAAAGTCAGGCTAGAACTAAGTTTTCCCACATGAAAAAGTTACAAATTGTTCCCCTTATATTCCCCTCTAACTATCATCTTGAGCCAATGAAGTGCCACATAATGTTTTGAGAAGCATTGAGATATTTGGGGTTGTCTGCATTCCACTCTCAGGGTGTATGGCCTTGAGTGATGGCACAAACCGATTCCATGCGTCTCTGGTCTTCATTATACTGTCTTCCCCATTCCCTACTTCTCATCACATCCCCATACATGTTTATTGTCCATTTGTTCACCCCATGCCCCACTCCACCTAGCCTTTGATGGCAGAATGCCAGTGAGATGCCAGATAAAGATGGCTGATCTGACAGTTTCTTGCAGAAATAAGGATCCCAATATAAACTGTTATACCACTTCGCTGCAAACTCCATTTCTTTTTAAAGTGGTGTGATGATATAATGAAACATGTACAAAAGGGGCTGGGCATATATTATGATAGCATGCTAACTCATTTAACCACTCTTTGGTTGAATATGGAGATTTATTTGTTATATTTTCATCCTGCCTTTATTATTTTATAAGTAACTCAAGGCAGTGAACATGCCTGATGTTTCTCACTCCTATTTTCCTCATAACCACAACTCTGTGAAGTGAATTGAATTGAGAGAGAGTGACTGCTCAAAGTCATCCAGCCAACTTTCATGCCCAAGGCAGGGCTAGAATTCACTGACTCTTGGTTTCTGAATTAAATTCTTAATTGTTTATTATTTTTTCACTTTTCTTATCATGAGTATTTTATTATATTTGCAGTTTTTCCTGTGTGTTTTAATAGCATTGTATTTTGTTGTAACCCTCAGGAATCTGAATGATTTGGTGCAATACAAATTTAATATTTATTATTATTATTGCGGTGTTTCTGATACTAAAATCATGTATTACCAACACATCAATAACTTTGTATCAAAATATATCAGTTCTTCTGATAATTTAATACTATTTTCTATTTCTTCCTTTTATAATAGCTACTACATATGATTTTGATAGCTGTACCTTCCTTGGAAATGAATCCAAGCCTCTGTGTGTAGAAGTGGATTCCAATAACCTCCCTCGTTTCCCTGAGTGGATTACTATTCCATTAGTGTGCATCTACATGCTGTCCACCAATATCCTCTTAGTTAATTTATTAATAGCCATGTTTGGGTATGTATCAGGTTGGAGTGCTCCCCACTTCCAAAGGTCAGCATTACTGGCTTTTAAAGTCTTCTTCAAGCTGAGTTCCACTGCTCTTTTGTTTATTCATTTGTTTATTTGTAAGTGAATAAGCTAATTCTAGTTTATTAAAACTAATTTATTCTAATCAGCTGCAAGTTTTGGCTGATATGGGAAGCATAATTTCAAATCATATTATTACATTCATCTTTTTGCTGCTTAGTAATATTAGGACAAAATGGATCAATAGCAATACAGTAATTTTAATTAATAAAGTAGTATCAAAAGTATCAAATTTCAAAATAAATCACTCCATTTTAAAATACAGTATTTACTTGCCTCTCTCCTGTACTTTGCACAGAAGTATCAAAGAAGAAGAAGAAACATAATATAATTACATTTTTAAAAATCTTAAAAAGTTAATATAATCAGGAAAACTTACTTTTAGCTTCTGATGTTTCCTGGAAAGAACAATATAACTGAAACAAATGCAATGAAATTTTACAGTCCTGATGAAATATTATTAAGGCTTGCATTTGATATAGTAGGAAATTTATTGTTAGTAAGTGGAGTACTTCTATGCAAATTAGAAGTGAACTTCAATATGCTAATACAATAAAATATATGGGAAAAGAGTTTTTATATGAATTGTATATGAAATACATAAAGCATTTTCTTGTTTCTGTTTCGTATTAATAAAGCAATAATAATCATTTATTAAACTTGAATGTTGCCCAACTCCCAATAACTTTGAGTGACTCATAACAAACAAAAATTAAATAATATCAACAAAATATGGCAAGTGACTAGATGGAAAGAAACAAGTCTTTGCCTTTGTCAAAGACTTAGGTAAAAATTAGAACATTAAAGCAGTATTTTTTTTAAAGAAAAGATTATGGAACTAATTTCATGTGTTAATATTTCCTTTAGATATACTGTTGGATCAGTTCAGGAGAATAATGACCAAGTATGGAAGTTCCAGCGCTACTTCTTGGTTCAAGAGTACTGTAGCCGATTAGCTATACCATTTCCATTTGTCATCTTTGCCTATATCTACATGGTGATGAGGAAACTTTTAAAATGCTGTTGTAAAAATGAATATAGAGATTCATCCACTTGCTGTAAGTTATTTTTTATCAGATAATGGTAGAAGGGGAAGCAAAATAAGATTATTTTATTAAAGATAAAGATAAAGATTTCTTTATCTAAGTGTGACCTTGGCCAGAATCTTAATGAAGTGGTTTGAGATCACCCAGCACTTCTTAAACTGGATCTGTATATAACATATTGGCTCCTTCATAAAGCTACTATGTGGAAATCAGAGCTCACCCTTTGTTCAGATATTTTATTTGCTCAGTTTCTACTTTGCACCATAAACGTTTTTTGTCATTCAGAAAAGAAAAAAATACTAACGACATTTAATATTTATCATTTCTTGCATGATATCTGCAGGGGAGCAGACAAGAGAGCAAATGGCAAAACAAGCATCATATAGAAGAAGGAGTGGCAGCATCTGAGGGTGAAATTAAAAGAGGGATCAGCTAGAATCCCTACATAACAACTAGCAGAATAAACCCAATCTCCCATTAATTCCATTGACCCTTATCTAACTGTAAGCAGGTGTTAACCGTTAGTTGAGAAGATTTCTAAGCATAGGCTTTTTTAATCAATAAATCAGCTAAATTGGGCCTTCATTTGTGGGTCTTTTGCACCTGACACATCATGATGCAAACACTCCTCTTTTTATATGTTGTGATATACAATATATCACATACATAATACAGAGCTTGCATTGTGATATCACATTTTTTGCCATGAAAAAATAACTACTGAATTCTCCAGCTACCTCTCCTTATTTTTTTTTTATTAAAAGAGTTTTGTACAAACAAATTTTCCCCGTTTTCACCCCCCCTCCACACAATATAAATCTCATACAAATGCTATACCCCCCCCAACCCCCCCGCAAAAATTCACATTCAAATATTATACCAAACACTTTACCCCCTCCCCTCCCCCATCTTAAAATAGATTACTCATAACCCCTCTCCTCCCAACAAACACTATATAAATTTCTCTTAAATTAATAATAACACATTGATCATTTTCTAAGCTAATTTAACATCTATAACTCTTAATATAAATTTCTCCTAGCCTAACAATGTTTCATTAATCCCATCTTCTAATTTATTCATATATATATATTGCCCCACCCTCCACCCTAACCCTCCCCCACCTCCCACACAAACCCACCCCCCTGACTTCCGCTGTATACCACTCTAACAATTCCAAACATCTCATATACTATTTACTCTGATCATCTATCGGTCTAAACATTCTTACCTAAAGACTAGATAATAACTCCTAGTCTGATATTTATTCTGTATATAATCAATCCATTTTGCCCACTCCTGTGTATATTCCTCCTGTTTCTGAGCTTTTAAGAAAGCTGAGATTTTTGCCATTTCGGCGAACCCCGCCACCTTCTGAATCCATTGATCAATTGTCGGTAAAAAATCTTTTTTCCAATGTTGCGCAATCAACAACCTAGCTGCTGTAACCATATACAAGGCCAATTTTGTTTCCCCTTTGGTAAAATCCTTAACTATACCCAATAAAAACATTTGCGGAGTGAATTGTATTCTTTTCTTAAATACATTCTGCATAACCCACCATATCTTTATCCAAAAAGCTTTCACCTTGTTACAAGTCCACCATACATGAAAAAAAGTAGCATCTAGACACCCGCATCTCCAGCATTTTGGTTGAACATTTGGGTACATGCATGATAATTTTTTAGGATCTAAATACCATCTGTAAAACATTTTATAAAAATTCTCCCTTAAATTCTGTGACTGTGTAAATTTAACATTCTGAATCCATATTTTTTCCCACGTTTCCAACATAACCACTTCACCAAAATTCTGAGCCCATTTAATCATACAATCCTTAACCAATTCATTTTCTGAGTCTCTTTCTAACAGTACATTATATATTCTTTTAACTTGTTTTGGACCAGTCTCTTTTATCTGCTTAATCAGTTCCACTTCTTTATCCATAAAGCCGACCCTGCGATCTTCTTCCCATCTCTTCTGAAGCTGTATATAATGTAACCAATTTAAGGTAATTCCTTCTTCCAACAGCTGTTCCAAAGTTTTTAACTTTCATTCGCCCCCATCAGCAATAAGCACATCTTTATATAAACAACCCCCGAGTGACTTAATATTCATAATCCCCATGGTGTCTGCAAGATCCAACCAAAGCGGTATTTTATAATCCCAATTGGGCCGGTGCTTCTTCCATATTCTCATCAAGGCACTACGGAGAGCATGGTTGTTGAACACTTTATCCACCCTGTCTTCATAAAAAAGATATGCATGCCATCCCAGAGCAAGATCATGGCCTTCTATATTCAGCAATTCCATTTTTGTTTTCCCGAACCAATCTGCTACATGCGTTAATACCGCAGCTTCATAATACAATCGAAGGTTTGGGAGTCTGAGGCCGCCTCTTTCACGTGTATCTTGCATAATCTTCATCTTTACTCTCGGTTTTTTCTCCTTCCAAACAAATTTATTTAATGTTATTTGCCAATTTAACAAGGTTTTATCTGACTTAAGCACCGGAATCATCTGGAATAGAAAGATAAATCTAGGTAGAATGTTCATTTTAATTGCTGAGATCCTTCCAAGCAAAGACAATTGTAACTTTTCCCACGCTTCAAGATCTTTCTGTATCTTTTGCCACAACACTTCATAGTTATTTGAGAAAAGTTTTGTGTTTGATTCTGAAATTTGTATTCCTAAATATTTAACTTTAGAAACTATTTCAAAACCTGCTAAACTTACAAGTCTCTTTCTTTGAGTCTCTGTCATGTTTTTAACCATCATTTTCATTTTGTTTTGATTTAGTCTAAACCCAGACACCATGCCAAATTCTATTATGATATTTTTCATCTGGATTATTGATTTCAAAGGATGTGAAAGGGTAACAACCAGATCATCGGCGAATGCTCTAGTTCTGTATTCCTTTTGCCTGATATCTATGCCATCTAAGGATTTTGAGTCCCGAATTGCGTTCAACAAGACTTCCAAAGTTAAAATAAATAACAATGGGGATAATGGGCAACCTTGTCTTGTGCCTTTTTGTATCTCGAAAGTTGTTGACAAATCTCCATTAATAATAAGTTGTGCATTTTGTTGCTGATAAATTGCTCCAATCGCCTGCCGCAATCATGGTTCCATATCCATCTTTTCCAAAGTCTTGGTTAGAAAGTTCCAATTCACTCGATCGAAGGCCTTCTCTGCATCCAAGAAAACCAGCACTGCAGAGATCTGCTTATTTTTATCAAGATAGTCAATTAAATCTATGAGTTGCCTTACATTCTCCTTCATATGTCTGCCTTCAATAAATCCTGCTTGATCATGATGAATAATCTCTTGAATAACCGGCATCAATCTGTTGGCTAGTACCTTAGCAAATATTTTATAATCTGTGTTCAGAAGAGATATCGGCCTGTAATCCTCTGGTTTCTTAGGGCCCTCTTTGTCTTTAGGTATCAATGAGATAAAAGCCGCTTTCCATGAGGAGGGTATTTTACCTCCTTGTTGTATATTACAAAATAGTTGTGTAAGATATTCAATCATTTCCAGTTGTAAAGTTTTATAGTACATTGCAGTCAAACCATCAGTCCCTGGAGCCTTAGCTAATTTAAGTTGATTTATAACTAAAGTGATCTCGTCAGCAGTTATCAGACGTTCCAGATTTGCCTTTTGAAGCACAGAAATTTTAGCAACCCTTTTTCCTTGCAAAAAATCATCTATTGACTTGTTCTGTATATTATCCTGTATATATAGCTTAGTATAATAGTCCACAAATGATTTTTTAATCAGATCTTGTTGATATACCATCTTCCCTCCATACTCAATTTTATCAATAATTCTATCATTCGTATTCCTTCTCAAAGTATAAGCCAACCACCTACCAGGTTTATTAGCGTTAGCAAAGGTGTTATGTTTGGCAAATTGTAAGTTACCTCTCCTTATTAATAGCAATTATGTCAAGCCGAGGAAATCGGAATCCAAGACGGTTCAAATGAATACAGGTTTATTGCATGCTAACACTGTACAAGAGTCTGAACTACTAACCGTTAAGGCAACTTGGTGGTAGATAAGGGTCAATGGAATTCAAAGTGGGCTGCTGCACTTAGATCTCTTGTAGCCATGAAGGGACTCAAGACTAATGATACTCTTAATCCCTCCCTTGGGCTCAGCCTGGTGATCCTCTACAAATTACTTTGTTAAGGCTAACCATTTAATAATAAATTGCACAATTATAAGATTTGTAAAGAGCTATTTGATTAAGACAAGAATCCAAGTCTTAAAGTTTCCCCCAACAAATGACTGTCTGGCCTCCAAATGAACATATGCAGTGAAGAAGAGCCCACCACCTCACCTATTTAGTGCCTATATTGTTGTAGTGCTTTTCAAACATCCAGTTGGAATCTGCCTTCCTGTAACACTGTATGTTAACAGTAAATATTTTGTTGGATATCAAATACAACACTTTCTAAGCAACACTCAGAATATGAACAAATTATATTCAAAAATAGGGATGGATGATATAGTTATACATGCTATCATAGAAATAGGCTTGTATGACACCTGATCAACATTATGAGTGTCTCAGTCAATGTGTTAACAAGTTCAATTTTAACAGGGTGCTGGAATTCTTAGCTAATGCACTTATGAATCAAAGCTGCTTAAGTCTCAGTAAAGATATACAGGGCATGTGTTATCCTGCATATAGCACTTCGACTGATATGTCACCCCATAGTGCTTTACAGCAGTCTCAGGGCTATACAATATCAGCATATTGACCTCAACAATCTGGGTCTTCATTTTACAGACCTTGGAAGGATGGAAGGCAGAATCATCCTTGAACCCTGTCGGGATCAAACTCCAGGCTGTGGTAGTTTGCCTGCAATACTGCATTCTATCCATTGTGCCACAGGGTTCCTTATGCCTATGTTCATTTTCCTGAATGTAAAATATAAAGATCCCTTCAAATTGAGTATAACTTATAGACATAACCATACAGTTTTCATGACAGTGTTATAGCCATGCTTTTTTCATGTTTACCATACATGTTATATTTAAAACTATTCATGGATTATAATACTGAACTACTAGTCAGCCAAACATTAAGACTAATGGAAGCTCAGCAAAGGTACAATCACCCATTGAATTGCACAATTTCAAAAGAAGAAATATCAACACTTATTATTTATTTAAGGAAAATGCTTTTTCAAAACTGGAACAGATGGAAGCTAATCAATGAAAATATGTGCACTAATGAAAAATGCAAAATAATATTTTTAAAAAAACATTGAAGTTTGGCTAAACAAAATGGCTGCATCATTAAAGAAAACAGGAATGTCAATATGATTATCAAAAAAAAATCCATCTCAGTATATCTAGTGTATTATTGTCCATAATGAAAACAGAATAATATAAATGAACTATATGGGAAGGGGATGTATTTGTATTTATATGTGGGTAAAGCTGTGTTAAGGATGTAGTCCTTTAGATACATAGGAATGTGAACACCTTGACATAGCTGAGTGTGTGTGTCTGTGTGTGTGTGTCTGTGTGTGTGTGTGTCTGTGTGTGTGTGTGTGGGCATTCCCGTGTGAGTGTGCACATGTGCATATGTATAGTGTACAGTTGAAGCAAGTCTGGATTACCCTTTTAGATTGTATCTCTACCATCTGTGTTCCTTTTGTCAATAAAACACTACTATACATGATGGTATGGAATTTGTATGTTGAAGGTTCAAGAAATGAAGATAATGAAACTTTGGCATGGGAAGCTGTCATGAAAGAAAATTACCTTGTCAAAATCAACATCAAGCCCAGAGACTCATGTGAAGGGTATGACAATTTTCTTTTCTGTTTGTCTATTCAGTTTCCAGTTTGCTTTGAAATCAAAAGTTAAGAATATATAGTGTGTTTATTGACAGATTTTAATAGTTATAAAAACATAAATCAGTTTATTAAAATACCGTTTATTGATTCTGCTTTGAAGAATGATAGATGATCTGTTAGGGGTCTTGTAATACATGGAAATTTTTAAGGCCTTGTACGCCAAAATGCTATCTTGAATGTTTACATCTTTTTTAAAGTAAGATTTATTTAGAAAATTTATATGGCCACCCACTCGCTCTGGGTGACTCTGGACAGCTTAGTAACTCTGGATTACCCTTTTAGATTGTATCTCTACCATTGTATCTCTTGTTAATTTTACTTAACAAAAGTGGAACAAAGAGAACCTAAATATGAAGATGATCTTCATGCTTTTTATTCATACATTATTGCAGATACCCCTGCTGGATTTCTATCTGATGTTTTAAAAAGTGCCATTTATGATCTAGCAGTAAAAGGGAAATTAAAGAGGCCAATACATGATAACAAAAGCTTTGCATCTGAGCCCTTTCTTTATGATTCACTAGTACATATGTAATGGGTCTGTGGAATGGGACTTATAGAAGCTAGTAAATAAAGACTCCTGCTGAATCTTTACATACCTGGAATTCAGGATAACTGCAAGACTTTTTGTTTAACACTAAAAATAATTATAGAAAGGAAAGGCATTCCCTTTTTCGAAAATCTGTATCTAGAGGCGGAGATGACATTGCGGTGATGACAATCCCTCTATAGGGTACTATGGAGGTTTGCCAAATTCCTCTTGCCAGAGGGTCCCAATGGACCTAAGCCACATCAGAGGAGTGGCGAAGAAGAGAGTAGACCCTGCAAATCACAAGGAGACCACCACCTCCTTGTCTGACCCAGGAAAGCTCTCAATCCAGCAGGAAGGAAAAGACAACCATTGTGTGCCATCCAAAGCTGTGACAGCCCAATCGGAGAAGAATGAAGAAAGATTGAGAGAACAGTTGAAGATGGGGTGAGAATTTTCTAACTTCTGCCAAAATTGCCCCATTTAAAATAGATTGAGTGATAGTGTGACTGAAAAAGAAAGGGGGTGGATTTATTGATCTCCTACCCTCTGAAATAGTGGCAAAAAGGCACAAAGCTGAAATAGACCTGAATAAGAACTTTGAATGGTTTGATTAATTGGAGGATAAAAGTGCTAAAAGAGAGAAAGCAGATTGGTTAACCTAAGGACGATACTAATTGGATATTATTGAATTTAAACTTTATTTGGAACTATTAAAATGTAGCCTCTGGAATTTTTAAAAGGAAAAAATGGTACTTGTCAAAGAAGCTTAAGGAGAGGAGTAAAAGAGAAATAGTGCAACAGCAACATCTACTGGCCAGAGAAATCCATGGAGAAAGTGAGAAATTCCCATGGCCTTGAACATTGTTACAAGATTGTTGCAAGGCTTACAGTAGATAAGCTGTCTGCACCTGGAAATTGTTTACTGAAAAGAAGTACAGAGAAAGAGAGTGGAAATAGCGTGAACTGTAAACACTGTAACTCTTGGAGTGGATATACATTTTAACAACTAAGTAATTGAGCAAATGGAATGGGGAAGTAAATAGAGGCTGCATATAAGACAATGAAGATTTTTACAAGCTAAACTTCAATTCCTTTTCCTGGGGTTTCATAATTAATTGGTTATAACTCTGGGGTCTTGGCAGGCCTTTATGGATTACAATTTGGTGTATCACAGTAGATTATAATTAATATCTTTGTGATTACAATACTTTTGTGGATTATAATATAACTATTAAAACGAAAAGAAGAAGAAAGAAGATAACTTGGGTGGAAAAGAACCTGAATTATGGTTACTTTGATCTGACTCTGTGAAATATAGTACTTATAAATAGAAGTGATTTGGGGTTTGAAATCAAGATCTGGAAATAAGAAAGGATATAACTCTGGGCTTTTTGGTGGGCCTCTATAGATTACAATTTGGTGTATCCCTGTGGATTATAATTAATAACTGTGGATTACAATATAAACTACTAAAAGAAAAGAAGAAGAAAGAAGATAACTGTGGTGGTGTCAGGGCAGCCTTCATCAGTAACTCAACTACATATTTCAGAATTAAGAGTACTTTTACTGGTTATGAGTAGAAAGCAGCTAAGCAAAGCAAGATCTGAGACAAAAGTGCGCGTAATCATAGATATCAATATGTGACCCAACTCCCTCCCCCTAGTAACCCCATCCCCCAGTCCAATCCGCACACCCCACAGGTGTCATGTGGGCTGCAGCTTCAAAACCCATCATCCGGTTGGTATGCCGGACAGTTGGCCTTGGCGGCAATTCCACTATCTGCAGCATACGCAGTAGATGGTGAGAAAACCACTCCCGCCTTCATTCACTCCTGTGCTTAAGCTTCCCCTCCCAAATACCATATTATCTCCCCCCCCTCCCCGTTTCAATGGCAGCCGAAAGCAAGCAGCAAAGCAGAGGCTGACAGGTGGAAAGAATTTGGACTTATTTATATTTATTTATAAATAGAAAGTGACTTGGGTGTGGAATTAAGAACTGGAAATAAAGGAATTGATGGACTATACTAGATATATTTTATAATGAGACATTGTGGGGTATTATACTGTTTGATTTATAGTAGTACTGTTTATTGGGCTATTGATGGCCTATGTTTATAAAACAATAATTATTTAAAACATTTGACCATCCTAAATTTCAACTTCAAACTATTAAAATGACAAGCAACATGATCTCAAGTAAAACTAAAAGGAAAGCACCATCATCAGCACCAGCTTCAGTGGCATCTTCTGCAGCATCTAGCCCTGTGACTCAAGACTCCATTGTCACTATGTTGCAGAATGAAAAACTAAATACCTTCTAGTTAGAGATAAAAATGATGATTCAAACATTACAGGAATCATTACAAGGAGCAATGGCCAAGATCTATGAGGACATGGCAGACAGGATGCAATAAATGGAACAAAGAGTGGAAGGTAAAATAGACAATATCTAGCAAATAATCACCAAAAATGAACAACGGATCCAGAAAGTGGAAGAAAAGGCAGACCAAACAGATAAGAAAGTAGAAGAGATGGAGAATAGATTTACTAAGATAGACCATGACCTTGAACAATCCGTAATTATGTTAGAAATGGATAAGGCAGAATATTTTTTAAGATTCTAGAATGTTGAGGAAGAAAAGGGGGAAAACTTGGTGGATGAAATAGCAGAAATACTGGCAGAGGCATTGGGAACAGATCAACAGGAAGTTCTCTATGGGATGAAAGAAGTATTTAAAGTATATATAAGCTATGCAAAAAGGCACAAGCTTCCCAGAGAGGTACATGTCAGATTCTCAAAGAAGGCAATGAGAATGGAGATACTTCAAAGGGCAAGAGATGTGCCACTGAATACAAAGGATGAGAAATAGTGGTACTGAAGCAAATACCAAGAAGAGTAAGAAACACAAGAAGAGAGTACCAATTTTTGACAAAACAATTGGCAAAATATGAGGTAAACTTTAGATGACTAATACCTGAGGAAATATTGGTGACTTGGAGAGAGAAAAGATACAGACTAGATATGGTTGAGAGTGCACAACAATTCTATCATCAGCACTTTATAGTGCAAGAGGAAGAGAAAAGAGAGCAAGTAGAGACACTGAAAGCGATAGTAGAAGGAAAGACACAACAAGAAGCAACTAAAACAGAAGAGAAAGAGAGAAGAGAAAGAGAAGGAACAAAACCAAAAGAATCAAGAGAAATAAGATCAACTAGGACAATTAAACCTATATACAAGTAAATAATGGAAGAAGAAGTAAAATTATTAACAATTAATATAACTGGATTGAATTCACCAACAAAATGAAAAAGAATCTTTAAAAAATTAGAAAATATAAAATTAAACCTAATTTGTCTGCAAGAAGTGCACATTAAAAAAAGACAGTAAACTACTAGAATACTCCAAAATTGGGAAAATATACAGCTCGTTAGCACAGCAAAAGAAAAGAGAAGTGTCTCAATCAAGGAAACAATAAATGCTAGACAAATTTTTGCAGATGAAGAAGGGAAAATATTGGTGTTGGAGGTAATAATAAATCAAAAGAATATATGTGCCTAATACTAGACATGATGGGTTCTATGGAAAACTTCACAAAAAAATTGTAGAATTAGAATATGAAAATGCTTGTATGGTAGGAGACTTTAATGCAATTGTAGATATACAAATTGACTTTATGAGTCGTAAACCAGGTAAAAAAGCCAGAAAAACACTCCCAAAGTTTTTTTAAAATGATGGAGGAAATAGGAAGGCAAGATGCATGGAGAGAAGTCCACCCTGAGAAAAATCAATATTCATTCTATTCAAATTGACACAAATCTTGGTCCAGAATTGATATGATATGGATGATAACAGAACTGAAAGAGTGCATACAAGAGATAGAAATAGAATCCAACCTATGGGCAGAACACAATCCTATGAAAGTTGTATGGAATGAGGGGGGAAATGGAGGTGGACATTGAATCAAACAATACTGCAAGAAAAAGAATTTACACAAAAAATGGAAAAATAATATTTTTTTCTTTAAAGAAAATAGGAAGGAAGACACCTCCTTACAAAGAGTATGTTGTTGTTAGTTGCAAAGTTGTGCCTGACCCATCGAACCCCATGACAACATTCCTCCAGGCCTTCCTGTCCTGCTTCGGTGACTCCATCCAGCCACCTCATTCTCTATCGTCCCCTTCTTCTTTTGCCCTCAATCTTTCCCAGCATTAGGCTCTTCTCCAGTGAGTCCTTCCTTTTCATTAGGTGGCCAAAGTATTTGAGTTTCATTTTCAGGATCTGGCCTTCTAAAGAGCAGTCAGGGTTGATCTGCTCTAGGACTGACTGGTTTGATCGCCTTGCAGTCCAAGGGACTCACAGGAGTCTTCTCCAGCACCATAATTCAAAGGCCTCAATTCTTTGGCACTCAGCCTTTCTTATGGTCCAACTTCCACAGCCATACATTGCAACTGGGAAAACCATAGCCTTGATTATACACACTTTTGTTGGCAGGATGATGTCTCTGCTTTTTAGTATGCTGTCTAGATTTGCCATAGCTTTCCTCCCCAGGAGCAGACGTCTTTTAATTTCTTGGCTGCAGTACCCATCTGTAGTGATCATGGAGCCCAGAAAAATAAAATCTGTCACTACCTCCATTTCTTCCCCAGCTAATTGCCAGGAATTGAGATGGCCAGATGCCATGATCTTAGCTTTCTTAATGTTGAGTTTCAAGCCAGCTTTTGCACTCTTCTTCTTCATCCACATCAAGAGGCTCTTTAGTTTCTCTTCACTTTCTGCCATTAGAGTGGTATCATCTGCATATCTGAGGTTGTTGATATTTCTCCCAGCAACTTAATTCCAACTTTAGAGTAATCTAGCCCCACCTTTCTCATGATGTGCTCTGCATATAAGTTAAATAGCAGGGTGACAGTATACAGCCTTGCCGGATTCCTTTTCCAATTTTGAACCAATCAGTGGTTCCATGTCCAGTTCTAACTATTGCTTCTTGACCCACATATAGGTTTCTCAAGAGATAAATAAGATGGTCTGGTACTCCCATCTCTTTAAGAACTTTCCACAATTTGTTGTGATCCACGCACTCAAAGGCTTTAGCATAGTCAAAGAAGCAGAAGTAAATGTTTTTCTGGAACTCCCTAGCTTTCTCCATGATCCAGTGTATGTTGGCAATTTAATCTCTAGTTCCTCTGCCAATGTTGAGGATATACAAATAGTATGGCACACTGTTAAAGCATACATGTGAGGCTTAGCTATAACATATATAGCAGTGGTGGGTTCCAGATTCCGTTCCAACTGGTATGGTTGGAACAGCCCCAGCGTCACCTACATGGACGCGCGCAGCACACACATGCATTGCAGCTGCAAACAATGCTTCTGCAAGCCTCCGCGACACTTCCGCAAGCCTCCATGATGCTTCAGCTGCTCGGCGGAGCATTACGCAGCCGCTGTTGTGCCATGCATGCATGCAGAAGCGTCGAAAGCTTTAAAACACAGTAAGGAGCTCGGGCAGGCCCTCTGAAGCACCGTACCGGAACATTACCCAGTGCTCCAGGCAGGCTCCGGTACACCCATACCGGGGCATACCGCCTGCAACCCACCACTGATATATAGGAACGAAAAATAAAAAGAAGTAATAAAATAAGACTATGTTAGAGAAAGAATACAAAAAATTGGAATCGGATCTACAGTGAGAACCACAAAAAAAGGAGCTGAAAAATCGAATACATATAATAAAACAAAATGAATCTATTGGAAAAATAAGAGCTGGGACCTAAAATTAAAAGCACAAAGGAAAACTTTTTTGAAAATGCCAACAAGCCTGGAAGATGGCTGGCATACCAGTTGAAAACAGAAAAGGAAAAAAGCTGATACATTGTTTAATTAATGAGAAAGGGAACCTACACAACCAGAACGAGGAGAAAAATGCTATCATAAAAGACTACTATGAGAAACTGGTATATGACAAGGAGGAAATCTTGAAAAATAAAATACAATATTTTGAAAAATCTGAGTTTCCTAAGATACCAGATACTGTTAAGAACATGTTGAATGAACAGATAACTATGATGGAAGTCACAGAGGCAATTAAAAGGCAAAAAACAATAAAACACCATGGCCTGATGGAATACTATAAACAACTTGAAGGAGTATTAAACCCAGTGATGTTGGAAGTCCATAATGAAGTACTCTTAGAAGTAAAAATTCCAAACTCATGGATGGAAGCAAATGTTACTGTTATTCCGAAAGATGACACAGTTTTAAACATATAAAAAATTATAGGCCAATATCTTTATTGAATGTGGATTACAAAATATATGCTTCTAGAGAGATTGAAAAGATTTTTGAATGAATTTATACATCCAGACAGGGAATGGATTTTTGCCAAAAAGAGATTAAAAACAATGTGAGAATAATAATGATACCTTAGAGTATTATGAGATGCATCCGGGAAAACAAATGGTGCTGATATTTCTAGACGCACAGAAAGCTTTTGACAATATCAATTGGCAATTAATAGCACAATTAAAATATATGGACTTTGGGGAGAGGTTTTCCAATATGATTAAAGCAATACATTGTAAACAATCAGCCAAGGTGAATGAAGACATGACAGAGTTTTTTTTTTATATTTGATATCAGCCGAACTGGTAGTGGAATTCAGGCCTGGGTCACAGAACCGGCAGCAACCCAGGACTGACCCCCCCCAACCGGTGTGCAGTTCACTGTAAATTGTTCTGTGCAAGCAGACAGAACAATTTATATTAAAGAGCGTGTGCACATGCAGCACAAATCAAGGAAATGTTTCACTCTAAGATCCACAGGAGGAAAACTCAATACTTAGTTGCTTGGAAGCATCTACCCTCATCCCAAAATGAATGGGTAGTTAAACAAGATAGGTTAGGGCCCCTATCTTACTGAAAAATTTTCACTCCCAATACCTTGACAAATCTTGTTAAAATACTACGATGGAATTTTTATTTCTATCTTTTCTCAGGTGGATCTCTCTTTTTTTAAGGAAGGCAGCATATCATATCACTAAAAGTGATACTGCCATTCAATTGGGGGGAGGGGGGCCTTGGAGTCAATTTATTAGCAGTGCCTGTGACAACTAATATTTTACAACTGGTTTACTAGTGCCGAAGCGCCTTGAGATCCCGTCACCTTTTGGGGAATGTTTATGAAGGCCATGTGGGATGGTTCGTTTTAATGTCTAATGGAAAATAGCCATGGGAATGTCCCCATGTAACATCTTGTTGCATGAGCTGCACTAGTTGCTAGTGTGCTTCTTGGTCCAAGGTGTTAATTAAGACCTTTAAAGCCATTTCTGGCATGAGTCCAGGCTATCCGATCCAGGCTACCTCACCCCAATGGAGTTTGCCTGGCCTACTTGTTCCAGAAGAAGGGGCATGCTGCAGATCCCATTGTCCAAGGAATTTCAGCTGGTGGGATCCAGGAGAAGAGCCTTCTCTTTTGTGGCTCCCACCTTCTGGAACATTGCACCCCTCAGGGTGAGATCCGCCCCACCCTCTTGACCTTCCAAAAAACGCTCAAAATCTGGCTCTGCCATTTGGCTGCAGCCCTGATGGGGTACTCCATGCTAGTGATGGAATCAAAAGAATCCCATCCCAACATATTATATTTTAGTTTTTAACATGTAATCTTTGTTTATTTGAATATATGGTATTTAATTGTTTAATATTTTGTACTTGCTTTTACAATATTGTATGCTATCCAAAGTCACTCAATAGTGAGATGGGCGGCATATGAATTAAATAATTAAATAAATAAGGCTCATTATTATAAATGACAATTGTTTCCATAAATGAAATGTAAAACTTCTCAATATTGTAAGCTTATTGTCACTTGACAATAAGATGGCTGTCCCAAAGGTGCTTTTTGAAGAGGCAGCTGGACTTTCTTGTTTTTCTTTGAAGATGTTTCATTTCTCATCCAAGAAGCTTCTTCAGCACTGACTGGATAGTGGGGAATGGAAGGATTTATACTCCTTGCAGCCAGCTGGTGATTTGCATTCTTTTTAAAGAGTCATTGAGACCATTTAGAGGTTTATCTGTATCCTCAGGATCACCTGAGTACTGCAAATAGATATGGAACTTCTTGGAACTGCTGAAAGGATTGTGTTGTAGACTGGAGATAGATGATGTGATGTCCCTCCCCCTCTGTTGAGAGCGAGCTGTTCAATTTTGACATAGATGGCTTCTTTGACCCATCCAGAAGGCCTCTGCAGCTGATAAAAGAGCTCCAGATCAGCGGCTTTTCCGGAAGGTCTCTGATGGTAAATGAGGTTGGGGGGCACCATGTGCATCAATTCAGAGCAGAGGTCTTTCCTGAAGGCCTCTGACAGCGAAACAAAGGCTGGGGCTGACATATGCAAGCAGCGTAAGCAGCCGCAAATGAAGTGGGCCAGCAAGGCAAGGCAGGTGTCGAGGTGTGCAAGGTATGTAGGGCAGCTCCACTACCCCTCCATCCCCACCCTAGCTTAATTTTTACCCATGCCCCCTCACCCAGAGTGGGTGGGGTCTTAATTAGGGCTTATATGGGGGGGTAGATCTTATATTGGGCACACGTGTAAAAATCAAGCTAGAACTTACTTTCAAGGTAGGTCGTATTTTGGGGAAAATATGGTATTTAGTTCCTGAAATTGTCCTGCATTCTGTTTTCCATTGTATTGCGTTTAGAGAAACTACCTACTGTAATTTGGTGACTCTACTAAATAGAAAGATCTTTATTATCTCCAGTTATGTTTATTTTTAGAAATCATTTTGTGGTCAGAATTAAAATCAAAACTACGTTCCTCAATTCTATATTTCTTTCCACAGAATGGCCCAACAATTTAGACAACTGGAAACTAAGGTATGTTTTTGGGGAATTGGGGAGGTAGAAACACTGTTTATATTTGAGTTTTGAAATACTCATAAGCATTGCAAAAGTATTTCCAAGAACACAACAATGAAAAAAATCAGAATATTTTTGCTTTCAGATTTATTCCTTTATGAATAAATGTAGTTTTTATTGAGTGTTTATTGCTGAAATGAATAGTGAAACATTTTTAAAATTTATTAAATTTGAATATTTTATCATTCATTTTAAGTTACTTTTTGATTTAAAATATCATCACTGTGTAATTTGAATAAATGTTAAATATATTTTTATTTCTCAGTATAATGAGTAAATAAAAAGTAAATGATTTTTATTTATTTATTTATTTTCTATTATTAAATTTATATATCACTCATCTCACTGTTGGAGTGATATATTGGCTATATTGAGAATATATAGAAATGAAAAGAAAAGTAACTCAAGACACAACCAAAATATATATAGAGAGAAAACCTAATTGGGAATATATGTGAAGTGTCAGGATTCCAAATAGCATCCAAAAGAAAAGATGGCTGCTGGCCTGACAGGCAGCCTCTCCTCAGAAGAAAAGTGTATTCTGAAAAGAGAATAATGTGGGGGTTAACATGAGCATAATTAACCACCTCTCCCCCCTCTTTGGCTTATTGGGAAATTTATCATGGAATTGTTTCACTAACTTATCAGCTTTTACATTCCACCTTTTCACCCATGTAGCTTCAGAAAAAGGGTACCCCTTCCAATGCACTAAATATTGCAAATGACCTCTATACAATTTAGAGTCTAAAATTTTCTTCACTTCATAGTGAGTTTCTCCTTGTGTCACTATTGGAGGAGGGGGAGGCTGGGTCAATGGTCTTAAGTTGGACCCAATCACGAGTTTCAGAAAGTTACAATGAAAGTCTGGGTGAATTTTTCCTAGAATTCTGGGCAGACTGAGCTGAACCGTAACTGGGTTAATTATTTTCACTATTGGGAAGGGACCTAAAAATGTCAGCCATAGTTTCTTGCTAGGCATCCTTCACCTTATGTATAAATACACCTTATGTATTTAGTAGACAAGAAAACTTTATCCCCCACACAGAAGGGGGGATTGGAGCGAGTGGTACTTATCAGCTTGTTTCTTGTATTCTTTTGCTTCCTCTGCCAGAGCTTTTTTCATATTCTCACACCCTTTTTTAAGAGCGTCCATCCATTCATTAAGAGAAATGGAGGGGGGGCTCTCTGGGCACTTCAGGCATGGGAACAAATTTCATGCCACTGGTAACTTGAAAAGGAGTTAATCCAGTGCTGCTGTGGACAGCATTGTTATACGCAACTTCAGTGAAAGGTAGCAAGTCCGACCAGTTGTCCTGCTGATAATCCACATAACAATGGATGTATTGTTCCACCATTGCGTTCGTGTATTCTGCTGCTCCATTCATGCTCGAATGGAAAGCCAAGCTAAGTCCTTGTGTGGACCAATGGACCTCAGGAACTCCCTCCAGAACTTGGCGGTGAATTGAACTCCATGGTCTGAGATGATTCCCCTGGGTACTCCATGTAGGCATTATATGTGTTTGATAAACATATTTGCTAGTTTCTTTGCGGATGGTAATCTTGAGCAAGCAATAAAATGAGCTTGCTTGGAAAATAAGTCAATGACTATCCAAATCACTTTATATCTGCTGCTGTCTGGGAGCTCTACAATGAAATCCATTGTGATCTCTTCCCATGGTCAGCTAGGGCTGGCCACCTGTTGCAGTAATCCAGGAGGCTTGCCTGGCCATATTTTCATAGTTGGGCAAGTGGCATAGCTTCTCATGAAGTCTTCCACTCCTACTTTCATTTTAGGCCACCAAAATTGACATCTGGTGAGGTGGAGCATTTTTATGAATCCACAGTGACCTCCCAATTTTCCGTCATGGCTTCGTTATAGTACTTCCAGTCTCAAGTTTGCAGGAATGTACAGTTTGGATCCTTTCCAAGCTAAGCAATCTCTCATCGTTAGGATGTCATTGTTTTCATTGAGCTAGGGGTCAGTTCGCAGTGCGGATTTCATTGCTGTGGTCAGCTTGTCCAGGCTGAGAGTAGGCTGCTGCCTGGTTTGGCCTCTGGTGGTGACTTGAACTGCCTTTTGATTAGGGGGAATGATGGGTCAGATTGTCTCAGATTGTCATACTGCGGTTTCCTCGATAAGGCATCTGCCAGCAAGTTCTTCCCGGCAGGGATGTGCTTCACTTTGAATTTAAACCATCTGAAGTATTGTGCCCAGTGAACTTGTTTTGAGGACAGTTTTCAGGGTTATTTTTAGGGCTTTGAGGTTTTTATAGTCAGTCCAGATCTCAAATGGCATGTTCCCCACCTCTAGGAAACTTCTCCAAGTGAGTAGTGTCCACCGGACCACATAGGCTTCTTTGTCCCAAATGGCCCACTTTTTTTCCGTAGCGGTGAGGTTTTTTTGCAAACTACCTGCCATGGCTTGTGCCCAGGTGCCCCTGATGACTATAATCTGCCCGTTTAACATCTGGTTTCCTGCTGACTTCCTGCTATTTATGACTTATGGCATTTCACCTGCCGGGCTACTCCTACTACCTCTCCCCCTCTCACCCTCGTCATCTGCTATTTTATAACAACTAGCTACTACTAACTATCTGCCCTCTTCCGCCCACAATGGACCGCACCCAGGCCTCCATCTATTTATCTACTATCTATCTTCCAACCGATCACCTGGCCAACATAAGATCTTCCCACCTAGTTGTGATCGTGGACATTTCTTTCCTCCCATTAGATCCTGGCTTATTGATTGATTTTAACATCAACAGCACCCTGACTTTGTCATAGCTTTTTACCATTACGTATTCGAGGTCGGACTTGCTCCAGCTGCGGGAATCCCCCCTCTCGCAGGCATGGCCCTTTGCCCCCTCCGGGGCCCACCTTGATGACGGGTTTGTGAACCCAGAGAGGTGGAGGAAGCGCAAACTTAGGGGTTTTTTAATGAAATGTTTTTTATCCTTTTTAGGGGGCTCCAGGGTGGGGGGGCGTGGGCGGGTGGGTCAGATCAGGAGCGATGTGAGAGCCAGGCCTCCAGGTGTGGTCACGAGCAGAAGGAGCGGAAGGGAGGAGGAGGAGGAGGATATCATTCCTATACAGGGCTCTTTAATTCCAACGGTCGCAGGGAGGGGCAGATACGAGGACAGATTAAGAACTTACAGTCGGTTGGGAGACCGTGGTTGCTGGTTACACCCGGTCGCTTGTACCAACCCCCGTGGTCTAGGTGGTCAAGAGTTACAGACTCAGGGCCTGAGGCTGTTGTTATGCAATGCGAGGTCCGTTGTTAACAAGGCCCCTCTCATCCACGATCTAATTTTAGAGGGGGAGCCAGACCTCGCGGGAATAACAGAGACCTGGTTGGGCCACGAGGGAGGTCTCCCCCTCGTGGAAATGTGCCCACCAGGCTACCGAGCATTTCACCAGCCCTGGGCCCAGGGAAGGGGCGGTGGGGTGGCAGCAATTATTCAGGAGGACTTAGAGCCGAGGGAGTCTACTGTGCCACAGACGTCCGGATGTGAATCCCTTGTTGTGAAATGGGGCCCTGGGAGACAGTTGGGCCTGCTGATAGTATACCTGGCTCCTCGCTATACATCAGCGGCCCTGCCTGAACTCCTCGAGCTGATCGCATCGGTGGCGGTCGAGACCCCCAAACTTTTAGTGATGGGGGATTTTAACCTGCCATTGATGGGAGAAGCATCAGAGGGGGTTCGGGAGTTCATGGCTTCCATGACAGCCATGGACCTGACTCAAATGATTCAGGGCCCGACACACGAGGGAGGACACACTCTGGACCTCGTTTTTGTCTCTGGCCAGTGGTTGAGTGATCTGGGAGGAGGGGACTTAACCATCACTCCCCTGTCATGGTCAGATCACTCACTCCTTCGTCTTGACTTCCCTGGTGCTACCTCCCGCTGCGGGGAGGCGGAACCGGAAAGCACTAGATGGTTCCGCCCCAGGCGCCTGATGGAACCAGATAGGTTCCAGACGGAGCTTGGGCCACCTCCTGTAACCTTGACCCGCCCCCGGGTAGAGGACCTGGTGGTCGCGTGGAATAATGCGACTACCGGGGCCTTGAACCGGGTGGCACCTTTGCGGCCTCTCCGGCGGCAACGATCCACCCTGGCCCCTTGGTTTACCGAGGAGCTAAGGGTGATGAAATGCCGCAAGAGACGTCTAGAGAGTCGTTGGAGATCCTCTCATTCCGAACTTGATCGAACACAGGCACGAGCCCATTTAAGGACGTACCTTGTGGCATTGAGAGTGGCCAAACGCCAATATTGTGCCACTCTCATTGCATCCGCAGAGAACCGCCCTGCCGCCCTGTTTCAGGTGTCCCACTCCCTCTTGTTTCAGAGGCCACGGGAGGCCCCTCTACAGGGCAGAGCAGAGGAATTTGGGAAATATCTGCAGGATAAAATCGCTCAAATCCGGAAGGATTGGGTCCCTGTTAGTGGTCCAATGGAGACGTCCGTGGCGAGTCTTGAGGAATCGACCTGGGAGGAGTTTGACTTGGTTGCCATCGAGGATTTGGACAGAATGCGTGGACGACTGCGACCCACCACATGTTTATTGGACCCGTGCCCCTCCTGGCTTGTACTGGCATCCTGGGAGGTTACACGAGACTGGCTCCTGGACCTAGTGAACGCTTCGCTGAGCGAGGGGTCTCTCCCGGCCGCCTTGAAAGAGGCGGTGGTGAGACCCTTGCTCAAGAAGCCTTCCCTGGATCCTTTGGAGCTGGCCAATTATCATCCTGTCTCCAACCTTCCCTTTTTGGCGAAGGTTGTAGAGAGTGTGGTGGCCTACCAGTTTCCACGGCATCTGGAGGAAAATGATTATCTAGACCCGCGCCAGTCCGGCTTCCGCCCCGGTCACAGCACGGAGACGGCCTTGGTCGCGTTGGTGGATGATCTCTGGAGGGCCAGAGATAGAGGTTGTTCCTCTATCCTGGTCCTATTAGACCTCTCGGCGGCTTTTGATACCATCAACCATGGTATCCTGCTGTGCCGGCTGGAGGGGTTGGGAGTCCGGGGCACCGTTTTGCGGTGGTTTGGCTCCTACCTTTCTGGCCGGATGCAGCGTGTGTTGGCAGGGGAGGAGAGGTCGACCCTACGCCCCCTTACTTGTGGGGTACCACAGGGGTCGGTCCTCTCGCCACTCCTGTTCAACACATATATGAAGCCGCTGGGTGAGATCATCCGTGGTTTCAGGGTGGGATACCATCTGTACGCTGATGATACTCAGCTGTACTTTTCCACCCCGAACCACCCCAACGAGGCCATCGAAGTGATGTCCCGGTGTGTGGAAGCCGTACGGATCTGGATGGATGACAACCGACTCAAACTCAACCCCTCCAAGACGGAGTGGCTGTGGATACCGGCTCCCCGGTTCAGCCAATTAATTCCATCATTGGCCATCGGGGGCATTCAACTTGCCCCCGTGGAGCGGGCGCGCAATTTGGGCGTCCTCCTGGATGCCCGGCTGTCCATGGATGACCATGTGACAGCCGTGGCAAGGGGGGCATTCCACCAGGTTTGCCTGGTGCACCAATTGCGCCCCCTACTGGACCGGGACGCCTTACGCACAGTCACTCATGCGCTGGTGACGTCTCGCTTGGACTACTGTAACGCTCTCTACATGGGGCTTCCCTTGAAATGCACCCGGAGGCTACAGTTGGTCCAGAACGCAGCCGCGAGGGTAATTATGGGGAGTACTAGGTACTCCCATGTGACACCGTTCCTGCGTGAGCTGCACTGGCTTCCTGTGGTCTATCGGGTGCGTTTCAAGGTTTTGATAACAATCTTTAAAGCGCTCCATGGCTCAGGACCTAGTTACTTGCGGGATCGTATTCTGCCCCATACATCCCTGCGACCAATCCGCTCGCACAGAGAGGGCCTCCTCCAGGTGCCGTCCACCAGACAGTGTCGAGGGGCGGCACCTAGGAGTAGAGCCTTCTCTGTGGCGGGCCCAGCCCTGTGGAATGACCTCCCTCCGGATATTAGGAATACCTCTGACCTCCACTCCTTTCGTATAAAGCTCAAGACCCACCTATTCCAAGTAGCTGGCCTGGCTCAACTTTGATCTAACTATATCGCTCCTGACGGGTTTTTATTTGGGTATTTTAATTGCATTTAATTACTTAGGGGTTTCTAAACACTGTATTTTATTGTTTTTATTCATTAGCCGACCTCCTCCTTGTACATGTCTTGATATATGTTTTTGTAATATGTATGTCTTGTCTATATATTTATTTCATATGTTTTACTGTACGCCGCCCCGAGTCCTTCGGGAGAGGGTGCGGCTAAGAAATAAATTATTATTATTATTATTATTATTATTATTATTATTATTATTATTATTATTATTATTATTATTATTTGGAGACATAAGTGCATGTTGTCCCTCTTTGTTCTTCTGCAACAGCAATGCCACTACAGCCACATCACTGGCATCTGACTGGATTATGAATTGCCATTCTGGGTTGGGGTGTTGCAGAATGGGCTGTTTGGCAAAGAGCCATTTTAATTTTTCAAATGCTTTTTGACAGTCTATTGTCCACCAAATAGGTTGGCTTGGATCTGGATTTGTCGGGGATGGCCCTGTTTTTAACAGTTTAGTCAAGGGCAGAGCGACTTCTGCAAAAGCCAGGATGAATTGTCGATAGAAGCTTTCAAATCCCAGGAAACTTTGTAGCTGTTTGTGGGTGCATGGGGGTTGCCAGTCTAGCACCGCTTTCACTTTCCCTGGGTTTATCTCTATCCCCTCACTGGAAATATGATAGCCAAGATAATCAAGTGAAGTCCTGTGGAATTCACACTTCCATAGTTTAACATAGAGTTTGGCAGCTAGAAGTTTTTCCAGAACCTATCTGCAACTTCACAACTCGGCTATTAGCTTGGCCAGGGCCCCTCCAATCAGCATCCCATCCACTTGCTCAAACTGAATGTGATTGGTAGGGGACTTGTGTGTATACCCAGCTGCTCCACGATGGACATGTTGACTAAGCACCAGGTGCAGCCCGTTTCCACAATTATCCCAACTTCCCCTTCTACCCCCATTTCAAGCACTATGAGTTTGGCTTTGATGGCAAAGGGACCGATGGGTGTACTTACCATCGGGTTATCTTCATTGCTTTTTTCCTTCTTGAAACTGGGAGAGGTTTCCCCATCTGGCGGAGTCTCTGTCTCTTCAGTTTCCATTTGCTGGGAGAGATGACTTTTTTGGGGTGGTTTCCGTGGGCCTTTTTTCGTCCCATTGGCAGCTGGGGTTCATGCTTGTGGGATTGGGGCCGGGACCAAGCATTCTGATGCTCTGTGCCCATGTTGACCATACTGGTAACATTTTATTACTCCCATAGACTTGAGGGGAGGCATTTCGGCTTGCTTCACTTGTGTTCGGCGGCCCAAAGTTCTTCTAGCCAGCTTTTCGGCAGTGGGCTTTCAATGGGGGTGAAATTCATGATCCAGGATGTACCAATTCTGGATCTGTTCTGGCAACCATCTTATGCTGCATGCTTTTCTCAGTTCGGGATCTAGGGCATCTTTGAATGTGTGCACAAGGGGTCATTGTGGCCATTCCCTTATTTTTCCACTCACCCTTCTAAACTCCCAAATTAATTCCTTCACGGGACAACCAGCCTGTCACAATCCTTGGATTTCCTCTTCTGCATCCACTTGTTGGGCCACATTACTAAATTGGATTCGCATCAGCTGAACGAACCTGTCTGCATCGTCTAATTCAGGAGCCGCCTCATCGTGGAGCTCCACCACTCATTTGGCCACTTCCTCTTCATTCATCCCATCAGTTATTGCTGAAATCAGCTCTCGGTTGGAAGGGTACTGATCTCCGAATTGATCAATGTGCACCCACACTCGATTTAGGAAGTAGGCTAGCTTCCCAGGGGTCCCATCAAATGTTGCCCAGAATTGAGAGGGAGCAGGAGCTGGCAGGAATGGTGCCTGGACATGCGCGGGTGGTTGGACAGGAACCTGTTGAGGCATTGGGGCTTGGTGCTGCCCCTGCTGTGGCAGGTGGGCTGGGCGGTTGAGGGGTCACTACTTGGGGCTTCCCAGGGCCAGTTATCTGAATCGGTGCCACCTGCTGAGGAGGGGCAGGCGTCCACTAGTATTGCGCCCATCCATGGCCCGGGAAGAAGGCCCACCCCGGTGGGACTTGACTCACTGGCTGCAACCCAAACATCAGTGGTTGGCTAGGGGGAGAAATCCCCCAAACACTTTGCTGCTGGCTGGGTTGACCTCCCCATCCGGGGTATTGGGTCATCTGTACCCTAGGGTGAAGGGGTGCTACAATTGGTCTCATCCCAGTGGTGAGATTTTCAGCTGATCCACTTTTCACTGTATGGAATGCATTGCGGAGTCTTGACCCAAATGTTGGCTAGGCCATGGTCCACCTGGGTCAGTGATGGCTAACCTTTTTGCCATCGTGGGCCAAAAGCGGGGAAGGCACAGGGGATTGTGCATGGGTGTGCCCACACCCATAATTCTATGCATGTGACCACTGCGCATGCACACTTTTCCCCCACTTTTGGCATGTGATGGCCCCTTTTTTTGCACTCCCCAGGCTCCAGAGGCTTTCTAGGAGCCCGGGGAGGGCAAAAATGGCCTCCCCCACCCCCCCGGAGGCCCTCCAGAAGCTTTGGAGGGCAAAAAAAAAGGCCCTACGGGCAACCCGGAAGTTCAGGAATGGACTTCCGGGTTGCTCATATGGCCATTTTTCTCCCTCTGGAGGCTTCAGGAGGCTTCCGGAGGGGGAAAATGGCCAAAAATGAAGGCCAAAGTCACCTGGCCAGTGTGCGTATGCATGCTGGAGCTGACAGGGCAACGCCTCGTGTGCCCTAACAAATGGCTCTGCATGCCACCTGTGGCACGTGTGCCATAGGTTCGCCATCACTGACCTGCGTGGTTCAGAGCTAAGGCAAGAGTTGATTCTACTCAAGTTAAGCTGTCCAAATTGGTCTGGGAGGCTGGTCAGAGACTTACTGCATGACAGTAATATTAATATTAATTAAAGGTTGTGGGGGAAATGACATTGCCATAGGTCTATACTACAGGCCACCCAACCAAGCAGAGGAAGTAGATGAACTTTTTGCTAGTCAGCTAACTAAGGTATGTAGGAAGCACACCACAATAGTAATGGGAGATTTTAACTACCCTGACATCAACTGGGAAACAAACTCTGCACCAAGTGGAAGATCCAACAGGTTCCTAACAAACCTAGCCGACAACTTTGTTTTCCAAAAAGTAGAGAAGGGAACAAGGGGATCAGCCATATTGGACTTAATTCTCACTAACAGAGAGGAAATGATAGAAGGTGTTGAAGCCATAGGAACCCTGGGGGCAAGTGACCATGCAATATTGGAATTCAACATTATCCAAACACAAGTAGTAGAACAAAGTCAAACTAGAGTCTTGGACTTTAAGAAAGCTAATTTCAATAAACTTAGAGAGAGCTTGGGAAAAGTTCCATGGATGAGAATCCTCAAGGGGAAAACAACTCAAGAAGCTTGGGAAATTTTGAAAAATGAGATTACAAAAGCCCAATCTAGCACAATACCAATGAAGAAGAAAAATAACAGCTCAAAAAAGGGAAAAAAATAGATCCAGGAAACTACAGACCTATCAGCCTGACCTCAATACCAGGAAAGATTCTGGAAAAAATAATCAAGCAATAAATTTGCGAACACCTAGAGGCAAACAAAGTAATAGCCAAAAGCCAACATGGATTTGTCAAAAACAGATCATGCCAGACTAATCTTATTGCATTCTTTGATAATGTGACAAAATCACCGTGCCACAGACAGCCGGGTGTGAGTCCCTTGTCGTGAGATGGGGCCCAGGGAGGCAGTTGGGCCTGCTGATAGTATACCTGGCTCCTCGCTATACGTCAGCGGCCCTGCCTGAACTCCTTGAGCTGATCTCATCGGTGGCGATTGAGACCCCCAATCTTATAGTGATGGGGGATTTCAATCTGCCGTCGATGGGAGAAGCGTCTGAGGGGGTTCGGGAGTTCATGGCTTCCATGACAGCCATGGACCTGACCCAGTTAATTCAGGGCCCTACTCACGAGGGAGGTCACACGCTGGACCTTGTTTTTGTCTCAGGCCGGTGGATGAGTGATCAGGGAATAGGGGACTTAGCCATTACTCCCCTGTCATGGTCGGATCACTATCTTCTCCGGCTGGACTTCCCTGGTGCTACCCCACACCGCGAGGAGGCGGAACCGGAAGGTATTAGATGGTTCCGCCCCAAGCGCCTGTTGGATCCAGATAGGTTCCAGACGGAGCTTGGGCCACCTCCTGTGGATTTGACCCGCCCCCGAGTGGAGGACCTGGTAGACGCATGGAATAGTGCGACTACCGGGGCCCTGGACCGGGTGGCGCCTTTGCGGCCTCTCCTGCGGCGACGAACCACCCTGGCCCCCTGGTTTACCGAGGAGCTAAGGGTGATGAAACGCCAAAGGAGACGCCTAGAGAGTCGTTGGAGATCCTCTCGTTCCGAATCTGACCGAGCACAGGCACGAGCCTACTTGAGGACGTACCTTGTGGCATTAAGAGCGGCCAAACGTCAACATTGCGCCGCCCTTATTGCGTCTGCAGATAACCGCCCTGCCGCCTTGTTTCGGGTGACTCGCTCCCTCTTGTTTGAGAGGCCGCGGGAAGCCCCTTTACAGGGTAGAGCAGAGGAGTTTGGGAAATATCTACATGACAAAGTCGCTCAAATCCGGACGGGATGGACCCCCTTCAGTGGTTCAGTAGAGACGCCCGTGGCGAGTCTTGAGGGTCCGCTTTGGGAGGAGTTTGATTCAGTTGCCATCGAGGATTTGGACAGGCTGCGTGGACGTCTGCGACCCACCACATGTTTATTGGACCCGTGTCCCTCCTGGCTTGTACTGGCATCCTGGGAGGTTACACGTGACTGGCTCCTGGTCCTAGTGAACACTTCGTTGGGTGAGGGGTCTCTACCAGCCGCCTTGAAAGAGGCGGTGGTGAGACCCCTGCTCAAGAAGTCTTCCCTGGACCCGACGGACCTAGTCAATTACCGTCCAGTCTCCAACCTTCCTTTTTTAGCGAAGGTTGTAGAGAGTGTGGTGGTACAGCAGTTCCCACGCCACCTGGAGGAAAATGATTATCTAGACCCGCGCCAGTCCGGCTTCCGACCCGGGCACAGCACGGAGACGGCCTTGGTCGCATTGGTGGACGATCTCTGGCGGGCCAGAGATAGGGGTTGTTCCTCTATCCTGGTCCTATTAGACCTCTCGGCGGCTTTCGATACCATCGACCATGGTATCCTGTTGCACCGGCTGGAGGGGCTGGGAGTCAGGGGCACCGTTTTACGGTGGTTTGGCTCCTACCTCACTGACCGGACGCAACGTGTGTTGGCAGGGGAGCAGAGATCGACCCGGAGGCCTCTCACATGTGGAGTGCCACAGGGTTCGGTACTCTCGCCTCTCCTGTTCAACACATACATGAAACCGCTGGGCGAGATCATCCGTGGTTTTGGGGTGGGATATCATCTGTATGCTGATGACACTCAGCTATACATCTCCACCCCAAACCACCCCAATGAGGCCATCGAAGTGATGTCCCGGTGTTTGGAGGCCGTACGGATCTGGATGGATGGCAACCGACTGAAACTCAACCCTTCCAAGACGGAGTGGCTGTGGCTTCCGGCGCCCCGGTTCAACCAGGTGTTTCCATCTCTGGCCATTGGGGGCGTGCAATTAGCCCCTATGGAACAGGTGCGCAATTTGGGCGTCCTCCTGGATGCCCGGCTGTCCATGGATGACCATGTAACAGCCGTGGCAAGGGGGGCGTTCCATCAGGTTCGCCTGATGCGCCAATTGCGCCCCTTATTGGACCGGGATGCCCTACGCACAGTCACCCATGCGCTGGTGACGTCTCGCCTGGACTACTGCAATGCTCTCTACATGGGGCTTCCTTTGAGATGCACTCGGAGACTACAGTTGGTCCAGAACGCGGCCGCGCGGGTGATCATGGGGAGGACTAGATTCTCCCCTGTAACACCTCTCCTGCGC
Organism: Natrix helvetica; assembly: GCF_964273705.1. NCBI lineage: Eukaryota > Metazoa > Chordata > Lepidosauria > Squamata > Natricidae > Natrix > Natrix helvetica. The sequence goes on along the minus strand of NC_138552.1, from coordinate 116,180,029 downwards.
GAGCTGCACTGGCTTCCTGTGGTCTACCGAGTGCGTTTCAAGGTCTTGATTATGATCTTTAAAGCGCTTCATGGCACAGGGCCTAGTTACATGCAGGATCGCATCCTGCCCCACACATCCCTACGACCAATCCGCTCTCACAGAGAGGGACTTCTCCGGGTGCCGACCGCCAAACAGTGTCGGGGGGCGACACCCAGGAGCAGAGCCTTCTCTGTGATGGGCCCAGCCCTGTGGAATGACCTCCCCCGGGACATCAGGATTACTTCCGATCTCCGCTCCTTCCGTGTACAACTGAAGACCCACCTCTTCCAACTATCTGGCCTGGCTCAACCGTAATTTTCTCGTATCCCTCCTGACTGTCTGTTTTTAACATTTTGAATTTGGATTGTACATGGGGTTTTATAATTAGGGTATTTTAATGGTTTTTAATTGTCTATGTATTGTATCTGTTAACCTCCTCCGAACATGTGTGTCTATGTACTTATGTATGTCATGGATTTATGTAAATGTTATATGTTTTTTACTCCATTGTACGCCGCCCCGAGTCCTATTCGGAAAGGGAGCGGCTAATAAATTTAAATTATTAAAATTATTATTATTAAAAAAATTAGTGGACCAGAGGAATGCCGTCAATATAGTTTACTTGGACTTCAGTAAGGCTTTTTGATAAGGTAGACCATAACCTACTACTAGATAAAGTAGAAGAATGTGGGTTAGATAGCATCACCACCAGATGGATTCGTAACTGGCTGACCAACCACACTCAACGTGTAGTCCTCAATGGAACTGCATCTACATGGAGGGACGTATGCAGTGGAGTACCCCAAGGCTCTGTTTTAGGCCCAGTACTCTTCAACATCTTCATCAATGATTTGGATGAGGGAATAAATGGGGAACTCATCAAATTTGCAGATGACACCAAGCTGGCAGGAATAGCCAACACTCCAGAAGATAGGCTTAAGATGCAGAAGGATCTTGACAAACTTGAACATTGGGCACTATCTAATAAAATGAAATTCAATGGTCAAAAGAGTAAGGTTCTACATTTAGGCAACAAAAACGGAATGCACAGGTACAGTATAGATGATACCTTGCTCAATAGTAGTAACTGTGAAAGGGATCTTGGAGTCCAAGTGGACAACCATTTAATTATGAGCCAGCAGTGTGCAGCAGCTGCCAAAAAAGCCAACACAGTTCTAGGCTGCATAAATAGAGGGATAGAATCAAGATCACGTGAAGTGTTAATACCACTTTATAATGTTTTCTCGAAGTTCCAATTTATTAAGAGAGCTGTATTGGCACATCTGGGAAAACCTGAATGTGAAAGCTTCCCGGTTTTCCCCACCTAGTTGATAGTTCAAGATCTTGCCTCCACACCCACAAGTCCATCACATGGTCCAATCTCTCACTGCCATGGTGGCAGTTCCACCCATCCAATTCTGGTGAGGTGCAGAAGTGCAGAGACAAAGGATGACCTTGGCTTTCTAGAAAGAATTTTGTTATGACTACATAGTATATAACTCCTTACAATCGCCCATACCATTTTCCTACAAAAGAAAATGCATAGTAGAGTAATACAAAGTGTGGCAGGCTAAAGATCCAAAAGAAAAGATGTCTGCAGGCCTGACAAGGATAGGAGGGTTTTTTTTATCCTGCCTTTATTATTTTATAAATAAGTCAAGACATATGCCTTCGTCCACCTATTGTCACCACAATAAGAACACTACAATAACAGGGCAGAGAGAGAGAGTGACTGGCCAAAGTTATCCAGCCAGCTTTCATGCTTTTTTTTATTAAGAATTTAATAATTTTACAAATATTTCCCTTCCCCTTCCCTACCACTCCTCCAACCCTCCCTCCCCACAACCTCCCAGAGCAAAATACAGGGTATAAACATTTAACAAACACACACTAACATAAGCTAACTAACTATAGCATCCTACCTCCTCTTGTACTTTAACTCCCCTTTTATTAAACTAACTTTAGATAAATTGTAACATTCCTTGTTCATTCATAAGCTACCGTATATACTTGAGTATAAGCCGACTCGAGTATAAGCCGAGACCCCTAATTTTACCCCAAAAAACTGGAAAAAGTTATTGACTCGAGTATAAGCCGAGGCTGGGAAATGCAGCAGCTCACAGTAAATTTCAAAAATAAAAATACAGGTAGATAACAATAAAATTGCTTAAAGTGTGTGTGTGTGTGTGAGTGAGACAGACAGACAGAGGAACAGAGAGAGGGAGAGAGAGAGGGAATCAGAGAGAGACTGACAGAGACGAATCAGAGACGTACTTTTAACTACCTGGCAGCGGCGTTTTGCCTTGGGGGGCTCCTCAGAACATCCCAAGACTTCGGAGGGAAGTTTACAGCCCTCCCTCGGAACGCTTCGGAGGGAAGCTTCTGCAAAGGCGAGTGACAACAAGTCTCCCAGGCTTTAATTTGCCGAGCTGTGCTGTGCGTACGAGCCTGTTTTCCACGGCGTGGAGCAGCGGCGAGATTCTGCGCGGCGAGCGATGATTCCAGGGGCCATCCAGGAAGATGAGGAATGCGAGGGGGGACCCTGCCCCCCCCACTGATGGCCCCCGGAATCATCGCTCGCCGCCCAGAATCTCGCCGCTGCTCCACGCCGTGGAAAACAGGCGCGCGCGTACAGCTCGGCAAATTACAGCCTGGGAGACTTGTCACTCGCCGGGGTTATGCAGAAGCCTGAGAGGAGGGAGGGAAGCGGGCGCCCGGTACACAGAAGAGCCGCATTAAAATGTTTAAAGAGCCACATTTTTTTTTTGTTGTTCACTGGAGTATAAGCCGAAGTGGATTTTTCAGCCCAAAAAGTGGGCTGAAAAATTTGGCTTATACTCAAGTATATACGGTAATTGGAATTTCTTAGTCCAATATTTATTTTGAATGTAGTCAATCCATCTTTTCCATTCCAGCTTGTATTTCTCATCTGAATAATCCTTCAAATATGCTTTGATTTTGGCCATCTCTGCTAAGTTTACTACTTTTAATGTCCATTCTTGAATAGTAGGCAATTCTTCCTTCTTCCAGTACTGCGCCACCAACAATCTTGCTGCCGTCGTTAGGTTCAAGATCAGGTTAGTCTCTATGACAGTACAGTCTGAAACTATACCTAACAAAAACAACTGGGGTGTAAACTTTATCCTCTTTTTCAACATATTTTGAATAACCCATCATATTTTTATCCAAAATGCTTTAACTTTTTTACTAGTCCACCATACATGACAATATGTAGCATCCACACAATCACATCTCCAACATTTAGATTGTAAATTCGGATACATACAAGCTAACTTTTTGGGATCTAAATGCCATCTATACAACATTGTATAAAAATTATCTCTCAAGTTTTGAGATTGCGTAAATTTTACATTTTTTACCCAAATCTTTTCCCATGTTTCCATCAATATTGGTTCTTCAAAGTTTTGTGCCCATTTTATCGTGCAATCTTTAACTAACTCTGTTTTCGAGTCTATTTCTATCAGTGTATTATACAACCTTTTTATATGCATTTGACTCTGGTCCCTAATTTGTTTTACCAAATTATCCTCATTTTGTATGATACCAATTTTCTGGTCTTTTTTCCATCTAGCCTGTAACTGTCCATACTGAAACCAGGTTTGAATTACCTTTTCATCTCTTAATACATTCAAGGGTTTTAGCTGTGGTGCACCTCTTTCTATGTTAAGACGCTCTTTATATGTAATTACGTTCTGTTTTTGTTCTATACTTATATTCTCTATCACGTGTCTGGGTACTACCCACATAGGTATCTTATCATTTAACTTGTATTGATATTTTTTCCAGACACGCAATAGAGCATTCCTTAATATGTGGCTTTTAAAAATCTTGTCCACCTTCTTGTCATATATTAAATAAGCATGCCAACCATATACCAAATCATATCCCTCAATATTCAATATTCTATCCTCTGGTAAGTTAATCCAATCACTAATTGTTGATAAAACTACTGCTTCATAATATAATTTTAAGTTGGGCATATTCAAACCTCCTCTTTCACGTATATCTTGCAATATTTTAAGTTTTATTCTCGGTTTCTTCCCTACCCAAACAAAGTTATTAATACCTTTCTGCCATTCTTCCAAATGTGCATCTTTTTTGAGTATTGGTATCATTTGAAAAAGAAATAAAAACTTAGGCAAAAAGTTCATTTTTCTGCTACTATCCTTCCCAATAAAGACAATTGTAATTTTTTCCATTTATTCATTTCTGTCTGTATTTTATACCATAATGGTTCATAATTATACTTATATAGTTTCCCATTTGAGGTTGAGATATAAACTCCTAGATATTTAACTTTTTTAACTATCTTACATCCTGTTACTCTTTCCAATTCTTCTTTTTGATTTATAGTCATATTCTTAACTATCATCTTTGTTTTCCCTAAATTTATTTTAAACCCAGATATTTGACCATATTGATTAATTATGTTCATTAGACCTATAGCTGATTTCCCCGGTTGGGTTAGAGTTACGACCAAGTCATCCACAAATGCTCGTACTCTGTATTCATAGTGCCTAATCTTAATTCCCTGTACATCATCTGAGTCACGTATTCTACTCAGCAATAATTCCAGAGTTAAAATAAACAATAATGGAGACAGGGGACATCCCTGTCTTGTTCCTTTTTCGATTTTAAAAGGTTCTGTTAGACTACCATTAACTATAATCTGTGCTTGCTTCCTCTCTTCATTCCCTTTCTTTTGAACTGATGGACTTTTCAGCAATCCTAAAGTTAAACTCTCGGATTTTCTTGGAGGTGCGGTTGGAGGGAGGGGGATTTCCCCCCCCCCTTGGACAAGCAGCTTGAGAAAATTTTGCTTTCGCCCCCAGGGGAAGGAGGAGGGGGGAGAGCCAACCAATGATGCCTCACCCCTGTAAAAGTGTTTTTCACTGGATTTAGCTCCAGGACTTATTGATGACCTGAGAACTTTGTGAACTTTTTAAAACTTTACTATGCCTCTGAGCCCAAAGCTGGCAGGGCAAGATGGCACACTTCCGTTGTCTTCATGAACTGTGAAACCTGACTCCACCTTTAAAATTCAGGCTTCCGGTCTTTGTCTCCGTGTCACCCAGAAGACTCTCTTGTGGATTGTTATTTCTTGAACTTCCTGGGAGGAAAATTCCTCTTTATTGCTAGACTGACTAAAGGAACTCCCATCTGCTTGGATCTTCTGCCTCCTGGACTCATCTGTCTGCTCTACTTCTCCAGCTGTCCATTCTCTATACTGATTGATTTCTCTACTTTATAAACTATGTCTCCAAAAAGACCACCCCCTGGAAAACCTGGCTTTGCTACTTCTGCACCGACATCTGCAACATCCAGCCCTGCCACACAGTCAAAGATTACAGAACTGATGCAACCTAAGAGTACAGAGATGGATTTGCAACAAATGCTCCAGCAACTTATACAGGGCCAGGAAGAAATTAAGAAACAATTAAAGGAAATGAAGGAAGAAATTAAAGAGAATCAAGTCCAAATTTATAAGAATTCACAGAGACTGGACCTTGTGGAGGGTGGGGTGGCAGAGGTGAGGGGGGGGTAGAAGCATTGCAGAAGGGAAACAAAGAGCTTGATATCCAACAAATGAAAACAGAGTTTGAGAGAATGTCCTTTTATCTTAGATTTCAAAATGTTATAGAAGCGGATGGGGAAAATATAAGGGACATTATGACTAATATTTTAGCTGAATACATACATAAAGATAAACAACAGATGGAATGGGAGATAGATCTGGTCTATAGAGTGAATTCAGCATATGCCAGAACACACAATGTACCCAGGGAGGTCCATATTAAATTCCTTAGGAAAAGCACAAGAGACGAAATTCTGGGTGTACAAAGGGGGCAAGCATTGACATATCACGACAGCGAGATAACCATCTTGAAGCAGATCCCCAAAAAAGTTAGGGAGAAAAGGAAAAATTATTCGCAACTGGTGAATAAATTATACCAGAAGGGGGTGTGGTTTAGATGGTTGATGCCTGAAGGTATGCTCATATTCTGGGAGGAGACAAGAATTAGAATCAATACACCCATAGAGGCACAGGCCTTTATGGAAAAAAACAAAGCGAACCTAGAAAAAACAGAAGACTCTACAACGGTTATACAGGACACGGGAGGGCCGGAGCTCTGCCAGCGGGGGGAGAAGGGGCAACACCAAGAAAGCTCAGATCACAAAAATGAATAAGAAAAACACATTGTTATAAACAGACCGAAAGTAATAATGAAATTATATGTAGACTTTATATTATAATATATAAATTGATTGAAAATTTTTCTAGAATTAATATGCTGATTTTATATGATCATGTATTAATGTTTTATATTTAGATGTACTTAATGAGTTTGGAGGGAGGGGGCGTCTGCCACACTTGCAACTGCCAAAATTTGTACACCATTCCACCTACCCTTTTCCCTATAAATGTTTTAAAAAACCAATAAAATTCTTTGAAAAAAAAAACTATAATCTGTGCTGTTTGTTTCTGGTATATTGCATTAATAGATTGTGTAAAATACTTTCCAAACTGCATCTTTTGTATTATTTTCATTAAAAACTGCCAATCCCCTCGATCAAATGCTTTCTCTGCATCCAAAAATATAAGCACTGCAGGGATTTGTTTATTCTTCCCCAAATACTCCAATATATTAACAATTTGTCTTACATTACTTTTCATTTGTCTCCCATGTATAAAACCAGATTGATCATTGTGAATCATTTGTTGTATAACTGACATCAACCTATTTGCTAGTATTTTAGCAAAAATGTTATAATCTGTATTGAATAGTGATATAGGCCTATAGTTTTTTGGCTGACTGTGATCTTGATCTTCTTTCGGAATCAGGGAAATACAGGTTGTTCTCCAAAATGGTGGTACCCCTCCTTCCAGTTGTATTTTATTAAATAGTTCCTTAAGAGGTTCTACCATTTCTAATTGTAAATTTTTGTAGTAAACCGCCATCAATCCATCTGTGCCAGGGGCCTTACCAACTTTTAACTGCTTAATTACTAAGAGAATTTCCTCCGTGGATATCGGTTGATTCAATCTTTCCCTTTGCTCATCTGTAACTATGGGGATATTCTCTTTCTCCAAATATCTATCTATATCTAAACCTTGTGTTTTATCCCCAGCATACAGTCTTGTATAAAAATAAAAAGCCTAGGAAGTAGATCCGGTGTTAAAAAGAAATCAATCCTTGAAAAGGATTTATGTCTATCTGAGTAAAAAGAAAAGTCCATCTCATTTAGATGCTGTATCCTCCAAACATCTTTTAATTTCAAGTCATCTTGTAGGTCAAAAAAAGCCTTTGGTAGTTTGGTAATGAATTTGGTCGTTGTTCTCTTATCTATCCTTAGCGAAATCACTCCATTCCAGTCTCCCATAATTAAAATACTCTTAAAATTCCAATCTAAGATTTTTAAATGAAGCATCTTGTAAAAACTTTCTTGTAGTTGATTAGGTGCATAAATTCCTACAACCAAAATAGCACCAAAGTCTGTATCAAGTTCAATTGCTATATATCTACCACTGTCGTCTGCCTCTATAACCTTGGTTGGGAATCTTTTGTTTATATATATCACCACTCCATTTTTCTTTACCAAATTAGAGGCAGCATACAGTGTTCCCAATTTTGAATTCACTAAGTCCTTCTGGTCTTGTAGCCTAATATGGGTCTCTTGAAGACAACAACATCATTATTAAATTGCTTCAAATAATAAAATATTTTTTCCTTTTTTGTGGAGAGTTCAATCCATTCACGTTCTAAGATAATAGCTTAAGCATCTTTGGGTCTGATCTGGAGCGTTGAAAGCATTTGCTGAAGATCTCTCTCCACAAGACTAATCTTCGGCCCGGCTCTTCCCATGGCTCCAGCTTGCTTCTTAACTTCTTTCTTAGCGCATTGTATTTGGGGGTCCATCTGCTTGTGAGATTCTAGCATTTGTCTAGTCGTGGATCTAGTAACACGTTGTTCCACAGGTTTAAGTATCGGCATTTCAATGAGAGTCTTAGACGGTCCTTCTTCCAAGAAGGAGCTCAACAGAGATCCGGAGGGGTCCACTCGAAATCCACCTACAGCACCCTGCACCTCCTTCTCTTTTGGCAACTGCTTTCTTTGTTCGTCTGATTCTTTTTCAAACAGCCTCTGCTCTGAGACATTCAAATCTGCTGGTGTTGATGTAGATGTACGTGGAGGGGTTGCACTTTCCTTGAGTATTTCATAATAAAAGTCTCTAGCTTTATCTATTGTATTCAAACAATATCTTACCCCTTGATACCTGAATATAACACCAATTGGAACATCCCACCTATATTGTATCTCTCTCTTCTTCAGCTCAGCTACCAAAAATCCAAAATCCCTTCTAAACTTTAACATCGCTGGCGGGAGCTCCTTAAAAACACCAATCATATGCCCATCTATTTGAAGGGCGGAGTAAAAAGACTTCTGCAAGATGTCATTTCTGAAATATCTCTCAGTAAAGTATATCACAACATCTCTTGGTAGTTGCCTTTGTGATGCTATGCGTGAATTTACTCTGTAAATTTTGTCGATCTTAGCTGAAATCTCACTGGGGTCCATTTTTAATAACGTAGCCAGAGCATCTGCACAAACTTTTCTTAAATCCTCTCTAGGGTTTTCTCTTATGCCCCTAAGTCTGATAGCAAACTCCATAGATCTAAATTGTATCATAATAATCTCATTATCCATCCTTTGCATATTCCCTTCCATTCCCACAAATTTCAAATCTGTTTCTTTCGTTTTGGTTTCCAAGTCCACGGCTAATTGCTCAATCTTGCTATCCACCTTAAGAACCACCTCTGATAATCCCGTTGCAATAGTTTGCAAATTTTTATCAATTTGACCGGACCTTTTTATAGTGTCCTGGACCATTTGTTTAATCTCTTTAAGTTCTTTGCCTATAAAATCCTTCAAGTCCTGGAGATTCATTGTAGGGGTTGAGGAAACCGCCCCTTGATCCGTTGCCATATTTAACAGAAAAAAAGGAGGACAGTTCTTCCCAGCTTTCTCACAAAATACTCTTCCAAGTAGGTCAGGTTATGTAAACTGACTTAGAAATTGTTAATAGCTATTTCAGCCGCCCCAGCTGTCAGCAAGCAATTAGCTTTCGTTTTCTTTAGTTTTTCAACTATAAATCAACGCCATTTTGAATCCTTTGTTCTAAGCCCACGCCTCTCAAACTCAGCAGTAGCGTTCTTTTTAAAAAGATTTTTTCCCCCACTTAAAACTTAAAATACTTGCAAGAGTCTTCCTTCCTTCTTGGGATGTTGTTAGAAGTTAAGGCTGTTCCTGGCGTCTGGCTCTACTAAAAACATTAGCAGAGAATATCAAAAGACCGGAGAATGCAACAACTGCAAAGGGGGGCACTCCTTGCCGCACTCCAGAGGCTATAAATCCTTCTGGAGGGCTACACAAGTGGCTCAACCCGACAGCTGAATCTCTCCCTCATAAATTCCAAGAATTTAAGAGTGTCCAAGGCGTTAAAGATCTTAAAAAAACACCTCTACAGCCTATTGATCCGACAAGCTCAGAAAAAGCCTGCCGACGACGTTCGTGGAACAACCCAGAAGCCCCGCTTCTTTTGTATTCTTATCATCTAGGTTAGATATTAGCGCCTGCTCTTTCTTTTTTATCTCTTCTTCTAGTTCCCTTCGTTTTTTCCCCTGTCTACATCTATATAGGTTATTCAAGTTTATTAAAACACCTCTCATATATGTTTTACTTGCATCCCAAACCATTTCCATGGATATTCCCTTATGCATGTTAAAAGCAAAATATTCTTTCTGTAGTTTTTTACATTCTGTAACATTTCCCTCATATCTAAATAAATTTTCATTTAACCTCCAAGACCTCCTAGATCCCTCTCCATATTCCAGTTCCATCCACACCGGGTTATGATCTGTTAGGGTTCTCGGACATATCTTCGTCTTCTTCACCCTGGAAGGAAGATCATTCATAATTAATATAAAGTCAATTCTAGAAAAGGATTGGTGCCTATCAGAAAAAAATGTAAAGTCTTGTTCTTTAACATTCTGTTCTCTCCAAATTTCCCTCAGTTCCATATCCTCCATCATATCGAAGAAAGATTTAGGCAATGTTGCTCGTGTTTGAATATTTTGTGAAAGTCCCTTCTTGTCTTTCATAGTATCCAATACTCCATTCCAGTCACCCAGTAATATACACGATCTATAATCCCATTGTATTAATTTAGTATGGAGCAACTTGTAAAAATTTTCTTGTTGTTGATTGGGAGCATATACTCCCGTTAAAAGTATTTTCTTTCCTTCTATTAATAATTCAATTGCGATATATCTTCCTTGAGGATCTGCTTCAATTAATTCAGCCTTTAAATCTTTCCTTAAGTATATAACTATACCATTTTTCTTCTCCGGTGCAGATGCCACAAAGTGCATTCCCAATCTTGCATTTATCAGATATTTCTGGTCATTTGTTCTAATATGTGTTTCTTGCAAACAAATTGCGTCATTTTTAAATTGTTTCAAATGGTGAAATATTTTTTTCCTTTTTTGTGGTGAGTTTAAACTATTAACACTCCAGGTTAGGAATTTAATTGTCATCTTTAGCCCCCTGAAGCTCCCATGCCTCCTCCTCTTGCTCTCCAGAGATCTGTCAAGGCAGAGGTTGGACTCGGAGGAAACTGCTTCCTGTAAACTTTCTCCTCTATGCTTCCACATGCAGCAGTGTTGTTCTCTGCCTCCTGTTTTGCTGGGAAGGGGCACCAGAGAGGGAAAACACCAATGATGTCTGGGATTGGGAGAAGAACGTCTCCTTTGGCATGCTGTGCACACACACCATTCCAAACTTGGAGACTTTTATCCACATCTGAGCTTGCAAATTGCCAATCATGCTTAGGCTTGGGGAGAAGGCCCTCTCCTTCCTCTGTGGATAAAACTCTCCAAACTTAGAATGTAGTGTGTGTGTGTGTGTGTGTGTGTGTGTGTGTGTGTGCATGTGTGTGTGTATACACAAGTGCATGCATTTGGCTGCCAGCAGTTTGGGGAGGTAAGGAGCTTGTGGGGCACCAAATTGTTCCCATGTCAAATTAGCTGGTCCAACTTGTTCCATCCTGACCATCCCGAATCAACTGTGCCCAGTAAGCTGGCCACATCTAGCCAGTCACAGATCCAGCTGTGACTACCCAGCCACACCTACCTAGCCACACCCACTTGGCCACTCTGAGTCATCATAATTTTACATGCAACTGGCCCTTTGAGAGCAACCATAATGCTATGTGGCCCTCAATGAAATTAAGTTTGACACCCCTGCTGTAGAGAAAGGGTGTTTGTTTTTATTTTTGTATGCACACATATTTGATGCAAGCCTCTGTAATTATTATACAACTCCAGCTAACTGATAAGAATTTAGTGAAGCAATTTCTAAATCTGCATTGCATGTTAATAATTTAATTCAAACTCCAATTGAGCTTTGTGTCTACTTTGCTTTCTTAAAAATATTGACTGCACACTAATTACTTTTTTTTAGTAGCTGATTGCTCTTAATTTTTCTTAAATTTTTCTCGCCTGGACTACTGTAACGCTCTCTACATGGGGCTTCCCTTGGGACGCGCCCGAAGACTGCAGCTAGTCCAGAACGCAGCCGCGCGGGTAGTCATGGGGAGTACTAGGTACTCCCACGTAACACCTCTCCTGCGCGAGCTGCACTGGCTGCCTGTAGTCTTTCGGGTGCGTTTCAAGGTTCTGATTACCATCTTTAAAGCGCTCCATGGCATAGGGCCTAGTTACCTGCGGGATCGCATCCTCCCACATACATCCCTTTGACCAATTCACTCTCACAGGGAGGGCCTTCTCCTGGTGCCGTCCGCGAGGCAATGCCAACGGGCGACACTGAGGAGTAGGGCCTTCTCTGTGATGGGCCCAACCCTCTGGAATGGCCTCCCCCCCGACATTAGAACCACTACTGACCTCCGCTCCTTCCGACAGAAATTGAAGACACACCTGTTCCGACTGGCTGGTCTGGCATAATTTATAACGTCTACCTCCTGGCATACACATTTTTACTGTTTTTTAGAGGGATAGTTTTTTAAATTTAATCTTATATGACATTGGGATTTTAAATTTTGTACATTTCAATTTATTTATTTAGCTGTACAGTTTGGCATATTTTATCCTCCTCTCATATACGTATTTATGTAGTTATTACTATGTTTTAATTTGTTGTATTTTGATACGGACTGTACACCGCCCCGAGTCCCTTTCGGGAGAGGGGGCGGTATATAAACGCTAATAAATAAATAAATAAATAAATAAATAAATAAATAATATTTTATGTTAATACTTCTTTAATAAAATTGAACAATTTACATGAAAGTGTATACCCTTGCTGAGTATTTCTATATATCAGAGAAAACAATACAGAATGAGATCCATTGATGCTAGTTGTGACTAATTATAGAAATGATCCAACTACTATTCCCAACAATAATTTTACCTTCTGTTCTGTTAAATTCTTTTTGAAAACATTTAAGATAGCTAAGCTAGTTAGGTTTTGATATATTTAGCATAATATATAATATTCAATATTCTTTTAATTGGATATTTTAAGAATGAACTCTGATTAATCCAGAGAAATGTAATTATTTAAGGTTTGTTAAATAATATAAACTTGAATCTGCTTCAGAGAAACAGGATTTTTTACTCCAGTTATATAATTGGAATAAATAAGGTATTCTTTTATTTTAAGAAAAAATGTACAGTATTTACATTCAATGCCATCTATCTCTGGAGCATTGAATTTAAACATTTATGATCTTAATTATGTTTTATATTTTTGTTATGATAATTTTATGCTCCTGGATTACATCTTGTTATTTTATCATATACCAATTTAAATTTGTAGCCTCAGTGTACTTTATGTATTTTAAAATATACAAAAATAAATAACAATATATTGTAAAAATGTATTTAGGCCTTCTTTGGTTTATTTTATCATATAACTTACATTTTTATTAGATTTGTGTAGTAACATTTCTTTTTGATTTATGATAGGTGCCTTTATAATACATTCATGGAAAAATCTTTTCCTAGGTTGTTTCAGTAAATAATTACAATATAATACTGTATTTTGACTTTATAAATCACTTATTATAATTGTTACTTGGATTTTGTTGGTATAACAGATACTTAAGAGTAGTTATTAAAACATTTTACAAGAATCTTGCTGGATCTTTGACAATCTTTTATGCTCATTTTTCATTTTTTGAATTTTGAAAACAGTTAATAGAAGCTATAAAAACAGTTTATAGAAAACAGTTTATAGAAGCTATAAATGCATTTAGATGCATTCAAATTTCACAGGCAGCAAATGTTGGTGAATTTAATTGCAAGCTATGGAGAGTAAATGAAGTATATAAGATTTTGAGTATTACAAGACAATATACCTTTTCCATGTGAGCAAATTCAGTTGAACTTTTTGGGCTTTGCCTTTGAGTAAATGCATTTAGAATTGCATTGTTAATGGATTTGCTTAAGGATGAACTTTTCTATGATTCAGTATAATAGTTGAGATATGAGATTAGTCTTGTGCCTGAAATGTAATTATGTAATTTCCAATTAATCTCTTGCATTCTTACTTTCTTTTAAAGATGAATGATTTGAAGTTTCTTCTGAAAGATATTGCTAGCAAATTAAGATGAAAATTGCATCCAAGAGGATATATCAGCTGAAACAAGAGCTCATGGTTTAAATCTGACACTTTACTTTTTTCTTTATACTCTTGTATTTATTTCATACAAAAATTGTTTTTAAGGTATATTATATTACACTATAATTATAATACACTGTATATAATTATAGTACAATCTTTCAGTATCATATAACATGGAAATACTATATTTTCTGAACTTGGCTGTTGATATTGCCTTCTGATATCTGAGCAAGCTTATTGCTATTTATATCTGTTTTCATAATAATCCTGGAGATTCTTTATTGATGTTTCCATATCAGACAGACATATATATTGTTTTAGTCTACTATATTATAATTCAGCTTTAAGTATGACTTGATTCGTTCTTGAAGGCTTTATTTATTATTTTTTCTTGTTGCTTGTTAATCATAGGACATAATCAAATCTTAGTATATTAATTGTACTTCATATATAAATGGTACTAAAATAAATATAATAAACAGGAACCCTACTATACATTGTAATACATTAGAATGTTGAGGTTCCTGAAAGTTTGGATATAAATCATTTGCTTAAAAAATATCTACAAATGTATGTAAATATCACTTCCAATGCTGTGTATCTGTAAAGATGTTTTATCAATTTGTTTGCTTGATGGTTGCAACTATTATTTATATTTAAAAAATAATAAGATGGATGGAATTAACAACGGCTTTTTGTCATTATTATAAGTAACTGGATTAATGAAGACATAAAATTTTGAACCATTCCAACTAACCACTAATTGAAAAGAGAATTCCAAATTAACAAAATGACAAGATCAACAATGTTTGACTTAAGATGTTTGACTTTGCAAGGAAAAGTTGGAAATTAATTAGTTAGTTAACTAAATAATTAGTTAGCCTGTAACAGAAGAACACAACCCAGAAAGAAAGATGCATGAAAGGTTTCATTAGATTTAATATAGTGTCAAGAAGACAGAGTTTAATGTAGAAACCCATGGAAACTGCATCAGTCAAAACTTTAGCTCCCATTTCCACTTCCCCCCCAAAAAGTGTGCTGAGCTGCCGCAAGGTGATCTGCTTCTCTTGCTGATGAAAACAGCTGATTTTGCCACCAAAGTGGATTCTTTGGCAGCCTGCTCCCTAGGTTTGAATGGGGACAGTTTGGAACAATCCAAGATGACTGGATCCTCCTGGGAAGAGGAATCTCAAGGATAGCAATTCCTGATGGGAACAGTCAGAGAGTCAGGTCTCTATCTTTCCTCTCAGCAGTTTGTTTTTTTAAAGCCAACTGGGTTTTAACTGCATGGTGTGAATTTCCTTTTTTATCTTGATTCTTCTTTTACAAGTTAATTGACTGGTTGAACACTGATTTACTCTATCCCCTTGCTGGATTTTAATATGAATTCTTTAATGTGTTTTCACTGTTGCACTTTGCTGTTCTGAATTACTTTTGCTTTCTCCATCTGGAAATCAATGATTTCCTGGATATGGATCAGAGGTGGGTTCCTGCCAGTTCAGACCAGACAAGGCTGGGAGGGATTGTGAAGGAGGGAGAGTCCCCCCCCCTGAATTAATGAGGTGTGAATCGTCGGCTTTCCAAGCAGCATATTTCCAGATAAGCAGAAAATAAAACCCGAGAACATATTCTAATAAACAACTTTAATATAAAATAAAATAATAATACAAATCTTACTATCTAAATCTTACATTTTGGCAAGAGCTATGTTGCCCACCTCCTTTGGCAGGCGAACGGAAGATCAGAAGGAAGGGAAAGAATGTGTGACGTATTATGAGACATGCACATTAATCATTGTTAGATAAGAAACAATCCATTCTACTGTATAACTCAGAATATAAGCACAAGTTGACAAACCAATTAACGCAGTGACAGGGATGATCCAGGGTGAGCACCAAAGCTTGGGGTGGGGAATTGAGCATCGGTGCTTGTGCACAGCTGGGAAGGGTGTCTGGGGGGTTGAACAGTACTGGGATGCAGTGAGGAAGCAGCTGAACTGCCCGTTTGGTTTTAGGCTGGAGTCCAGGAGCAGAGGCAATGGCAGTGGGGAGAGGTCAAAATGGGAATCCCCTGCCCACTGCTGCCTTGTCCATTGCCCATGGCGGCTTCCCATTTTAACCCCCCCCCCCCATTGCAGTTCATGCAGTTCAACCCTCCAGGCACCCTCTTCAGCCACATACAAGCACTGATGATCTGCAGTTCATGTAGTACTGTAGTGCAAGATCACACAAGATCAGTAGTGTGACATCTTGCACTACTGATCTTGCACCACAGTAGTTTAGGGCTCTGTTCTCTGCAAACTGAGGATTGTACCAGATCTGGTCAAAGAGCATTTCCAAGATGACGAGATTTTAGGGCAGCGTAAATACCTTACTTGAAGCTTCCCATCGGCTTGAAAATGCCTTTTGCACTGTTCTAGTCTTGACACAAAGAGTGTTTACAAGCCAATGGGAGGTTTCAAGAGCAAGAGATTGCTCTGCTGCCTCAGCACCGCCCCCTGGATATGTACACAGGCGATGAGCTCTGTCATCCTAGAAGAAAGGGAAGTGCTGAGAATGCAGTCAGTCTGAGGGCAAGACAGTCCCCAGGAACACCAACCCCTGTGCACTTGCCTACTGTGCATGTGCCTAGGCAGTGGGGTGGGGCATCCCTCTGCTGGCTCCATGGCAGCCCTGTGGATCTAAGGCTGACTGCTTTCTGGCCCGGATGGCCACCAAGTTGTAGACTGCCCGGTTTCAAGAGCGGCTCTGTGGGCCAGGTCTAACCACATTGCGGGCCAGATCTGGGCCGCAGGCCTTGAGTTTGACACCCCTGCCTTGACAAGAGATGTTTAGGTCTGATTGTAAATGCCCAGTTATAGGACTGTATTCAAAATGCAAACAATGTACTAACTTAAAGATAAAGCTCTCTGGGAAGACTTCAAAAAGAGAATGCTTTTTAACCTACAAGTTTAAATTGAAAACCCTGGTAAAAAAAATTGATAAAAATAACAATGGTTTTAAATCAACCAAAAAATATATATCTGGACACAAGCAACTGTATCCAAACCAAACTCACAACTGGATGAATTAGAATCTAAATTGCTGTTGGCAGATTTAAAGGAGAAGGAACTTGGTTAACTGCAGGTTTGTTGGAGAAGGCTGAAGAAGACAAGGATTCTACACATTTAGAGTAATAGAATTGATAAATGATGAAATGGACTTTCTTTATAAAAATTATGGTGATTGGGAAATGGATATCTAAGTAAAGGCCCAATTTAGATTGGGCTTTTTTGGAAAAATAGATCGACAGCAGAAGTTTATGATTGCCATCTGGGAGAACCCAAAACATCTGGGGGGGGCTCCCATACATCCCTCTTTGGCAGGGAACACACACCCCATTTGCAATCAGATGCAATCAACCTCAGCCAATAGTGTGGGGATAGGACACTTTCCCTGTGGAGTGCCTGGCGGAGCTGCAAATGTGCATTAAATGCTGTGCTTTTATGCATGGTTTGGAGAGCTTCTGCCAGGCCAGGTTCCTTTAAGGGCACTAATTCTGTGCACTAAATCCACCTGCGCCTTCTATAATTTTGTAAACAACAAACTTAAAGACTCGAGATCCATCCACCCCTAAAAGGACCCAATGTTAAAGACTCTAATGATGAAACCATTAAAGCCAAACTCTTTAACACATTCTTCAGCTCAGTCTTTGTAAACAGCAATGCCTCATGTCCCATATTTCCCAGTTGTACCACAGCTAATCACAACGATCTAATGCATATCGATTTTACAGAAGAAAACGTTGAAAAGGCACTATGCAGCCTAAAACCATCTCTATCTATTGGATCTGATGGACTATGTGCTTACTTATAAAATGCTTTCCACTGCCATAGCAGAACCTCTAAGCATAATTTTGAAAAAATTTTCAGGACCAGCTCCTTGCCCAACCTATGGTCACTAGCCATGGTCATCCCTATCTTCAAAAAGGGAGACCCCAGCTTAGTTGAAAATTACAGACCAATCTCTGTAAGCCAACATCGCGATGATATGGACATGTAGTCTCAATGCCCAAGACCGCTGGCGATACTTTTACCACTGGGTGGTCCAATCGGACCTAAAACGTCCCGTAGAGACAGTGAACAGGGAGAATACAAGAGAAGTTCTTCAAGCTGGCGACAAAAAGTTCAGCCCCAGCCCAATTTTTTTAAAAAAACTTAAATTAAATCCGAAAGCAGAAGAAAACAAACAGCTAAATTAACCTATATTGGATTGCTTTGGATAGTGTGTTTCTTTTTCTTTGTAATTCTACTTTGTGGATTAAAGTGCTCGCAACTTTTTTTTCTTTTTAAAGAGAATGGATCAGTTTTTCTTCTTCTATTTTTTATTTTTATTTTTTAATCTATGGATTAAAGTCTTCTTCTTTATTTCAACAAGGACTTTTATTTCTTGCTATTAATTCCATCTAAGAACTTTGTTTCTTTTGAGTTTGAAATAACATTAGAGAGTGGGAAGCAATACTGCCACTTGGAGGCTGGAGGCTTGAGTTTTTGAAACAATGCACTTTCCCTTTTCCTTTTGATCTCACTGACTTTGTATCTCAAGGCTCTGCAACTTGTTTATAGAAAGTGATAAGAAGCAAGGGCATGAATTGTTTATACAGGTGCACTTTGAGAGTCTTACTGACAGTGGGAGAGAAAAAGAAACAGAACCTTCTTTTTTGAAGATCATAAATGAATTTGCATTTAAGCTAATTTAATATAAGAAGTCTTGAAAGCCAGAGTGGCAGTATCTACCAGCTTGCCAAAATGGCACAATGTTCAAAAGAAATATTAACTTTGCAAAACATCCTGGCCAGAATTCAAAATTTATTAGAAGTAACAGAGAGAATCGAGAAGAAGATGGAAAAATTAGAGTTTATAACAGCAAAAAATGATGGGGTCAGAGTCCCAAAAATTGAAGGGGAAAATGATTACAAAGACAAGACAACTGATTACTTTACCAGTGGAGTGAACGTGGTTGAAAGTGGGAAAGGGGGAGTATGGAAAAGGGAATTAGATTGACAGGAACTCTACCCCGGATTTCAAGGCATGGAAGAAGAAGAAAGAGAAAAAACGATGGATTTAAGGAAAGAAAACTTGTCAGAAGCACAATTGACAACCAAAGGTAAGCTGATTAAAATAGCAGATGGAGGGCATCGAGATTACTTAAGTGATGCTACAAGCAACAAGGTGCGGAGAGAAGTCCACAAAAATTTATTAAGGAAATAAATAGAAGATCAATTCCACAAATGACAAAAGAAATTAGAGTGTATTATTATTGGAAGGATACAGGCTGATATATGAACGTTGATAATAAAAAATTTAGTAATTTAATAATCTCTAGAGTGCTATGTTAAATAAATAATTGATAACTATAATAAGGAACATACATGTGTTGGTTTGATGAGAGGAAATTTGATATAATTAGCAAATGAATTTCTGTTAATAAATAATAACTAACAATAACAATGAAATGACAAGGGATATAGTTAACTATATATATATATATATATATATATACACACACATGTGTGTGTGTGTGTGTGTATGTATGTATGTATGTATGTATGTATGTATGTATGTACTGGTTTAATAAAAGGAATTGGGATATAAATTGTAAACAGTGATTTGGAAAGGAGGATTAGAAATCTTGTTATCAAACATAATTAATGTTTACTTAGAGCATGCTATAAAGGGGTAATGTTATTGGATAACATTAGAAATAATTAATGAAATACTACTATGTGGTTGTGCTTTTAATTTTGGACTATTTCATGCAAAAGGATGTTAAAACAACCACAGTCAAATGAGAAGTGTGGTATGTTGATAGTAAGATATATAAAGATTTTTGATTTAAAATATATAATCTGATTTGAATTATAAGTAATGACTGTGGAAGAGATGTATGAAAGTTATTTGTAACCAATCGACACACTTCTACAATATGATTAGTGATGAGTAATTTAGTAATTTTTAGAGTGATATGTTAAATAAATAATTGATAATGATAACAAAGTACACACATGTGTTGGTTTGATGAGAGGAAACCTGATACAATTAGTGAATGAATTTCTATTAATACATAACAATTATAATAATAACAATGAAATGACAAGGGATATAGTTAACAATATATATATATATATATATATATATATATATATATATATATATATATATATATATATATATATATATATATATATATATATATATATATATATATATATATATAATGTACCTGCTCAATAAAAGGAATTGGGATACAAATAGTAAACAGCGACTTGGAAAAGAGGATTAGAAATTTTGTTATCAAACATAATTAATTCTTACTTAGAACATGTTATAAAGGTATAATGTTATTGGAACATATTAGAAATAATTAATGAAATGTCATTATGTGGTTGTGTTTTTAATTTTGGATTATTTCATGCAAAAGGATATTCAAACAATTATAGTCAAATGAGAATTGTGGGATGTTGATAGTAAGATATATAAAGATTTTTGATTTAAAATATACAATGTGATATGAACTATAAGTAATGAGTGTGGAAGAGATGCACGAAGGTTATTTGCAACCAATCAACACATTTCTACAATATGTAATGAAAGATGATTTTTGTGTGTGTTGTGTTTGTCTGCTTAACCAAAAATAAAAAAATTCTTTAAAAAAAACAGAAAATTACAGACCAATCTCTCTATGTTGCATCATCTGCAAAGTCATGGAATCAATCATAAACTAATCCATTACCCTCCACTTAGAGACAAACAACCTGCTCTCTAACAAACAATTTGATTTCAGAAAAAAATTGTCCTGTAATCTGCACTTCTAAGGTGCAACTTCTTTGATGTTTCACAATGTTGTAGGTGACAGAGTTGATGCTGCTGACAACTGGTCTGAGTAGACCTTCCTCTTTTTGGATTTTGAGGAGTCCATATATGCATGAAGTAGTTTTCCCAGGATAAAGGTGGTAGTATTGGCATTGTCCTTCAGTAGTTGTTGCAGGAAATCAATGACCATTTTCTTACAACTGCTGGTAGGCTCTCTCTTCTCATATGTAGCAGTGTCCTTCAGAAGAGTGTCCACTTTGGCATTGTAGTCATCTGTGTTCAGGATACCTGCATATCTTCCTTTATCAGCCGGCAAGATGGTGATGTTCTGGTCTCTTTCTAAGGATGTCACTACTCTCCATTCTTGAACTGTGAGGTTGGAAGGGGATGTTTTGGCACTGGCAAGGGCTGCAGATATCTCCACTCTTAATTGTTCTACCTCTGGTTGTGCCGATTTATTGTTCCTGATGGCTGACTCTGTTGGCTAAAATGTTCTTTTCTGTTTGGATAAGCTCTCTGTCAGATTTCTCACGCATTTGTCAGTTTTGCCATCATCCGCTCTCATGTGGGTTGGTTCTTCTGATTTGTGTGTTTTTTCTTGTCTAAATTGTAGGGAAGAAAATTTGCCTTTCTGTTGTTCTTTGCTCGTGTTGTGTTGTGTTGTGCCAGTTATGCTTTCTTCATAAATTCTGTGACCTCCTCCAATATTCTGTTGGTAGAAGTGATTTCAGCTCATGGAATTTGTGATCCACTCTCTCTTTGAAAACCTCAGGTGTAAAATTAATCTGTCTTATTCTGTTGGAGCTGTGCAAAAGCTGGATGTTTTCTTCAGGATGTTTCCAACAGATGTATTGGAGGAGGTTGCAGAATTTATGAAGGCACAAGTACCATAATACAACATGAGCAAAATGTTACTCTTTTGAAGACAGCAAAGTCCACATTATGGACAGAGAAGACCACTGGTTTGAAAGAGAGGTCAAAGAGGCCATCTACATTAAGATTGAACAGCCCCTTCTCAACAGAGGGGGAAGGGATATAACACCACCTATCTCCTGTTTATGACACAGTTCCAAGAAGGCTCCACACCCATTTGCACTATTCAGGTGACCCTAAGAGCATGGATAAACCTTCAAGTCACCTCAACAACTCTCGGAAAGAGTGCTAATGAGTAGATGACTGCAAGGAATCTAAATCTTTCCATCCTACATCATTCAGTCAGAACTGAAGAAGCATTTTGGATGAGAAGCAAAGCATCTTCAAGGAAAAATAAAGTCCAGTTGCCTATTGAAAAAACACCTTTGTGACAACCATGACCTGGATATTTGAGAATCTCCATAGACATCTAGAAAAATGTGGGTTAGATAGCATCACCACTACATGGTTTCATAACTGGCTGACAAATTGCACTCAATGTGTAGTCCTTAATGAAACTACATCTACATAGAGGGAAATAAGCTGTCAGCTCTGGAACCCATATTTTCTTTTGGATATTCAGGACTGCCACATTTAGTGCCTGGGAAATTGGGACGGGAGATTGTGAGTTGCTTGAGATATATAGCCGTAACAACATTCTTTTTTCTGGGAGTCAAGGACGTTCGGCCTGCACCTGGATAGGCGTGACTGGGGGATGTCTCCAATTGGGACGGTGGAGCAATTTGATTGTGTGATGGACATGTGGTTGCAGGGGATGGAACATTGGCTTTCTTTTGGGTGAGGAAAACTAGAAGCTTTCAGATGTGGGTTTTCCCAGATGTACCAATATGACATCTTCAATAAATTGAAGCTTTGAGGAATTGCCTGCCTTGGAGTCTTCATTGGTTGGGGGTGTTACTTAGAACCCTGACATTATCCCGAATCTGCTTTAAAATTCTACCCAGCTCCCTGATCACTGAGGTGCTGTCCCAGGTCCTGAGCACTGAGGGCAACCTGATACCCAGGTGACGTAAAGACTCAGGGAAGATGGAGGAGAAAACAGCAACCATGGAGGGAGCTACTGAGACTGGTTTGAGGTTCCATCTTGAGACCATCTACTCCCCTTCTGAGTGTGCAATGTGGGTAGCAGAGGCCACAGAAGAGGAGCGCTGACAGGGTGCCCAGCCCAAAGAACCGGTGCCCTGGCCAGCTGCTCAGCCAGATCCTTCCCTGTGGGGCAAAGTGGCAGGAGCTGTACTGACCCGGGAGATAGAGGTCAGGATGACACTGCCTGGGCCCTGGATGGGAGCCAGCTGAATGGAGCCTTCCGAGGTCCCTGAGTGGAGAGAGCCAAGACCTTTGGAGGCCAAAAATTCCCAGGATTGGATGCTCCAGTCACCATCATGGAGCCAGTCACTGACGGGCCTCCCAGAGCGGTTCGACCAGCTTAGCATGGGCAGCTATGCACCACTGCCTCTGGCCAGCCAACAGGGCTGGGTCCTGGCTCAACCCATATTCACCTTCCCGGACCAGGGCCTGCGAGCGCTCAGAGTGCAGTGACTGCTTCATTTCACTCGGCGAGGGACAAAGCGTAGCCCCGCCTCCCTCTCCAGGGCTGATCTACCAGGATGACAGCTTCTGCAGGACGCGGAGTGGTGCAGCGAGTGAAACTGATGGGGCTGCCGAAGCCATGCATCCTCCCTCTCACCAACTAGTCCTCAGGCTGCCACCTGCCAGGTAAATTCCCCCTGGTTGGGCCTTCTACCTGGGGTGGGTGCAATGCCGGTGGATGCCAACACCAGCACCATTATCATCCCCAGAGCCACAGTCTGCTCCACTGGCCGCTCCCCCAGCTGCTTCCCCACCGAGGTTCAGAGCAACTTTTGACCGAATCCCAGAAAAGTTGGCTTACTTTTTCAATCGGGTCTGGTCCTACATCAACCATTATGGAGAACAATACCAGACCGACCATGATATAATATCAGCCATCGTGGATGGGATGAATGAGGGGGATGCAGCAGAATAGATAACCCAACTACACAGTGAAGGTACCCCCAGTTAGAGGACGCTGATGAGTTTGTCCAATTACTCTGGGTCTGGTTTAAAGACACGGCCAGAGGCAGGAAGCCAAAGCTCAGATCAAAACCCTGAAGCAAGTGGGCCAACCACCTAAAGACTTCATCTGGGAAAGTGATGGGTTCTGCCCAGTTTACTGCCAGTTTGCTTGTGTACGTGCATTCCTGTTCAATTAAAATTGCCCATGTGCAGAACTAAAAAACAAGATGTGCAGCAATGACAGTGACAAGGGAACTGGTTCAGGGGCATGGCAGGCCTGGGTCGCTGCCTGTTCCAGTGACTCAGGCCACCATACCATTACCGGTTTGACTGAACTGAGCTGAACTGGTATGAACCCACCACTGATCTGGTAGCTTCCAGTTCAGAGTCATTCCATTTGGACTCCAAGGCCCCCCCGCTGTCTTTATGCAGCTAATCAATGAAGTGCCACATGAGCAACTGTACAAAGGGGTCCTAGTCCACCAGGACAACATTGTTTATCTTAACCCTGGAATTGTTATTGAACAGAATACGTGGGTCTGACGAACTGCAAGGAATTAAGATTAAGCACTACGAATATAGAGTGAGAGCATTTGCAGATGACTTGGTTGTAACTTTAACTCAGCCGGGGGAATCAGTTATAGGTCTAATGAATATAATTAACCAATATGGTCAAGTATCTGGGTTCAAAGTAAATCTAGGGAAGACAAAGATGATAGCTAAAAATATGACTACGAATAAAAAAAGAATTAGAAAGAGTAACAGGATGTGAGATAGTAAAAAAGGTTAAATACTTAGGAATTTGTATTACAACTTCAAATGGGAAATTATATAAGTACAACTATGAACCATTATGGCATAAAATACAGAGAGAATTGAATAAATGGAAAAAACTACAACTGTCTTTGCTGGGAAGGATAGCAGCAGTTAAAATGAATGTTTTGCCCAAGTTTCTATTCTTCTTTCAAATGATACCAATACTTTAAAAAGACGCAAATTGGAAGAATGGCAGAAAGGTATTAACCACTTTGTTTGGGCAGGAAAGTAACCGAGAATAAAACTTAAAATAATGCAAGACATACGTGAAAGAGGAGGCTTAAAAATGCCCAACTTAAAATTATACTATGAAGCAGCAGTTTTAACAACAATTAGCGATTGGATTAACCTAACAGAGGATAGAATATTGAGGGTTATGATTTGGTATATGACTGGCATGCTTATTTAATATATGACAAGAAGGCCGACAAGATCTTTAAAAGTTATATTTTAAGGAATGCCTTACTGCGTGTTTGGAAAAAATATCAATTTAGGCTAAACGACAAGATACCTATGTGGGGGGTGCCCAGACGCGCTATAGAGAACATAAGTATAGAACAAAAACAAGATCTAACTACATATGCAGAACTTCTTAGTATGGACAGAGGTGTACTACAGTTAAAATATTTGAATGCATTAAGAGACGAAAGGGTAATTCAAACCTGGTTCCAGTATGGTCATTTACAGGCTAGATGGAAAAAAGACTAGAAATCCAGTATTATCCAAAGTGAGGATAACTTGATAAAACAAATTAGGGATCAGGGTCCAATGCATATAAAAATGTTGTATAATGTATTGATAGAAATAGGCTCAGAAACAGAATTAGTTAAAGATTGTATGATAAAATGGGCACAAAATTTTGAGGAACCAATAATGATGAAAACATGGGAAGAGATTTGGGTAAGAAATGTAAAATTTACACAGGCTCAGAACTTGAGAGAGAATTTGTATAAGATGTTGTACAGATGGCATTTAGATCCAAAAAGGCTAGCCTGTATGTATCTGAATTTACAATCTAAATGTTGGAGATGTGATTGTGTTAATGCCACGTACTACCATATTTGGTGGACTTGTAAAAAAGTTAAAGCATTTTGGATAAAAATATGGTGGGTTATTCAAAATATGTTGAAAAAGAGGATAAAGTTTACACCCCAGTTGTTTTTGTTAGGTATAGTTTCAGACTGTACTGTCATAGAGACTAACCTGATCTTGAACCTAACAACGGCAGCAAGATTGTTGGTGGCGCAATACTGGAAGAAGGAAGAGTTGCCTACTATCCAAGAATGGACGTTAAAAGTAGCAAACTTAGCAGAGATGGCCAAAATTTCAGCGTATTTGAAAGATCATTCGGATGAGAAGTACAAGCTGGATTGGACAAGATGGATTGACTATATTCAAAATAAATATCGGACTAAAAAATTTCAATTAGCTTATGAATGAAGGCATAAAGAACACTACAATTTATTCAAAGTTAGTTTAATAAAGGGGGAGTTAAAGCATAAGAATAGTAACATGTTAAAATTAGTTAGCTTATGTTAGCATATGGTTGTTAAATGTTTATACCCTGTATTTTGCTCTGGGAGGTCGGGGGGAGGTCGGGTGGGAAGAGGGAAGGGTAAGGGGGGTGATAATTGTAAAATTTATTAAAAATTTTAATTAAAAAAAAAACCCACACTCCAATCAATCCCCTTGATCCCGAAAATGCCCGCATGCTAGCCATGGCTTTCATATCTCAGAGTGCCCCGGACAATTAATGGAAATTGCATGAAAGGTCTTCGCGAAAAGAAGAAAGAAAGATGACAGGCTGCAACGTAAAGCTGAATTGCTGACAGTTGCGTTGTCAAATAATTCCAAAGCCCAGAGGTCAATGTAATTGGTGTAAGGAAAAAGGCCACTGGCTACAAGAATGTCCCAAAACATGCTTGAATGCCCAGTTCCTCTTTTGGGTCGTGATATCCTATGCAAAATGGGAGCTACACTGTCTTTTGAGGAAGATAAAATGGCCCTAATGATGAGGCACCCCCCAGATGAGATATGGCGAGTAATGATGGTTCAAGAATTTAAAGTACCTCAGCTGTGGGCAGAAGATAATCCACCAGACCATGCACCTATAATTATACAAGTAAAGCCTCTAGCCATGCCTGTCCGCCTACACTTTCTTCACCATCTCAAATACATAGAGACAGCAAAAAACTGTTTGCTTTTGAGTGGGAAGACCCAGTAACAGGTCAAAAGAGGCAGTTTGCTTAGACTAGGTTTCTCTAAGGATTTAAAAATTCACCTACCTTTTTGGCAAAGCCTCGGCCTCAGACCTAGAAAATTTCCAGCCTTGTGAAGATGGAGATGTACTACTCCAATATGTAGATAATATCTCAGTAACCGAAGAGACGAAGAGATTTGTTGAAAAAAAATACCAATCAATTGCTTCATCTGTTAATGGACAAGGGACATCGTGCCCCAAGGCAAAAAGCTCAGCTGGAAAAGCCCCAAGTTAAATACTTAAGGTACACCATAAGTCGAGGATAGAGGGCAATAGGACATGAGCGAAAAGAAGCTGTGTGCCAAATTGCAGAACAAACAACTAGGAAAAAGTTACAGGGACTTTTGGGCGCGGCAGGATATTGCAGGATGAGGATTTCAAATTTTGCGCTTCTAGCCAAACCTCCTTACGCATCTATGAAGGGGGGGGGGAAAGAACCCTTTGTTTGGGGTTTAAAGCAGAAACGGGCATACAAAGCCCTAAAGTCAGAATTATCTCAGACTCTTATCTATCCGAACAGTTGATGCAAAAGGCTGGCTGCTACTACTCTCTTAATGGAGGAAGCTAATAAATTAACTTTTGGACAGCCTACCACTATCTACACCAGCTACACAATTCAAGGAATGTTAGAAACGAAGGGACATTTATGGTTAACAAACCCTAGAATTTACAAATATCAGGCACTCCTGACTCAAAATCCACAAGTGATCTTGAAGCAAACAAATGCCCTAAACCCTGCCATCCTTTTGCCAATACCGGGACCCGAAATTGAGCATAATTGTATGCGAACCATTGAGAGTCAGTTCTCATGTAGACCAGACTTACCAGACGTGCCATTAAAATCTGCAGACTATAACTTGTTCACTGATGGATCAAGCTTCATTACCACGGGAGAACATTATGCTGGCTATGCGGTAGTCTCTCTTGGCCAAGTCTTTGAGAGCGTACCTATCCCAAAAGGCACTAGTGCCCAAGTAGCAGAATTATGGGTTTTAATCCGTACATTAGAGAGGACAAAGAATGAAAGGGTGAACATCTGAACTGACTCTGTATGCTTTCCTTACTTTGCATATCAATACTGCCGATTATAGGGAAAGAGGTTTTTTAATGGCCTCAGGAAAGAAATTAAGCAAATGTGTGAATCGCACTGTTAAGGAAAAGATAAGGTGTGTTTTGAAACCCACCTTAAATGGGTAGACACCTTATCCTTAGCTCTCTGGTCTGTGAGATGTACTTTACGTAAAGAACTTAAATTATCTCTTTTTGAAATGATGTTTGGATGGCCACCAGTTATAAGCCATAATTTGAAAAAAAAAATCATATAGGGGACCTAGGACAGCTGGGGTCATCATGGGTGAATCAAATGGTGGGAGAATTGAATAAGTAAATACAAGAAATTCACCAGTATTGTGTTTCCCTCACCCCACCATTTTTAACAAATTCCAGTCATAATATTCAGGTGGGGGACAGAGTGTGGGTGAAACACTGGAAAGAGGAGAACTTGAAACCTAGATGGAAGGGCTCATATACTGTAGTTATGTGTTCTCCACTTGCAGTAAAAGTTTTAGAATCCAAGTCTTGGATTCATTGGACCCGCATTAAACCAGCCGCTGAAGAATACTGGGAGGTTGACTCGGATGAATCCCGTCCCTTAGTAATATGCTTAAAGACACGCCCCCTATAAGCTGCCCTACCGGCAACGGGTAGCTCACAAACGAGGCAAAAGAAGCCCTACTGAAACCACACCGGAAGCTGGTTTCTCGACGTATGGCTGAAGATTTGGAGGAAGAAAATGTTCCATGTGTTAGATATAAAATGTATTAAAAAGTTTGAGCACCTGTCAGGGTAGGGCCATTGCTGCACTATCTCTTGTTTTAGTAAGTGTGCTTACCTTTATTTTGATTTGTTGTATTGGGTATTCGTTCTTTGGGAATTGCCCCCTTCCAAAAAAGACAGGTGCTGAGGCTAAGATCATTAATTGTAATCAAGAGGAAAATGAATCATCTGATGACACTTATGTTTGAGGAACCTTGTGAATGGGTTCTTTGCAGTATAATAGGAGTTTTCAGCTTGTGGGTGATATGTTTAGCAAATAAGATTTGGTTTTGTGGCTTGCCCAAAACTGATATTCCTCAAACTATATATAACCCCTGCCTTCTCCCTGACGTGGTGAGCCTTTTGTGGCTCTGGCTGTTATTGGCTCCGGTTGCTAAGTGATAATGTCTTGAATAGTAGTTCCCAATATTGCGAAAATACCCAAGCAACTCTTGTTCTTGAAGAAAGATCTGAGGATGTTAAAACTCCTGGAGGACAGGGTGTGCGCATCTGTGCATGACCCCCCCCGCTTCCCTGTGCATGCACATGCAAACCCCAATGCCCCGTTTTGGGCCTAGCAGCCCCCCCTGAACTCTCCTGGAACCAAAAAAGGGCTGCATGTGTGTGGCACCCCACACATACACATACACCACGGCCCATTTTGGGTCTAGCAGGCCTCCCTGAAAACACCCAAAAATTGGGTGCGGGGAGGCATGCTGCACCCATGCTCCCCCCTGCCCCCGCGCATGCATGCACGACCCCCCTCCTGCGAATGCACGCATGCCTCCTGCATGTATGGCAGATCCGAAAATCAGCTGGCTGACAGGAAGCATATGTGCATGCGCAGTGGAGCTCAGCTGGGTGAAAGCTCACGTGCCCACAGAGGGGGCTCTGTATGCCCCCTCTGGCAGGTATGCCATAGGTTCACCATCACAGTATTAGATGATACACCTAAGCAGAAGGGAAAACTAATCTTGGCTGAACTCAAGACTGGGGTATTATTTGAATAGGCTGTAGCAGGAAATCTCAAGATTGCAAATTACACTAGAAAATCAAAAATCAGTTCCAGTTTATAGTTGCATCTGTAAATATAAATGTAGGATGCATGTCTTTTGAAATATTTGGTGATATAATTTTAATTTGGAAAAAAAGTAAAACTAAGTTCTATTCCCTAACAACTCAAAATATCCGTTGCGTCTTTGAAAATAACATTATTCATATGCAAAGTGTTATTAGACTTTTAATATTAGTCATATTTTAAATTAACGCTTGGACTTAACTGAAGTGTAGTTAGTTTTCTGTAAAAGTTCTACAAAGTGTTTCAGGATTTTAAAACCTGAATAGTCAAACATTTCACAAATAATTCACAGTGAATATTTTACTTTGACAGTATTCACATTGCACACTAATGTGGTTTGCTTTGGCTTAGCTTAGTATACAAAGCTCAAAACGGAGGTTTATCTTCAGAAACCTTGGGGGAGGGACAAGGTTAGACCAAAAAGCTATTCATGTTAAGGAATCTTCCTCTGTTATAGCTCAATGTTTTTAGTTCATTAAACGATTTTGGGTTTGCAATTTCTTGTATGCATTACAAAAACAAGATAATAGGACCAGACAAAGTACAGTGGAATGAAAACAACACTATCCAGAAATGTTTTGTTGGAATACTTTTAATTGGTGTATCATGAAGAAAATGAGACTAGTGTCTTGTAGTATTTGATAACATTCTCCACAAACATTATTGAAGAGAACAAAATATTTAAACGAGGACAAATCTGCCTTAGAAATGAGACTTATGCAATATCTTAAAAGCAACATTTTAAACCATCATATATCTTCAGGTATTCTCTTTTGCTCAGATAATTCATAGATACTAGCCAGGATTATTTTTGAACAGTAGAAGAAAGTCTGACTTTAAAAATAATATGCATGGCAGTGTTTCTAACTGTGTGTAACTCAAAATGATCAATATTTCTTTGCTACCAAAATTAATCCACTAAAGACACTGGCATATTTAACACCTAGTATGGCTGGCAAGACCTAACTGAAGTAATGTAACACCTGTAAAACTTGATCTGATAAAGCAGAATAAACTTAGTTTTTTTTAATATTTGCAAGAAATACATTTTGTGAATGAAAAAGAATCCAAAACCATATCTGCCTTCTGATACAATTTGATTATGAACAGCAATTAATTCCTAAACCATGTTGTAAAACTGACAGCATTTGGCTTCAAAATTGAATTAAATATATTCTTTCTCTTTCTTTTTCAGATATGAGGTAACAAACATGCCTGAGAATTGTAAATGGAAGAAATTAACCAGTTAAAAAGCAATGCTTTAAACAATGGGACCAGCCCACTCTGGGGATTAGTGAACGAGTCACCATTCATGTAAATAAATTCCTCAAGCATGTAAAGAAATTGAATTGCAGCAAATGCCAATGTCATGGCAGGACTCCTGTACTGTTTACAGCTGCATGACAAATATTCAATAACTAAAGCTGTAGTAAATATAAAAATGCAGAGAAAAAAGTGGAAACAGTTCTGGTTTCTCATAATAATCTGATTCAATATAGCTGGAAGAGGAGAGAGGTCTTTGCATTCTTAAAAAAGAGTTGCCAAAAAGAACTAATAGAAAATCTCCACTATAATGAAAAAAATCAAATGATTGGGATTTGTTGTCAAATATAAGCTTACATTTTTCTGTTGCTCTTTATGGAACACACATAATTTCATTAGAAAGTAGCTAATCCACGTCCTAGAAACTGAATCATAGATGTAACTCTAAAATAAGAGATTGAATATTTCTGTCACAAAGACTTTAAAATTAGCTGAAGAATTAAAGTTGTCAAACTCTGTTTTTGTTTTACTTTTGAGATATCATCTCTCTGCACAATTCCATATCCTTTAGATATGGGTTTTCTTCCAAGGTCAATATTATTGACTCAATTAAACCAAGTCCATGTTCAATAGGTCTTGCTCCCAAATAAGCCTACGTAAGACTTTAGCTTTAGAGCTTGATCTATGCATCCTTATTCACAAATAAATACTATAAATGAGGTTTGCTTTTATTATATAATAACATGAGAGTTAATTCCTAATAAATGTAAGTAATTGGATATAATTCAAGTGGGTAGACAAGTACAGATTGCATTATTACTGCAAGTATTCATAAAGAATGCCAATTTTCCTGTACTTTTAAAATTAATATTAACATTGTGTTGTTAATCTGCCTCTTACTATATTCTTGACAATCATAACAGTGAACCATGGATTTAAACAGGAAGGAAGGTTAATTTATTAGACTGCGGATTTTTCTCAGCAGAAAGTTTAGATTGTCCTTTTGGTTCTATATCTTTTATTTTCTATACCAAATCAGACAAATCTGAATTTTCCTTCACTGCTATTCACAGTTACAATCCTTTGGATTATAAAAGCCATCAAATTATAAAGTAATAAATTAAATTATGAGTCATATTGTTTGATTAGATTAAATGTTAGAAACACAGTATGTTACAAAGACAGGGTATTTTTTAAAAAGTTGTTTAGTGGTTATTGCTACAGTGCGTAGACTTATGAAAAGATAACGTTTTCTAATGTTGCTTAAAGTAGCACCAAGAGGCAGCTACTGGTCACAAATGATCCAAGCAGCAGCATCAAGAGGCAGCTACTGGTCACAAATGATCCAAGCAGTTTTTTAATTCAAGTGCATCAACACACCAACTTAGTTCTTTAATATAGGAATATATAACATACACAGCCCTCTTTACCAATTTTAAAAACCCATCCGAAAGACAATACAGGGAAAAAAAAGAAAAGAACAGTCCACCCACTATGTATATCCTTACACTCAACTGAAATGACAGGGAACATAGGTTACTTCCCTCCAAACACATAAAAATTACTCCAGGAAGTAGCCCAGCCTTATTTGTTCAGCAATTACATATTTGCTGATCTTGGTAACAGCCACACACAACAACAGATCATAAACATCTTGGTAACTTTGTTGTAGGGCTGAGAAAGTTTTCCACAAGTGGTTCATATAAAAGCTGTATTTTTAATGCACATTTCCCCTTAATCACAGCATTTTTCCCATCGAGCAATGTCTAGATTTTCATGCACACACATCACCATGTAGTAACATCCTGAGATGGCAGCACAAATCTTAATTTGAATGGAAC
Organism: Natrix helvetica; assembly: GCF_964273705.1. Classification (NCBI taxonomy): domain Eukaryota; kingdom Metazoa; phylum Chordata; class Lepidosauria; order Squamata; family Natricidae; genus Natrix; species Natrix helvetica. Next base: position 116,147,394 of record NC_138552.1, on the reverse strand, counting down.
AGGGGCCTGCCCTGACATATCAAGCTTTACGATTTTTCTCTCCCACACATAGGAATTGTTCAAAGAATTAGGGGAGCTTCTTGCATATTTGTAGTTCACAAGGTCAGAAGCAACTGATAGGAAAAGTTTCTGCCTTCTAGTCCTGCTAGAATATTATGAAAAGGCGTTCTCTTATCCCACTGGCTCATGGGGCCTGAGAGCAGGATGGAAGTGATAGGCTGGCATGCATAGATCTGACCAGCATCCCAAATGGTAGTCAGTACAATGTTATCATTTGAACTTGTAAAAAAATCAGCATATTGAAGAACTCTGTGATACTATGGAAAATAATATAAACACCGGCATCCTTAACTAATACTTCAAACTAGCAAGTCATACTATGATCTAATGGAATGCACTTTCTTCTTGCCTATCGTTTCCTTTTCTGCTTTAAGGATTTTCTGCGCTTGAGAATCATCTCGTACAGCTTGTCCATACCTTCTGTGAGACCCTCACCAATGATCGCACAGGCTGGTTGTATATGGTAAGTGGTGGATGGAGTTAGCTCATGAAGAGCCAACTGTTTTTCTATTTCTGCCACAGGCAAAGATTTTGGCAGGTCTTGCTTGTTGGCAATCACTAATAAGGGAGTGCCTTGATTCTCTGCAAACTTGGTGACTTTGTGCAGCTCTGTTTTGGCTTCTTCTAGCCTATCCACATCAACAGAGTCCACCACATAAATGATACCATCAGTGCAACGACTATAGGATTTCCACAGAGGCCTCAGTTTCTCTTGCCCACCTACATCCCAAAAATGGCAGCTGATGCCCTTTGCAGTTCCATTGCTTAGCTTGATTTTTTCAGTGTTGAAGCCAATGGTAGGCACCGTGTTGACAAATTCGTTGAATTTAAGCCTGTAGAGCACCGTGGTTTTGCCTGCAGAATCCAGACCCAACATGACAATGTGCAGAGACTGAAAGGCAGAGATATTGGATGAAATGTTTCCCATGGTATTGATGGGTGACTCAGCAGCAGAAAAATCTTTGCCGATTCCGTTTAAGCTCTTTTCCTTGTTAGTCGGTATTAGATCCTTAGGTTGCTATTTTAAAATGCACACTCACCCGCAGAAACCATTCAGATACGCCGTGGAGATCAGCAACAATCCGGATCTTGCAAGAGAGAAATCGCGAGACAGAGGAGGGGGTGGAGAAGCAATGATCAGCTCAAGAGCCCACGATTGCCGTGATCGCGCCGCCTGGAATAAGGACCAAGCAGCAAAGGCAATTTCGAGGTGTGGCAGATTGTTCAGAACCGCAGAACAAAGATGGTTCTCCGTGCAAATCGTTGCTATTTTTCACCTGGGTAGAAAAAGAGCTGGGTTTTCTTCTGGATCAACTGTTCAGATGAATTGATCAAAAGGGGAACTGCCTCCTTCCCCGCGGACTCATTCATTTTCAGGCAGGAAGTGGCGCCCTCCTTTTAGGCCCACCTTCTAGCGATCTGCCTGGGAGGAAGCCCCAATAGGACCTCCCACCAAAGCTTCCAACGTAGCAACTGCAGCTCAATCAATCAAAGCCCTGCGAAGTGAGCAGGGGAGAAGGAAGGGAGGAGCTTTAAAAGGGCAACGGTACGAGGGTGGGGTGGGGTGGGGAGAAACGTTCTTATTTCGAGACTCTCGCCCTCCTTTCGCCTTGTTTTTCCAGCCCTCTTTCACTCGATCAATCACTGCTTCCTTAAAATTGGTCTTTGGTAAATTGGTCTTTGGATAACTTCTTTTCCATATGCGAAATACGACGAAGAACATCGCTTGGTTTCGTTTGGAAAGGGGTCGCGTGTGCCTGGACCGTACCATTTTAGACTACGGGGGAAGTCATATTTTCTAATATTCCATATAATATAGAAATACAATTCTGCCTTTAAAATATCAGTACGTTCAAAAGAACAAACAGAAATGTGAAATCTTATGTATAGTGTGATCAGAAGCAGTACACTCACTGCTTTAGACGCCGGAAAGGGTGATTTATAGTTGAGTGCGTGACTTCCCGAATCTGATTCTAAAAGATCTCATCGTGGCTCTCTGAAACAGGAGGGCCCAAAGACCCTTAGCCTGCCTCCATCCAGTAAGATAAAAACGTTATCCAGCCCCCATATTGTCTGCGTGCTTTTAGTTGGCTCACACCCATTCTCTGTTTCTCCAAGGCTAACAATGCTGATCCTCACCCAGCCTTCCAAGCTCACTAAGACGTCATGCTTTCAGCCAATTTTCCTGCGTGGAAAGATAAAATTCCTTAGAAGGAAAATCCACCTGGTTCAGTTCCAAGCCTGGAGAAAGGCACTGGAAACAACATGGAGGCTGATTGGAAAGATGGTTTATTCAACAGAACCAGAAAGACAGTTCTGGGTCAGCTGAACGGGTTGAATGAGTGGATGGATCTTTAAAAGGTTCTATGTGACTTTGAAGTTTGGACTGTTTGGGGGGTAGTGCAATGAAGGGGCTTGTGTTCTGAAAGGGTGTTAATCTTATCACTCTGCTTTTGTTAGCTATCAAACTTTGCTACAAGCAGTTTCAAACTATTCTGTCTTGAATGGATTTCTGCCTGCAGTATTTGCTTTGCTTATGAATATCTAGATATTTGTCTTCCTCTCGCAATAAGCTCTTTATCTCTTAAGTGCTGGCATCTGCTGTCAGAAAGAAAGGCTTGGATGCTGCTTCCTGCTTCTAAAAACATATTTTTCCATTTCTCCTGTAGGGAAATATAATATTTTGTCTTTTTTAATAGTTCCTAAAATATTTCATTCTTGGGATGGAGTGTGGGGCTTCACACGAATTGAAAGAAGAATTATTCATGCAAATAAGTTGCTAGTAATGTGGATTCATAAGTGTATCAATATGATGAATTTTCAGGCACAGACAGAAGGGAATCTGTTCTGCAGTGGTAACTTACTGAATAGAAAAACAAACCTGCCAAAAAACCTACAGTGGAAATGGTAGCATAAAGGGAGGATGTAAGATAGTTCCAGTTGTACTTCTGAAACCTTTGGAAGTCTGATCTGGAATCTCTGCGGTCAGCTCCAACCTCTCCCTATTGGAGGGTCCAATTTCGGACCATAGCCACCCTGAAGGGGTGGTGAAGTAAGTTCGGACCGCATGGCAGGTCAAGGAGAACCACATCATCTGTGGTGATGAAAGCCCCCTCATCTGAAGACAAGGAGCAGCCAAAATGGCTGCCATGAAGCTGGGGACAGCCTGAATACCCAAGACTGTGCTGGAGCTGAGGAAGTGAATGAAGTGTGATCTGGGTGAGAAAATATTTTTTATTGGAAGTTGACCCCAGAAATCCAAGGGGGAAGCATATTTAAAGCTATTTGTTGAAGCTGCGAATGGGCACAGAGGAAAAATATCAGAATTGAAGAAAGAAAAAAAATGCTTTTTAAATAATAAATAGAAACTTGGTTCCTCAAAGCTAAAAGACGTGGTATCGAGAGCATTTTAAAATGCTGGAATTAAAGTCCCAAATTTCTCTTTACAAACATTGCTCAATTATTGGATTTATAATTTTAAAATAATTTGAATAATTGAAAAAATAATTGAAATCAGAACTGTTACCAATATCGCAGAGAGGTTGAAGCAGACAGAAGTGACAGCGCCATCTGCTGACAAAAAGAAAAATATGCAAACTTGGAAATAACTATTCAGAAAGACTGGAAATATCAGTTAGATACAGACCTACTCTAAGAACACTAGAGATTTGATTATTAACTAAGGACTTCAGTTAAGAACCCCTGAACATCATTGAATATTATTGAACATATAAAATAATTTGAACAGGTGTGGATAACCTCCTGGTGAATTTAAATTGTTTGGACTGACTATTGATGAGACATTTAGAATTATGACTTGGAAGTTTGGTTTTTTGAATTCATGAACTCTGGACAGTGGACTAAAAAAGAGATTAACTAAACACAGACACAACATAAGACGGAAGTGAGGAGAACCTAAACAGAATGGAGCTTTTTTCAAAGCATTGAGAAAATATTTGATCGTATAGACCTGTGATGGCAAACCTATGGCAGGTGTGCCAGAGGTGGCACACAGAGCTCTCTCTGTGGGCACATGCATCATTACCAGTTGATTTTCTGGTTTCAGCATGCCACCCAGCTAATCTTCGCATGTTCCAGAGTCCCGGAAACCGGAAGCTGGCTGGTGCGTGCATGTGCACCTGGTCTTCGGGTTTCCAGCGCTCCGGCACACGTGAAGACCAGCTGGCCGGCATGCCGAAAACTGGAAGACCAGGTGGCTGGTGCATACATGCACACTAGCCAGCTGGTCTTCAGATTTCTGGGGCTCTAGCATGCGCACTGGCCAGCTAGTGTTCGTGCATGCTGGAGCACCGGAAACCAGAAGACCAAGTGAACATGCACGCGCTGGGCATCTGGTCTTTGAGTTTCCATAGCTCCGGCATGCATGACGACCAGCTGGCCAGCGTGCATGCAAGCACCAGAAACCAGAAGACAGATGGTTGTCGTGCACATACGCACCAGCCAGCCGTCTTTGAATTTTTGCAGCTCCGTTGTGACATGCATTCCAGTTTGGACACTCAGTGCCAAAAAGGTTCGCCATCACTGGTATAGACCAAAAATTGAGAAATTCAATACATAGAATAAGAGACAATGATCAGAACAAGGAAGAAAGAATGGAGCTACCAGAAGAAACAGAGGGGAAAGTGGAGAGAAATTAGCAAGAAGAAGATAATAAGGTTGCCAAAATGAATACTGATTAACTAAAAAGGGAGGGAACTTGTAAAAGACCTAAAAAGAGAATGGGAGAAACAGGATGAGAACTGGAGAAAATAGATAGATGGAATCGATAGTTCTGGACTTAGACAGTGGGAAAGGGTAGAGTTGGGAGGAAAAGTTAGATTGCATAGTCCAATAGAGGGAATAAAAGACTCCAAGGACAAATATGGGAGGAAAACTAAAAAGAAAATAAGATTAAAGGTTCAGATTAAGAATAAGAGATAGAGGATAAGGGAAAATAGAGTAAAAGAATATTTTTATGAATATTTCAATAATGTGTATTAATATCAGAACTATGCAAGTTGGATTATTATTTTAGCAATGTGATAGATATCAGGATAATATTGTAACATGATATGAAGAATGGGAAAAATAGATTTTGAATGACTGTACTACTAAATATGTATAAAAATATGAATAATAGTGGAAGGTAAGAACTCAACAATCGGCAATTAGGGAAATATATATAAATATATATATCAGGGTTCCAGATAGCATCCAAAAGTAAATCAGAGTCCAAGGCAAAGTATTGCTCAAAGTTCCAATTTATTAAGAGAGCCATATTGGCACATCTGGGAAAACCTGAAACTGAAAGCTTCCCGGTTTTCCCCACCCATCCAGTTCCAGTCAGGTGCAGAGGTGTGAAGACAAAGGATGATCTTGGCTTTCTAGAATTTTTTTTTGTTTTGGCTATATCATATCTCACTCCTACAATCCCCCCTCCCATGTGCCAGGCCAAAGATCCCAAAGAAAAGATGGCTGCAGGCCTGACAGGCAGCCTCTCCTCAGAAGAAAAGCATATCCATCAGGTCATCTTCGCTGCTGTTTTCTCCTCTGAACTGGGAGGGGTTTCCCTGTCTGGCGGAGTCTCTGTCTCCTCAGGCTGGGGAGCGGCTCCTTCTGTTTGTTGGGTGAGACAACTCTTCGGGTAGTTTTCATGTGCCCCTTTTTGTTCCACTGGTGGCTTGGGTTCACGCTTGCAGGATCGAGGCCGGGGCTAAACATCCCAATGCTCTGTGCCCATGTTGACCACACCGGTAGCACTTTATTGCTCCTGCAATTTTGGGGAGACGCGTTTCTGCTTGCTTCATTTGAGTTTGGCAACCCAAAGGCCTTCTAGCCGACTTTTCAGTGGTAGGCTTTCAAATGGGGTGAAGTTTGTGATCCAGAATAACTGCGGTAGTGTACCAATTCTGGATATATTCCGGCACCCCTCTAATGCTGCATGCCTTTCTCAGTTCGGGATCTAGGGCATCATTGAATGTGTGCACAATAAGTCACTCTGGCCAGTCCTGTAGTTTTCCAGCTGCCCTTCTAAACTCCCAAACTAATTCCTTCATGGGACAGCTGGCTTGCCGCAACCCTTGGATTTGCTCTTCTGCTTCCACATGTTGGGCCACATTGTAAAATTGGATCTGCATCAGTTGAAAGAATCCGTTGGTGTCTTCTAATTCAGGAGCTGCCTCATCGTGGAGCTCAGCTACCCATTTGGACACTTTCCCCTCATTCATCCCCTCAATTATGGCTGAAACCAGCTCTCGGTCGGAAGGGTATGATCTCCAAATTGATCAATGTGCACCCAGACTTGATTTAGGAAGTAGGCTAGCTTCCCAGGGGTCTCATCAAATGTTGCTTGAAATCGAGGGGGCATGGGAGCCAGTGGGGCTGGCATCTGGACTTGCACAAGCAGTTGGACAGGCAATTGGGGCTGGGGGGCCCTTGTGATGCTGCTCCTGGTGGCTGCAGTTGGGCAGGAACCTGCTGGGCATTGCAGCTTGGGGTTGCCCCTGCGGTGGCAGTTGAGCCTGAACCGCTTGAGGGGTCACTACTTGGGGTTGAACCGGGCCAAGTATCTGAATTGATGCCATCTGCTGAGGTGGGGGCAGGCATGCACTGGTATTGTGCCCATCCATGGCCCAGGAAGAAAGCCCACCCCAATGGGACTTGACTCGCTGGCTGCAACCCAAACATTGGTGGTTGGCTATAGGGAGCAAAATCCCCCAAATGCTTTGCTGCTCGCTGGGTTGACCTCCCCATCCCAGTTGTTGGGTCATCTGCGCCCCGGGGTGAAGGGGTGCTACCATTGGTCTCATCCCAGCAGCGAGGTTTTGGACTGATATGCTTTTCGCTGTATGGAAGGAGCATAAATCCCCACTCCAATGCGTTGCGAAGTCTCAACCCAGGAAGGGGAATGTTGGCTGGGCCATGGTCCACATGGGTGGTTTGGAGCTAAGGCAAGGGTTTATTCTACTCATGTTAAGCTGTTCGAAGTGGTCTGGAAGGACGGTCAGTGACTGACTGCGTGACGGTAGCTGGGATCCCCAATCTTCGGAACACCCAGTTGGAGTTGCTTTGATCCGCTCCACTTGTGGGTTGAGGCTGATCCCGCACCCGTCTGGCTTCAACAGCAAGTCCTTAGGAGAGGTGGCTTCATCTTGTAGGGTTATGTCTGGCTGCGAGGAGGCCCTAGGAGTCAGTTCTTTGCACCTGGCTCCCAGCTGGCATTCCCTCTCCATGGCCTCCGCAGCTTCCACCACGGCTCAGGAAGGCACATAGATGGTCTCGACATAGATAAGCAATCTGTCATCCGCTGCTTCCAAGGACTTCTTCTCTTCCTCCATCTTCCCCCAGTCTTTATGCTGTCCGGGTTCGGGTCAGCACTGGAGCTCAGGACCCCAGACAGCACCCCAAAGGTTGGGGTAGCTGGTGATGTATTTTAATGGAGATTCAGGTTAATGTCAGGGTTCCAAATAGCATCCGAAAGTAAATCAGAGTCCAAGGCAAAGTATTGCTCAAAGTTCCAATTTATTAAGAGAGCTATGTTGGCACATCTGGGAAAACCCAAATCTGAAAGCTTCCCGGTTTTCCCCACCCAGTTGAAAGTTCAAGATCTTGTCCCCACACCCACAAGTCCATCACATGGTCCAATCTCCCACTGCCATGCTGGCAGTTCCACCCATCCAGTTCCGGTCAGGTGCAGAGGTGCAGAGACAAAGGATGACCTTGGCTTTCTAGAAAGAATTTTGTTATGGCTACATCGCATTTCATTCCCCCTCCCATTTTCCCACAATAGAAAATGCATAGTAGAATAATAAAAAGTGTGGCAGGCCAAAGATCCCAAAGAAAAGATGGCTGCAGGCCTGACATATAATATATATATGTTGTATTTGTACTGATAAATAAATAAAGGGAGACTAGTATAGATCTATTTCGAGCTAATTAGCTCTCATCAGCTAGCCATACCCTTACTGGGATTCGAACCTGGGTGGGAGTAGTGACCTTCCTCCCATATTTAGGCATAAAAAATATTAGGCATATATATATAATGTGTGTGTATGTGCATGTATGTATGTATGTATATAATATAAACATGTGTTAATAGTAGAATTATATGGACTGAAGAATTGGAACAAATATGAATAGAAATACCCTAAATGTATAAATGATTGTGATTGATACTAAAACTGTATAAGGAGATATTGAAAAATGGAAGAATGAAGGATGGAACTTTGATTTAATAAATGAAATATGAACAACAAAATAGGTGGAAAGCATGTATTGAATATTATAGCAATATGAAAGGGGGGGAAGTTAAAATAGGGATAGAAAATAGTGTGGAAAATAATAACTATATATTAATATGTTAAGATATACAAAAGGACAGAAAGATGGTTCAGAAAAGAAGGGTGATAATAAAAGACATGTATAAATAATATGAAACAATGGAAATGAAATGTAATTTTTAGGAATAATAAAACTATATTTATGTGTACTATTACCCAGTTACCACATCATTCACGCAGTGATATGCATAAAGAATATAAAAAATAAAAATTTGATTCGAAAAAAAAGGGAGGATGTAAGATAGGCAAAAATTAGCCAGGTCTTCATAGTGGGAAACAGAAGAATACAAGCTGCAAAATAGCTGTAAGAGGAAATGCCTAGGTTAACAGGAAAACTATATAAGGATTTGAGTCCAAGATAGTGGCAGTGGAGGAAGTAGCATCAGGTTACAGGGAGAGGAGTTACTAAATTAAGTAGGAAGGTATAAGGAGAGGAGGGAAAAGGGAGAAAAAAGAAGCAGAAAGTTAGATAGGGAAGATAGAAAGGAAAAAGGAAAAGAAGACAGTGGCTGTAAGGAGGAAAACATCAGCAAAACAGCAGTGCAGTAAACAAACAGCTGCACACTGAGTCGGAAGCAGCCGGCAACAAAGTATGGGAAGAAAAATCCAGCTGGTTCCAAACCAGGAGAAAAACCTCCGCTCCTTAGAGCTGAGTTGGGAATGTTGGGAAGGCAGCCACCAATGCTGCAACTGTTGCTGTCAGGCGCGTCCACGCAGGAGAAGTCCCTGGAAAGGGCTCCATCTATGTGCCCAGACCAGCCTCGGGCTGTAACTCTGCCTCTCTGCAAAGCTCAGCTACTTAGGCACACGTATAACTTTGGCAATAAAAATCATAGCTGGGGAAGGAGAAAGAAAGGAATTGTCACATCTATTCATTGGAATCCAAAGACCAAGGCTTAAAGAAATAGAAGCATGTCAGCTTTGGCCAATCGTCCTTTTAAGACGCGAGAGAAAATGAAGCATCCTAAAGAGGTCTTGCCCACATGCATTTCAAGGAGGAGGCTAGACAATTCTTTGGCCAGTGAAGGAGACTTCATTCCAGCTTTGTTTCACAGACCTTTCCTCTATAGACCTCTTCACAACAATTGCAGATTTCCAGACATCATTCACCCCTTATCCTTATTGGCACATGTGCAACTACATGTTGGCTAAGCTAAATGAAACTACACTTCTTGTCATTCAATGCTCTTCAAGTCCCATTCTTTTCCGCTGGCCTCCTAGTTACAGTTACTCTCCTGCAACATCTGAAGAGGTGGGCTAGCGCGAAGTCCTTTCCGTCACCTGGCATGGCTCCTGTGTGCTATTGTGCTCCTGGTGGGTAACCAGGAGAGGGCGGGATGGGAGCTGCTTTCCTAGGTCGAGCACTAATTTACTGCGCTCAACTCCAAAGAGCCTTGTGGGTAAAATGTCTGGCATTCGGCTAACCCCCAGAGCGGGGGTTTGTAGAACACGGATGGCTGTGATCATAGGATTTGTTGGGTGTCGGTTTTAGTTCATAGAATATATCTACAAATATAACGAAGGGATGTGTGTGTGTGAGGGGGGGAAACAGAAAGAAAGAAAGAGTAAGAAAAAGGAAGGAAGGGATAGAGAAAAAGAGAGAGAGAGAGAAAGAAGGAAAGAAAGAAAGTGGGAGAGAGAAATGAAAAGAAAGAAAGAAAGAAAGGAAAGAAAGAAAGAAAGAGAACTTATGACCACAACTGAGCCCAAAATTTTGGTTGCTAAGCAAGTGAGTTTTGTTGTTAAGTGAGTTTCACCACATTTTACAAGTTGGCCACGCCCACCTGATCACATGACTGCCAAGCCATGCCCACAAAATAGGCCACGCCCACAAAATAGGTAGTAAAAAAATTTGAAACCCCTACTTCCAGCTCTATGATGCTATTCCTTGGGGGGGAGAGGATGAAAGTATGATGAGAGGAGAAGCAGCAGAATAGTTTTACTGGTGCTTTTGAAAATCAGCCTTGAAAATCAGTTACAGTGTATTTATTTAAATAAACAAGACAGAGTGAGAAATTCCTGTTTATCTATTGCAAATCACTCTCCTATCTGGATCCCAATTTTGCTGCTTGAAAGAAACATTACCTTATGAACTGAGTATCTCTCTCATTCAAATATATTAAGTTTTATATCACTTTAAATGTACAGTGTTTAAATCTTTTCCTTTATTCTCATCTCATATTTGTCAATTCTAAGTAATCACAAATACTTTTGAATTACTCTATGATAGTACTGTAACAATGAAACACACTTCACTCAAACAGCACTGAAATTACTTCCTAAGTCCTTATTTCAGACTTTAACAAGTACATCTTGAGGTGCTATAAAAATGCTGACAAAATCACTAATCACTAATTAGTCACTAATAATAGTAAATGAGGGGAGAAATATGCTGCACAAATAGAAAATAAACTCCTGCTAAAATGCCAGCTCCTTTCTTTTCTCAGTCCACTCTGGCATGGTGGAAGAACAAATTGCAAGTGTCACCACTTATGTCTGAAGAAACAATTTATAGGAGTTATATTTACAGTGGGGTGCTATTTCATGTAATGGGTCATTGTAGCACAAATGCAATATTACAATTTGGCTGCAGCTGCCAAAAAAGTCAATGCAATCCTAGGTTGAATTAACAGAGGGATAGCATCAACATCTCGTGAAATTCTAGTACTGCTTTATAATGCATTGGTAAGACTACACTTGGAATATTGTATCCAGTTTTGGTCATTGCAATATTAAAAAAATGAAAAAATGTTGAGAAACTGGAAAGAACATAGAGAAGAACAACGAACATAATTAGGGGGCTGGAGGCCAAAATATATGAAGAACAGTTGCAGGAATTGGGTCTGTCTAGTCTAGTAAAAAGAAGAACTAGGGGTGACATGATAGCAGTCTTCCAATATTTGAGGGGTCAATCTATTTTCCAAAGCACCAGAAATCAGGACAAGCAGCAATCAATGAAAACTAATTAAGGAGGACTTCCAGTTGACTTCATGGTGTTTTTCAGATGCAGGAAGATGGAGCTCTGTCCCCTGTGCTGAATTTTTCCTGTTTGTGGGCTTCATGAGGGGCCAAAGCCACTCTGGGGTGGTGGTGAAACAAAGAGGGACACCCTGTGAGGTCAAGAAGAGTCTCAGCCCTCCTGGAACCCTAGGATTTACTTTCCCTCTCAGCCACAGCAAGAAAAGGCAGCTAAAGATGGCTGCCATAAAGTTATGACAACCGATGACCATCTAAGACTGGTGCTGGAGTGAAGCAGGTGAACAATGGCTGGATCTGGGGGAGAGGATTTTTTTTAAATTTAACTCCAAGGAACAATTTGGAACTATTTGCTCAGAATTATCTGTAAAAGTGGTGTCCAAGCATTTTGAGAATTTACCAGACCGGAAGTGAGGGACGTGGGAGAGAAAAATAAATTTTGAAAGATACAGAAAATTGGACTCTTAAAATTGGGAGAAGTGGTAGTGGGAAGGCATTTTAAAATGCTGGAATTATTTACTTACAAAACTTATTCTACTTTCACAATTGTTCCATAACCAAAAGAACGCTTGGCTCAGGTGGGTTTCAACTGGTACATACCAGTATGGCCATACCGGATGGTGAAATTTAGCGTGCCTTCCTGTACCTGTTGGTCCAGAGGCCCCATACCGGAATGCTCCCTCCCCTGGCCTGCCCCCACTCACTTGCCCCACCTGCCCGGTTGGTGCACGCTCGCCTGCCCTGCCCATCCAGTCGCCACTCGCTCGCTCCGCCTGGACACACCATGCTTGCCCCGCTCACCATTCACTGACTCGCTGGCTCACCAATTGCCCCACCTCTGAGAGCCCTATTTAAACCATGGCATGGATGGACCACTTACCTCTTCCTGTTTGGTTCTCACATTGTTGCTTGTTAGTAGATCGGATCCTCACTTCGCTTGCCTTCCCTGCTGTTATTGCTGCCTCCCTCAGGTAAGTAAGCTGCAACTAAGCATGGGGGGGGGGGAGTGCAGCAGGAGCCTAGCTGGAGCGGCCTGCAGTTCTGCGTTCTAGGCAAGTCTAGGGATCACTGCAGCCTTCACAAGGTCCCCGGGCTTGCTTAGAACACAGGGCCGGGTGGCCACAACTAAGCGCAGGGGCGGGAAGTCAGGTGCGGCGGCCTGCCGTAGCTCTGTGCTGTAGGCGAGTCTAGGGATCCCTTGGGGCCTTCACGAGAACCCCGGACTCACTTAGAGCGCAGGGTCACGTGTCCACAACAGCTCAGGGGTGGCAACAGCAGGGGTGGGAAGCCAGGTGGAGTGACCTGCCGCGGCTCTGCACTGTAGGTGAGTCAGGGGATCCCTTGGGGCCTTCGCAAGAACCCTGGGCTCACTTAGAGTGCAGGGCCAAGTGGCCGCAACTAAGCACAATGGTGATGGTGGCAGGAACCAGCTAGAGTGGCCTGCCACGGCTCTTTGCTCTGGGCAACTCCGGGGACCCCTTGGGGCCTTTGTTTCGGCAGATCCCCGAGCTCGCCTAGATCGTAGGACCACCTGGCACTCGGCTGAGGCCTTTCTTGCCACCCCCTCCCACCCAGTCCCCAGCCTTGCCTGCCTGGCTAAGCCTGCCAGGCGGGCCTAGCTGACTGGGTTGCCCCTGTGTCCCTCCAGTCCAGCTTACTTGTTGCCTGGTCGCCTGCCTGCTGCCTACATCCATCGCATTGGAGAGCTGCTGATTCTACCTGCTGGTAAGTGACAGGTTTTTTTCTTCATGCTTTAAATGTTTTTTTAAAGGATATTTTATTTATTGTTTATAGAATATGTTTTTTAATGGTTTTTAGGGAATTTTTATTGTTTATAGAATATATTTTTTACTGGTTCTTAGGGAAGGAGTGGTTTTTTAAAATTTATTGTTTATAGAATATGTTTTTTAAAATGTTTTAGGGATTTTTAAATTTATTGTTTATAGAATGTTTATTACAAGAAATGTTATTGTTTCTGCTAATGTTTTATTTGTGATGCAATATGTTGCTTTTAAGTGTGCATGGTTTTTGAAATTTTGTGTGTTTCTGTAGTGATTTCACTACAAAATCTCCCAAACCATGTACCAACCTGCCCATATAAAAGCAGCCACTTTGAGGCACATAAAATTTATGTGCCTCAAAGTGGCTGCTTTCTATGGACAGGCCAGGTGGGTGCAAGGCAGCTTTCCGATATTTTGTTTGTTTCTGTGTGATACCTGGTTATTGAGGTAATTGTGAGGTGGTTGCTTCTTGCAGCAATAACCTTTTATGTGACTCCATGGCTATTTTCATATGTTGAGCTGTGTGCTGCTTTGTGAGCTCCTGCAGCTTGATGGGTTTTTATGGTTTCTGATTGCTCTGGTTTTCCTGGGTTAATCTTGGTCCCAGATCTTTTGTGTTTCCTATCCTAGGGGTTAGTTCTGCCAGGAAACAGGAAAAGGGGAGCTCCAGGCAAACTACTTTTAGCCTTTGTCTTAATGGGTGTACTTTAAATTTACCTTTCAGCTGGTGTTTTTGTCTGGTGGTTTCTGGTTCTGTGAGCTTCCTGGCACTATCCTTTATAACTTCCCACAATGCCTTGATGGTTTTTATTCCAGTGGCTTTGTCTTTCCTTTCCTTAGGTTAAGGAAAAAACTGGTTTCATCTGCAGTCTTTTGGGGGGAAACTGTTATTCTTTTGGTGTTTTCCTGGCACTGTCACAGTTTGGATGTGTGTGTGTGTAATGTTCCACAGTTATCTACACATTAATAATGATCAAGTACTAATAATATTTCCTTATACATTTTAGTGATTGTTCCTTACATAATTTGTGTTTTCTTTCATACTTTTAGATTTCTAACTTCTGTTACTGTTAGTTAGCCATTTATAAAACAAATCCCATGTGAAAAAGTATTCAAAGCCTTCTTGATTTTAATTGTCAATTTATTCATTCCTGCACAGTGGATAAATAAATATTTATTCATTTTCATATATTTATTTATCCACTGTTGTGCAAACACAATTCCAGAAGCTGTTAACATGTGTAAAATTAAATACGTATTGTATTCTCTTTGAAATACCCAACAAAATATTTCTGGTTTTAAATCCATATCTTGCTTTACCATTGCTTCTAACCACACCACTAACTCTTAAATAGCTACTTGGACTGACCTAAGTACTGAACCTAATTCATATATTCCTGTTTTTTGAACTGAGGAATAAATTTCAGAAAAAGAAATCTGTATTGCTCTGTGAATCTACCTATGACATTCATTCTTCTTGATCTAACTTCTTAGATGAAAAACTATATCTTTCCTGTTTGTTGGGGGACATCCTTCCTGAAAAGACTGTACATTGTTGGGTTAAAACAGAGGTCCCTTCTGTTACCTGTAGTCCTCAGTTTACAACCACAATTGAGTCCAATATTGTTTTATTTCTTTTACAGTTAGTATTATTTAACAGGATGAAGAAGAGGCAACAGAGTATGACCACTTTCTTCTCCAAAAAACCAAAGAGCAATCAGCTGATCCACAACAGTCACCAGCACCAACCCCACCAGCACCACTAGTGCCACCACCAGCACCAGCACCACTTGAGGTTGGAGAAAGCAGCAAGTCCATCTCCTCCACTGAAGTTTCAAAACTTCCCGACTGCAGGAGTTTGCAGCAATACAGAAATTTCAAGAAGTATGATCCAACAAAAAGTTAGGTTGTGAGTACTGTGCGAAACCCATGTTCTCATTAAAGAAAGGTGTTCATGTTTCTAGAGAGTAGAAAAATTTCCAGGTTGAGGCTGCAGGGACAATTAAGGAGAATCAGCAATCATCTGTCAGAAAAAAATTGAAGGAACATTTTCAATCAAAAGCACACCATATTTGTAGAGAGAACAGTAAACAACGGGAGCAGGATGCTTTAACCAAATCCATAGATAAGTCAACTGACAAACATTTATCCGGTACTAGCAAAATATTTTTTACTGTTTATAATCTGGCACAAAGATGCAAACCATTCTTAGACATTGAAGGGCAGGTAAATTTGCTAACGATGGTTGAAGTAGATGTGGGAGTAGACTTGCATTCACGGAGATCTGCAGTGAAAATAGTTGAATTCATTGCAAACGAAATTATTGCAAAGAATCTAAAGGTGTTTTTAATAATCGATGAAGCCTCAACACTATCAATGAAAGCAGTTCTTATAGTTTTTGTTAAAGTTGAGGATTCAGAATGCCCAGCAACTATTTTCATTTTTTTTTTGAAAAGAATTTTATTGGTTTTTTTAACATTTATAAGGGAAAAGGTAAATGGAAAGGTATACAAATTTTGGCAGTTGCAAAGTGTGGCAGGCGCCCCCCCCCTCCAAACTCATAGAATACATCTAAGTATAAAACATTGATACATAATCATATATAATCAGCATGTTAGTTCTATTAATATTTTCAATCAGTTTACACATTGTAGTATATGTTCCACATATAATTCCATTACTACTTTCGGTCAGTTTATAATATGAAATTTTCTTGTTTATTTTTGTGATCTGAGCTTTCTTGGTATTGCCCCTTCTCCCTCCGCTGGCAGAGCTCCGGCCCCTCCCGTGTCCTGCATATCCGTTGTGGGAGCTTCTGTTTTTTCTAGGTTTGTTTTGTTTTTTTCCATAAAGGCCTGTGCCTCTATGGGTGTGTTGATTCTAATTCTTGTCTCCTCCCAGAATATCAGCATACCTTCAGGCATCAACCATCTAAACCACACCCCCTTCTGGTATAATTTATTCGCCAATTGCGAATAACTTTTCCTTTTTTCCCTAATTTTCTTGGGGATCTGCTTCAGGATGGTTATCTCCCTGTCGTGGTATGTTAGTGCCTGCCCCCTTTGTACACCCAGAATTTCATCTCTTGTGCTTTTTCTAAGGAATTTAATATGGACCTCCCTGGGTACATTGTGTGTTCTGGCATAAACAGAGTTCACTCTATAAACCAGATCTATCTCCCATTCCATCTGTTGTTTTTCTTTGTGAATGTATTCAGCCAAGATGTTAGTCATAATGTCCCTTATATTTTCCCCCTCTGCTTCTACAACATTTTGAAATCTAAGATAAAAGGACATTCTCTCAAACTCTGTTTTCATTTGCTGGATATCAAGTTCCTTGTTTCCCCTCTGCACCGCTTCAACCCCCCCCCCTCACCTCCGCCACCCCACCCTCCACAAGGTCCAGTCTCTGTGAGTTCTTGTAGATTTGGACTTGATTCTCTTTAATTTCTTCCTTCATTTCCTTTAATTGTTTCTTGATTTCTTCCTGGCCCTGTATAAGTTGCTGCAGCATTTGTTGCAAATCCATCTCTGTGCTCTTAGGTTGCATCAGGTCTGTGATCTTTGATTGGGGGCAGGACTGGATGTTGAAGATGTCGGGGCAGAAGTAGCAAAGCCAGGTTTTCCAGGGGGTGGTCTTTTAGGAGACATAGTTTATAAGATAAAGAGATCAGTCAGTATGGAGAATGGACAGCTGGAGAAGCAGAGCAGCCAGATGAGTCCAGGAGGCAGAAGAACCAGGCAGGGGAGAGTTTCTCTAGTCAGTCTGGCAATAGAGAAAAATTTTCCCCCCAGAGAGTTCAAGGAATAACAATCCACAGGAGATTCTTCTGGGTGGCACGGAGACAAAGACCGGAAGCCTGAATTTTAAAGATGGAGTCAGGTTTCAGAGTTCATGAAGACAACGGAAGTGTGCCATCTTGCCCTGCCAGCTTTGGGCTCAGAGGCATAACAAAGTTTTAAAAAGTTCCCAAAGTTCTCAGATCATCCATAACTTATGGAGCTAAATTCAGTGAAAAATCACTTTTGCAGGGGTGAGGCATCATTGGTTGGCTCTCCCCCCTCCTCCTTCCCCTGGGGCTGAGAGCAGAATTGTTTCAAGCCACTTGTCCAAGGGGGGGGGGAATCCCCCTCCCTCCAGCCGCGCCTCCAAGGAAATCCGAAAGTTAACGTTATAGAGTGCTGAAAAGTCCTTTAAGTCCAAAAAGGGAATGAAGGGGGGAAGCGCCTCACCACACCGCCGCTGCTTCCTTCTATTGTTTCATCGTCCGATCAGCCTGTTGTGAAGACGCGAAGCGCCCTCCGAAACTGCTCACCGATGCCTAGAGTGAAGCGGGGGCCCCCCCACCAGCTGCCGCCGATGCCAGGATCCCCCGCGAAGCCGCTCCTTCGGCAGGACGCCTCTCTGGGGCGTCCTATGCCCCCCAAGAAGTGGGGAAGCCCACCGGGGAGCCGGAGCAGGCAAAGGACTTGCCCGTCGCCGTCAGCCGCCGGAACCGGAAGTCTGGCCAGCAACTATTTTCATTGACCTGTTAGAATTAGAGAAGACCTTGTGATATGCAGCGAGGAGAAGCTTACGTAGAGTTTACCACTGAATATTATTATTATTATTATTATTATTATTATTATTATTATTATTATTATTATTATTATTATTATTATTATTATTATTATTATTATCTGCAGAACAATTTAATAGCTTTCTGCTCCAATGGTACCAGCGTTATGCTTGGGAGAAAAACTGGATCAGCACCAGAATAGCTCAAGACTTCCCAAATATTGTAATCTGGCACTGCTCCAACTTGTGCTGGATGATGCGATAAAAGAGATAAAACAAGTGAACCACTTCAAGATATTCCTTGACAAGGTACACACCACTTTCCAGAAATCCTGCAAGAGCCAGAATGACCTTTTCCAAATCTCTGAATAACTGGGCATTGAAATTGTGAAGATTGGCAGAGTTTTGGGACCAAGATGGGCTGCCTGTAGTTTAAGGTCAACCATAGCTGTGTGGTGTGCTTATCCAGCCCTACATCAGTTTTTTCTGGTGAAAGATTCCAAGGCATGGCTTCCCATTTTGAAATTTTAAATTTTTTGAACGCTTTGGCCCTCATGATCGATATTTTAAATGAGATTTCTCTTCTGTCAAATGCTCTGCAGGGGAGAAACACAGATATCATCAAGGCCGAAAAATTAGTATTGCGATCAATTAAAGCATTTGAAAGGCTTAGATGGGGAAAAAAGGTTGATGCAATGCTGGCTTCAGATGCCTTCAAAAACATTGGTTGGCTTACAAGATGAAAAAGGAAAGAGAAAAAGGGTGATAAATCAACTGATGGATGAAGAAGGGAATATACAACATTTAAATGAAAAAAAGAGAAAAATAATTGAGAACTTCTACATAAGTTGTATCAGCATGAGAGAGTTCCAGAAGGAAAAATAAGACAATGTTTAGAGAAAACTAGAATAACCAAAATCCCAGAAAAATTTAAGAAGGCACTAGAACGAGGAATTACAATGATGAAGGTAACAAAAGGCATCAAAAGGCAAAAGAAGGGAAAAACACCAAGACCAGATGGATTACTGGCAGAACTGTACCAAACACTACAAGAAGTATTAAGCAAGGTAATGTTGGAACTATTCAATGACTTATTAAGGGAGGCAAAAATGCCAGAAACATGGATGGAGGCATATATAACGCTTATACCAAAAGAAGAGTCAGATCTACAACAAGTAAAGAACTATAGACCTATTTCACTATTAAATGTGGATTATAAAATTTTTGCATCAATAATGGCTGAAAGAATGAAGAGACTTTTAAATGAATTTATACACATAGACCAAAATGGATTTCTCCCCAAGAAACAGATCAGAGACAATATGCGAATTGTATTGAAAATGCTAGAGTACTATGAAGCCCACCCAGAAAAGCAAATGGCGTTGTTGCTTCTGCGTGCTCAAAAGGCCTTTGATAATGTGAACTGGCAATTCATGATAATGCAATTTCAAATAATAGGATTTGATGAGGGATTTATAAATATGATTAAAATGATATCTAATAACCAATTGACAAACGTAATGGTAAATAGTGAATTACAGGAAAGATAGCAATTACGAAGGGAACTAGACAAGGATGTCCACTATTGCCATTATTATTTATACTGACACTAGAGATTTTGACTAGAGAAATAAGACAAAATAAAGAGGTAAAAGGTATGAGGGTCAAGAAAGAAGAGTATAAATTACAAGCATTTGTGGATGATTTGGTGTTTATTATGGGAGAATCCAATAGAAACAGGGCCAAAACTAGTTAAAATAATAGAAGAATATGGAGAAATAGCGGGCTTGAAGATTAATAAAGATAAAACAAAAATTCTGGTGAAAAATATGATAGAAAAACAGAAAAGAGAATTGATGGGGAAACTGGACATACAAGTGGTGAAAAAAGTGAAATGTTTGGGTATTCAATTGACATCAAGATGTGGAACACTAAAGGAGGATAATTATTATAAGGTGAGAAAACAAATAGAAATTGATTTGGAAAGATGGAAAAACCTACAATTATCACTGATAGGAAGAATAGCAGTAGTAAAGATGAATAAATTACCAAGATTGTTATACCTATTCCAAACAATACTGATAAAACTAGAGAAAAAAATTATTTGAAAGTATTAACAAAATAGTGGGGAAATATATATGGCAAGGGAAAAAAAAGAAGAATTAATATAAAAATGTTACAAGATGCAAGGATTTGAGGTGGATTTGGATTACCAAACTGGGAATTGTACTATCAAGCAGTGGGTCTAGCTTGGATGAAAGAATGGATTTTACTGAGAAATAAAGGATTATTGACACTGGAGGGGCATGATTTGCAACTGGGTTGGCATGCTTTTTTGTGGTATGATAAAAGTAGGGCACATGGCTGTTTTCAAAGACATTTTGTAAGGACTGGATTATTAACAATATGGGAAAGAGTGAAATGGAAACATTACTTAGAAATACCAATGTGGCTTTCAATAATGGAAGCATTGACACATCCAAATATTAGTAGTATGAAAAATATTATTAGATACAAAATATCTTAACAGAAAGGGGGGAACTAAAAAAAACAAGAATTAGAAAAACAAGGGATTGATATAGGTTGGTTTTCACAATTGCAAATACAATCAAGATATGAAAAAGATAAAAGGGAGTATAGTTTTAACTTAGGAAGTTCGGAGTTGGATAAGATACTTATGGGAACGGGATAAAGAATAATCAAGGAATTATATAGCTACCTATTAAGAACTATGCTAGAAAAAGAAGTGGTAAAAGATGTTATCTCGGGCAAAGAATTTTGGCCATATGATTATTTATTTATTTATTTACTGCGCTTCTAGACCGCCCCCTCTCCCAAAAGGGACTCGGGGCGGTGTACAGTCCATACAAGAAATACATCATATATATAATTAAATAGTTGAACAGTTAAAATTGTTAAATAGGTAGATAGATAGATAGATATATATGGAGGAGGTTAAAAAGAAGGTTAAAAAGAACTGTACAGCTGGGTAAAGTATATAAATATAATTTTAAAACCCCTAAAAATATCACATAAATTAAATTTAAAAGCAATTCCCCTAAAATACCAGTTAAAAATATGTCTGCCAGGAGGTAACAGTTATGATTATGCCATAACTGATTATTTGAACTAGAAAAGTGGAAAGGAATTATAAACTAACCATGTCAACAGCTTACAAAGAAAACTTATACAAAATGTTTTACAGATGGCACATGTCACCGGGAAAACTAGCAAAGATGTTTAAAGATAAGTCAGCAAAATGTTGGAAATATCAAGAAGCAAATAGGTTCATACTACTATATGTGGTGGACATGTGCAGGAACAAGGAAATATTGGACTAAAATAAGAGTATGGTTAAAGAAAATGTTACAAGAAGAAATAGAATTTAGACCAAAGGTATTTTTACTAGGTATTATCCCAGAGAAATTCAAGAAAGAGGATACTTATTTGATTATACATGTAACTACAGCAGCGAGAATTATATTTGCCCAAAATTGGAAATTAAATAAGCTACCAACAGATGAAGAGATAATCAAAAAGATATTAGATTGTGCAGAGATGAGTAGGTTGACAATGAAAATAAAGAATAAAGAGGAATCGGAGTACTTCAAGACATGGGGAAGGCTCTATGACTGGCTGAAGAAAGCAAACTAGAAAAGACAGTAGGGAGAAGCTAAAGTAAAATAGATGCACTATTAAATGGAAAGCGGGGGAGAAGGGGAAAACAGAAAAGAAAATATTAAACTGTTGTGGCCCAGCAGAGTTGCCACCAGACTCCAACAGCGAGGGTCCCTCTGAGTTGGCTCAGGAGGATGTGGAGGACCCTGGACAGGGTTCCGACTCTGAGCAGGGCGCAGAGAGGCTGGTTGGCCACCTGGAGGCGCCTGAGGCATGGAGCAGTGGTAATAATAATAATAATAATAATAAAATTTTATTTGTTAGCCGCACCCTCTCCCGAAGGACTTGGGGCGGCGTACAATAAAAACACATAAATACAAATATAGACAGTACATACACATAAATATAGACGTATACGTGGAGGAGGTAGACAGATAAATGGAAACAGAATTACGATCGTAATTTAAAATCCCCTAAGTAAAATTACAAGATTAAAAACCCGTCAGGAGCAATATGATCAAACTATAGTTGAGCCAGGCCAGCTACTTGGAAAAGGTGGGTCTTGAGCTTTGCACGGAAGGAGCGGAGGTTAGAGGTAGTCCTAATATCCGGGGGGAGGTCATTCCACAGGGCTGGGCCCGCCACAGAGAAGGCTCTACTCCTAGGCGCCGCCCCCCGACACTGTCTGGTGGACGGCACCTGGAGAAGTCCCTCTCTGTGCGAGCGAATTGGTCGCAGGGATGTATGGGGCAGGATACGATCCCGCAAGTAGCTAGGTCCTGTGCCATGGAGCGCTTTAAAGATCGTTATCAAAACCTTGAAACGCACCCGATAGACTACAGGAAGCCAGTGCAGCTCGCGCAGGAGAGGTGTCACATGGGAGTACCTTGTACTCCCCATAATCACCCGCGCGGCCGCATTCTGGACCAACTGTAGTCTCCGAGTGCATTTCAAGGGAAGCCCCATGTAGAGAGCGTTGCAGTAGTCCAGGCGAGACGTCACCAGCGCATGAGTGACTGTGCGTAAGGCGTCCCGGTCCAATAGGGGGCGCAATTGGCGCACCAGGCGAACCTGGTGGAACGCCCCCCTTGCCACGGCTGTCACATGGTCATCCATGGACAGCCGGGCATCCAGGAGGACACCCAAATTGCGCGCCCGCTCCACGGGGGCAAGTTGTACGCCCCCGATGGCCAGAGATGGAATTAACTGGTTGAACCGGGGGGCCGGAACCCACAGCCACTCCGTCTTGGAGGGGTTGAGCTTGAGTCGGTTGTCATCCATCCAGACCCGTACGGCTTCCACACACCGGGACATCACTTCGACGGCCTCGTTGGGGTGGTTCGAGGTGGAAAGCCAAAGGAAGGGGGCTCCTGGTGTCATGCCTTGGAGCAGTGGGGAGGAGTCCCAGGACAGTGAGTCAGACATCAGCAGTGAGCTATTAGATGCTCATTACCGGCGTGCTACGGCGTAAGGAGCAATTGAGCAATTACAGGAGGTAATGGCTCTCAGCTGCTGATCATTAGACTCCTCTCCAGACTATAAAGGGACTCCTTGTGGACACACCCTTTGCAGGAATCAACTGATCATTGGAGTTGGAGAAGCTCTCAGATCTGTGTCGTACTTTGGCAGGCTGGATTGCTGCCAAAGGGTTTACCTGGATTGCTGCCAATCTGTTCCCTGGACCTTGGCAGGCAGGAGTGCTGCTAAGGTGATTATCTGGAGCTTGGTAGCTGGATTGCTGCCAAGGGGTGTCGTTGTAGCTGGATTGCTGCCCAGAGTGCTATCTTGACCTTGGCAGGCTGGATTGCTGCCAAGGTTGAACCTGTATGTCAATAAACATCTGGAAGAGACTTTGTGTTGGAGTGACTTGGTATACCAGAGCGAGGGGGGGGGTCAGAACATTAAACATATAAGTATATATTCAAGAATGAGATATAAAGGGGGGGGGGAACATATCTAGGGTAGACTAGTGAAGGTAAGGGAATAAGAAATGATACTAAATTCCGTCTGGGCTGACGGAAATACCGTCCCAAGGAAACATAAACTGAGTTTTGAAATATACACCAACAATAATAGAAAAAGAAAGGCAGAGAGGAAGGGAGAAAGGAAGACAGGGGAAAGAAGAAAGAGGTAAGGAGAGGAGGATGGAAGGGGGAGAAAGAGAAGGAGAGAGGGTAGGAAGGGGAAGAGGAAGAGCAGGAGTAGGAGAAAAGTAAGGGAAGAGGGAGGAGAAGGAGAGGAGGAAGGAAGAAAGTAGAGAAGGAGGGAGAAAAGAAAGGGAAAACAAGGTTACAAAAGGAGGAAGGGATGATAAATAAAGCAACCCAAATTGTACATTATAACTTCTTAAATGAAGCAGAGGCAGCATTGATTGAATTTGGTGAAATGTTTAATTACGAAAATGATTTGAACAACTAGACAGATTTTTTGGAAAATGCGATCAAACATCCAAAGACCTACAAAATTCCTGACAGTATCAAAAAATAGAGATATTGTCAGGACAATTGGTGTTAGTTCAGCAGAGGCGGAAAGGGGGTTCTCAAAAATGAACCTCATATGTTCAGAGCAAAGAACCCGCCTAATTGTTCCAAACATTAGTAATCTGATTATGATAAGCGTTGTTAGCATGCCTGTTGAGAGATGGGACCCAATTCCTGCAGTGAAAAAGTGGCTCAGAGCACACCATCACAAGGTTGATGATCCACAAGTAAAGACCAAGAAAAATGCAACTGAGGAGTCTGGAAGCCTAAGAACAATCTGGAAATATCTTCAGCCACAAAACCAATAACACAAGTAAGTACTGTTTTATTCTTTTCTGTGATGGTTTCATCCTTAATGTAGTGCATACAAATTGAAGAGTTCATTTCTGTGTCTCTTCTTTGTACAGGCCATTCATTGGAGCAAGGTGGTCAGTCGGTGATGTTGAAGACACACAAAAGAACAGTCATTTTCCTTTTCTATTATTTTGTGTGCTTGTTTCATCCTAATGCAGTGCATGCAATTAAAGTCTTCCTTTCTGTCTCTCTTCGTGCAGGCCATTCATTGGAGCAAGGTGGTCAATCGATGATGTTGAAGATACACAAAAGGACAGTCATCTTTCTTTTCTATTATTTTGTGTGCTTGTTTCATCCTAATGCAGTGCATGCAATTGAAGAGTTCATTTCTGGATCTCTTCTTTGTGCAGGCCATTCATTGCAGCAAGGTGGTGAGGTGGTGGTGTAGAAAACTGGCAAGAACAGTCAATCTTCCTTTTGTAAGTAGCTGTTTTATTGTTTTGTGCGCTTGTTTCATCCTAATGCAGTGCATGCAATTGGAGAGTTCATTTGTGTGTCTCCTTTATGCAGGCCATTCATTGGAGCAAGGTGGTCAGTGATATTGAAGACTGGCAAGGACAGTCATCTTTCTTCTGTAAGTAGCTCTTTTATTGTTTTATGTACTAATTTTAATTTTATTTAAATAGCAAGTGCACAAAATAATAAATTTCCTTTTTTTTTTATCTTCTTTTTGTAGATCCTTCATTGGGGCAAAGAATTTGTGGACCAGAGGAATGCCGTCGATATAGTTTACTTGGACTCCAGTAAGGCATTTGATAAGGTAGATCATAACCTACTGCTAGATAAAGTAGAATAATGTGGGTTGGACAGCATCACCGCCAGATGGATTCGTAACTGGCTGACCAACCGCACTCAAGGTGTAGTCCTCAATGGAACTGCATCTACATGGAGGGAAGTATGCAGTGAAGGTCCCCAAGGTTCTTTTTAGGCCCACTACTCTTCAACATCTTCATCAATGATTTGGATGAGGGACTAAATGGGGAAGTCTTCAAATTTGCAGAAGACACCAAGCTGGCAGGAATAGCCAACACTCCAGAAGATAGGCTTAAGATACAGAAGGATCTTGACAAACTTGAACATTGGGCACTATCTAATAAAATGAAATTCAATGGTGAGTAAGTTTCTACATTTAGGCAAGAAAAACGAAATGCACAGATACAATATAGGTGGTACCTTGCTCAATAGTAGTAACTGTGAGAGGGATCTTGGAGTCCTAGTGGACAACCATTTAAATATGAGTCAGCAGTGTGCAGCAGCTGTCAAAAAAGCCAACACAATTCTAGGCTACATAAACAGAGGGATAGAATCAAGATCATGTGAAGTGTTAATACCACTTTATAATGCTTTGGTAAGGCTACACTTGGAATACTGCATTCAGTTTTGGTCGCCACGATGTAGAAAAGATGTGGAGACTCTAGAAAGAGTGCAGAGAAGAGCAACAAAGATGATTAGGGGACTGGAGATTAAAACATATGAAGAACAGTTGCAGGAACTGGGTATGTCTAGTTTAATGAAAAGAAGGACTAGGGGAGACATGATAGCAGTGTTTCAATATCTCAGGGGTTGCCACAAAGAAGAGGGAGTCAAACTATTCTCCAAGGTACCTGAGGGTAGAACAAGAAGCAATGGGTGGAAACTAATCAAGGAGAGAAGCAACTTAGAACTGAGGAGAAATTTCCTGACAGAACAATTAATAAGTGGAACAGCTTGCCTCCAGAAGTTGTGAATGCCCCAACACTGGAAATCTTTAAGAAGATGTTGGATAGCCATTTGTCTGAAATGGTATAGGTTTTCCTGCCTAGGCAGGGAGTTGGACAAGAAGACCTCCAAGGTCCCTTCCAACTCTGCTATTGTATTGTAATTCAGTGACATCAACTTGGCCACTCCCACCTGGTCACATGACTTCTAAGCCACTCCTACCAAGTCACATGATCACCAAGCCACTCCGTCAGTCACATGACTGCCAAACCACTCCCACCTGGTCACATGACCTCTGAGCCACTCCCACAAAACAGGCCACACCTACAGAATAGGTTCTAAAAAAATTTGAAACCCACCACTGGCTTGACTAGTGGCAATACTGAAACTTAAGCTGAAAGTGTCAATTGCGGATGATAGGGAAAATTACAAGTCTGGAGGACCTGCAGGAAAATACTTATTGGACTATTTTTAATTACTCTTATGACCACTGGAGATCATGATATAATAAGTAAGTTTTCTTTCAAAGGAGTTTCCTGAATGATATGCTGGAAGATTGAACCTTTAAAGGGGATGCAAAGAGGCTTTGGATAACTTTTGTGTTTATTTAAATGGAGCTGACTGTTTATCCATGGGATACAAAGAACTGAGACTAGTGCACTCCTTGAGGGGCAATTTAAGGGCTGAATAAATAGTTCTTGGACTGTTGGACAAAAGTTGATTTTTTTAAAAATAAAACAAGATACCTTATAAGGCAGAAATGTGCCAGTTGGAAAAGTTGCAGATGCTGACATAGGACTGCAAAATGCTGCATTGTCATAAATGTGAGCTGGTTATCAAGCACCCAGTTTGTGATCACATCACTGCAGGGACACTGCAATGGTCATAAGTGCAAAGACTGATTGCAAGTCACTTTTCTCAGTATCATTGTAACTTTAAACAAACGTTGAATGAATAGTTGTTAAGGACTATCTGTAGTGGTCATTTTAGTCTCCTCCTACATGTCCAAGGCAGCAAAAGAAGTATAATTGCTTCAATATTCTGGTTACCATAATACAAAAAAGAGGCCCTAGAAATAGTGTAGAAGAGCAACAAAACTCTGGAGGCTAAATCCTATGAAGAGTGACTGAAGGAACTGTATGTTTAATTTAACAAAGAAAAGGCTAAGGGGAAACATGATAGCACTCTTCCCATGGACTGCCACAGGGAAGTGGCTGTTGATTTTTTTTCTTCCTAGTACCTGCGAATAGGACAAGAAGCAATGGGTGGAAGCTTATCAGAATCCAACCTGGAAATGAGAAATGTCCTGCCAGTGAGAAATATTAAGCAAACAGCTTGGGTCTCACAATTGTGGGTGCTTCATTCTGGAGGTTTTCAAGAAAAAATTGGATAATTTGTCCAAGATGTATGAGGATTCCTGTCTTGGTAGGGGGATTAACTACAAGTTCTCCAAGGTCCCAACCGTATGACTCTGGTTTTATGAATTAAACACTTTGACTTTCCCCAAGAGAAAATGCATCTATTTTCTGCCACATTACTGTTAGCAAACAGGATAGCTCAGTATGTTGTATCCTCTACTTCTCTCACCACATCTCCCTGATATGTTGTCATACAATAAGAGAAAAGTGATTCAACAGTTCTTTTTATAACTACACCTAATATAAGGTTGTGTGTGGAAGCTGAAAAGGAGGACCATTGTGTGGGCAAGGGATGGGTCAGAAATGTGGCAGAAAGGACACAGAATTACTTTAACGGTGAGGAGTGGCATGGAACTCACCAGATCCAGAATTTTTCACACTAGGTTGGGTAACACAAAGGCCAACCCCTCCCCCCCCCCCAAAAAAAACCAGGAGGTAGAAGTTAGTAAGGAGACAAACACTTCATAAGCAACAAAAGGAACAGAGCAGGTAAAAACCAGCAGGCAGGGACAGGGAGTATTGTTTGATCAGACGGAAAGGAATACTACACAGGACGCCTCCTTTTCCTAAGACTTACAATAGGAGCTCAACCAGGAGAAGGTAGCCATAAGTCTTTGGATCCTACAAAAGCTAGCTGTAAACACTATTCTGAGAGGGGAGAAATTAACTGGATCCCCTCAATCAGTCCAGGATTGCAAAATTCAATTGAGCCAAATCTGTTCTCTTTAAGAGCGGCAGAGGTACTCCTAAAGACTGCTTACTTTTGAGAAACATATTTCTCTCAGAAAGCAAAAAATCTTACTTCTTTGTAGACCTATTTGTTCAAGCACAGGTAAATACGAAGCAAGTCTTCCAACGTTCGTCGTAGCTCCACAAGAGAGGAAGAAAGAAGCTATATAGGGGCGTTTGGTTCAGACAATGCAAACTTCGCAAATAACTCTCTTTTCCCAGATCCCATCCACGGTCTGAAGCATAGAGATAAGAAATATAGAGATACGATGATGTAAAGTAGATCAAGATAAAAATAGGAAATAATTTCCCCTTCCCACATTCTGGAAAGTACTGTAAAACATGCCTGATAGGAACTAACCAAAGCTTTGTTTGTGGTCTGTACCCATACAAACCCTCACAGGCCTTTCTCGGCTTCCCTTGATAGTAATCCGCCTCCGCCCCTTCCTTCGCTGTAACCACTTTGACGGCCCGCCCTCCTGCGTTTTCCCCCAATGACATCAGTGAGGTCGCTGGGCGGACGTCGACTGCTCGCCAATTCCCAGGAGGGCCTTGCCTTCTAATGTAGCCGGATCCGCTTCCGCTATAACGGACGAGAGGGAGAGGCCCGCGAAACCCGCTATTTGCTCCGCGGAGGTAGTTGCGGCTGCTACACTTAATAAAGTTGCCCTGGCGTGGACAGAGCGACAGAGGGAAAAGAACTGTAGGGAGAGAGGTAAGAAAACTTTGAATTTCTGTGCTTTAATAATGCACGTCTTCTGCGCTGGTCTCACAACATAAGGATAACATAAAACTTCCTGGAATGGAGAAAAAACCAGTTCGGAGCGAGCTGGTTTTAAACGCAACGTTTTAAGTGCGATGGAGGAAATATGTATAAATGCTATTGTACCTCAAGACAGCGATTTACCCATTCCGGCCATTTCAGGAGTTACGCCTAATTCTCATGAATGTGGATTAAGAAGCCTGCAAAGACGAGGAAAATGAAGCTGGTTGAGGATTAGAAAAATACTCCTTTTTTGGTGTCTTGTTATTTGAAGAAGCATCCATTTAATGTGAAGCATCTACCATTGTGATTGGATTGTGGATATGGGGCACGTTTAGAATCCTTATTATGTTTACTGTAATTGCTCCCAATAAATTATCCATAGAGTTCGGATAAGGGAATAATTTAGTTATAAAAAGAAGACGGATTTAAAGGCGAAACTTCCTTCAAGAGAGCTCCAATTGCTTGCCTTGAATTTCCCCCCTCTTTTTAAGCGTTTCCGGTGGTTAGCTGTTGTAATGTTGCATTTTGTTTCTTCTCAATGAAGAAATGAGAGCAATGACTTTCGTGCTTTGCTTCCTACTGTGGTCAGTTCTTCACAAAGGAAACCTAGTATTTCGTATATTTTTCCGTCTTGGTAAATAAGAAAGACCAGCATTGTGGAAAGCCTGATTTCAACTCAAAATGTCTGGTATTGCTATGTGAAAAGGATGTTATCTTTAATTTATTTAGAAATAGGAAATCCTTGTGGAATGTCCACATTTGTCATAGGTATGAATTTTAAATTAGTCTATACCTTTTAAATTTGCTGAGGCAGCAACCATTCTTCAAATTAAGTCCAGATGGGACCAACCATGTTAGCCTCTGAAAGAAAATCAACCTCCTTCATCATATTTTAAAAAGATTTAAATTTGTTTTTCTAATATTAACTGTTTAATCCCAGAATTAATGATTTCTTAAGAAAATGGAGGAAAATGTCGTTAAACAACAAACTATATAATAAATGCATTCCCAATTTTAATAAGGAAAAATCTTTATATCAAAATAAAAAATATAAACAAGTTTCTAATTTCAAGTATTGGAAATATTAGCTTTTCATCCAAGAGTAATACATAATACTGAATTCCTGATTAAAATTTTCTGTAGCAATTTTTATAATTATTCAAATAATTACATATAATTGCTAAATGTGTCATGATTGCATTTTATTTCAAATTTACAGCATTTTGAAAGGCCCAGAAATCAATTACCAATATCCAGTTGTATAAACTGGTATATAGAGCTGGAAGGGATGTTGGAGGTCTTCTTGTCCAACCCCTCAAAGCAGGAGACCCTATAGTATAGGGCCTATACCATTTCAGACAAGTGACTGTCCACTCTCTTCTTAAAAAAGTGATGAAGCACCCACAACTTCTGAAGGCAAGCTGTTCCACTGGTTAATTGTTCTCACTGTTAGGAAGTTTGTCCTTAATTCCAGACTGCTTCTCTCCTTGATTAGTTTCCACCCATTGTTTCTTGTCTTACTTTCTGAGAGTGTGACTGGCCCAAAGTTACCCAGCCTGCTTTCATGCTTAAGACTGGACTAGAAATCATCTCCTGATTTGTAGGCCTGCACCTTAACCACTATAGCAAAATGGCTTTTAAAACAAAATCTCCCAAATGTTCTTGCATTCTTCTAAATTAGAATTATGAGCTATGGCAGTTATTTGGAATGTATATGTGTATGGAGAAATTGCTAGAGAGAAGCAATTTACCCATCTGAAACCCATCTACAAAGATGTATTTTAGAAGTATGATTTTTGTTGCATAATAAAGAATTAATGCAACATTTTGAGATTATCTTTAAAATAATGACTGGAAGAGATAAAACTTTATTTCATAATGAAGACAGTTTCTTATTACTACTAAGAGCATCATGGTAAAGCAAGTATTTTCATTCTGTTTTGGTAGTAGCTGGTAAAAACCTAACTATTCTATTCATGATCATTAAATTCTGACCATGAAGGAAGGATCTAACTCAAAGTGCAATTGAATTTTTATTAATGATGGGTATTAAAAGAATAGAGTGCATATTATCATCTCAGGAACAATAGAAGGAAATGTGGGCAAGAATTTCAGATTCATTCAAATTGTAAGGACAGATTTCGGTACAAAAGGAACTCTTCCAGTATCAGTGTAAGGAAGAAGTTGAGCCTGATTTGGCATAAAAGGTATTTTCAAGATATTAAAATGATGTGTGGAGGCACAAATGAGTTCCAGTTAAGAACTGGCCAGTAAGAATGTCCCAGATCCATCTGCAAAAAATTTGCTGTTAAATTTCTACTCTGGTTCTCTCTACACATGCACACATCAGAAACTGGGGAAAGAGACTACAGACCTGCAGTTGGTCAAAACCTCTGTCTTGCAATATGAAGAATTAATAGAGCTAGCAAACTGTTGAAGTACAGTTTTAGCTCATAAGAAAGCCAAGACTTTTCTCAAGGAGAACCATTCCTGATTCAGTACAAATTAATGCACTTGAGGCACAGCAAAAAACCTGGAAGACAGCATGCAAAAAGGAATGAATTTTAGGGGTTTAGGGATGTTATAGAAGCATACCTGTGAATTGGAAAGTATCTTTGAAACTGATTTAACTTTCAATAGCTTTATGGCCTCCAAGATCATCTGCCAACTTCTGCAGTAACAAAAATCATAACATTGCCTTGGTGCTGTTATTGCCCTTGTTGCAAATACTCATTTCTATTAAAGACGGTTATAGATCTTAATGCCAGGAGGTGATCTTCACAGTTTTGACAGCTGAAAAAAATAAATTAGACTCCTCCTTTCCTTTTTTGCATTAACTGGATATGGCCAACATGCTTAGTCATAATGTGCACTATCAAGTATCAGTGATTAAAGGAACTTATTAAGATCACACCTCTAGTATTTTTATGGCATATTTATTTAAATATTTCTTTTCAATAGCAATAGAAATAGCACTTAGACTTACATACCACTTCATAGTGCTTTTTACAGTCCTTTCTAAGCGATTTACAGAGTCAGCATATTGTCCCCAATAACCTGGATCCTCATTTTACCCTCCTCAGAAGGATGGAAGGTTGAGTCAACCTTGAGCCGGTGAGATTTGAACTGCAGCTAGCAGTCAGCTGAAGTAGCCTGCACTACTGCACTTTAACCACTGTGCCACCTCGGCTCAGTAAATACTAGAACAGATATTTTCAATATTAATGACAAATAAGGATAAATTATTAGAAAAAATGCTATTTGGACCTTGCACATATTATTGTGGACAGATATATTTTACAGTGAAGAAGATGGGAAAGGGTACTAATGCTATTAAAGGGAGGAAGGAAAAGGGAAATGTGGGCAAATCAGTCTGTGAAAAAAGCAGATAAGGTAACTGGGCATGCATAGGGTAGCAGAGCACCCAAAATAAGGGAAAGGAAGAAGCAGAAAGACTGGCCTGTAAATATGCAGGTTTTGTAGAGGAAGGGAAAGAAAGGAATGAGGTGAACAATTTTGCCAATTTGCTGGCCCTCTACTAATTCCTTAATTTTTGTCAGCCATTCCAGGACACCTTTTCACCTGGAATTGAAGAACAGGAAAGAGAGATCTGTGTATTACCAACTTTATGCTGTATCTCCAAATTCATTTGGCAATTTTGTAGAGATGCTACATTGTATGGGTGGAACCTCACACACCATGTCTTTTGAGTTGAAAAGAAATTCCTCAGTGCCAGTTTTTTGAATTGGCCATCCAGCTAATTTATACATCCTCATGAGATATGTAATCAGTTGAGCCCGAAAGAGGCAACAGTTTCATTACATTCCAGCATGTAAACAGAGGCATTGGCCAGTTTCTTACCAATGATAGGAGCACGTAAGGAAAAATAGTTAGGACTATGTGAGGTTTGAAAGGGTGATTTTCCATCAAATAGATTCAGTCATTTAACCCTCTCATAAGTTTGAACTCCCAAATTTGCTACAAAACTATGTTATCAGGCTTGATAAATTGACACTTAAAACTTGAAAATTAATGAGTTTTTTTTAAAGGCATTGCATTATTTT
Organism: Natrix helvetica; assembly: GCF_964273705.1. Classification (NCBI taxonomy): domain Eukaryota; kingdom Metazoa; phylum Chordata; class Lepidosauria; order Squamata; family Natricidae; genus Natrix; species Natrix helvetica. The sequence goes on along the minus strand of NC_138552.1, from coordinate 116,114,554 downwards.
GTTAGAGACGGCAAACCAGGTTTCTGTTATAGATTAAGACATTATTGTAAGTCTAACAACAATAAAATAGATAGGCTTAAGCCCTTTGATCCCACCAGCAATCCTAGCCTTTTTGTCTACCTAGCCAGGCTAATAACTTGCATAACATAAACTTTCCATTCCTCCCTCAGATGAATTGCTCAGGACCTCCCTGTAAACAACATTCCTGGTTCTGCTCTCTGGCTGGAGGATGACCAGGTTGTCAGGTGAACTAACTTTGGAGCACGCCACATACAACTGGCCATGAGAGGAACAGTCACTCCTCAGATGCACATCAGACTTTCAAAGTTTATCCCTTTGCCTTATTGATGGTGATGGCATATCACACCTTAATGGGAAGTTGTAGATGTTTGAACTTGAAGTGGTAGTCTGATGGGATCAGAGCAGAGGTGGGTTGCTCACGGTTCGGTCCGGATAGAGCGAACCGGTAGTGGCAGTGGCAGGAGGCTCTGCCCACCCGCCTGGATGCTTCTGCGCATAAGCATCACAATAGTAAATGAACCGGGTGCGCATGAGCGAACCAGTAGTAAAAAAAAATGGAAACCCACCACTGGATCAGAGGTATTTGGGGCATGAAAATGGTTTCTCCCTGATTGACACCTGTGAAAATTGTGGCTTCGATTATGTGTTTGTATACCACTTGAAGCCTGATGCCATTGCATGGTTTCGAAGGGTTGCATAACAGCATGATTGGAGCCCAACCTTAAGGTAGAGGACATGAGGTGGTAATCCTTTTCCCATACTGCCCATCTCCTTTCCATCTCCTTTGGTGGTGTATACTCAGGGTTGTAAGCCACCGTTGGCATTTTTCTGAAGGACTGCTGTGACAGCCACGTTGCTGGCATCGGCTTGGATGACAAAGAGTTCTGATTCCATGTGCCTGAGGGTTGGCTCCTTGGCGAATAGGGTCTTTAGAGTCTGAAATACGTGCTGGCATTCTAAAGTCCAGTTTAAGGCTTGGCTTGGCTGTGGTTGCTGTGTACCCCTTTCTGTTTTCAACAGTTCAGTGATGGGCAGGGCAATTTCAGTGAAGGATGGCATGAATTGCCGGTAGAAGTTGGCAAATACTAGGAAGCTTTGAAGCTGTTTCTGGTTTGTGGGGCTGCCAGTCTAGGACCACTTTCACTTTGGCTGGATCCATCTCCACTCCCTCATTTGAGTGCCCAAACTGCAACCCAAAACCCAGTTATTTATGCAAAGTGCTAGCATGGCAAATTAACCTGAATACTGATAAACAAGGCAGAGTTCAGCTAATTGTTGTAAGAAAAATGTAATAAACACACTTTTATGCCCCTTCCCTTTTTTGCTTTTGAAATATTAAGTTTTAGCAACAATAAAAAAGAAAAACTTTTGTAATATCATTTCTCTTTCCCTCTCGTCCCCTATCTTTCTCTCTCTCTTTCCCTCCCACCCTCCCTCTCTTTCTCTCTCTTTCCCTCCCTCTCTCTTACACACACATGCACACATCACCCCGCGATGCCTCCCCTGTCCTCATCCCTGCACCAGATCAGCCAGGCCCTTCTGGTGAGGGAAGGTCTCAGCATCTGCGGGGGTCCCATAGTTGTCCTCCCCTCCCCAGGCCAGACCTTTTCCAGGCACCCTGCCAAAGTCCCGGGGCAGCCGACCTCCCTTTACCTGTTGCTGCTGATGTGGGGAGTTGGGGGAGGGTAAGAGGAGGCAGCAGAGCCTGGCTAGCCTTAGAAGAGAAATCAAGCAGGCTTCCGAAAGGAGATGGGGGAGAGGTCCTCATGGGAATGCAGAGTGTGAAGGGTCACTGCAAAACAGGAGGGTGGGAAGGAGCCAGATCAAAGACGGGCAAAGCTAAAGAGTCCTTCTCTCCTTGTCTCCTTTCTAATTGCTTTGGTGAGGGCTGAAAATTGGATATGAAAGGCCTAATCCTAGTCTAAACCTTGCGGGGCATTGAACGGTGAAGGCACTATGCACATGATCTGATACAATTCTGCCACAGGAAAAGAACACACCAAGGGGACCAGGCATGGGGTAAGGAGGTGGGCAGTGAGGGATCCCTTATTGCTACAGAGATAGAGAGAGGTGTGCAAGATCCCTCTAGTCTAGTCTCCCCCCCCCCTCTTTGCAATTAGGTCTCATCAATGCACAGGTTATTTGCTTGTGTATCTGTAATTTTTGAAAAAAGATAAGCAAATGACAACTACCGGAGGGAATCGGGGGTGGAAAAAGCGAAAGACCAGGGAGGGTTTTTCAAAACAGAAAGAAAGAAGTGGGGACCATTCGCAAATAGGCACCCAGCTGTCTATCAGTGGGAGACGTGAAACAAAACCGCATCCACAAATCAGAGCCCTGTTCTGCCCATTGCTTATTTCAGTGCTGGGGCAATGGTGCGCTTGACCACAGAGTGGGCTTTGCATGCCACCCCTGGCACACATGCCATAGATTCACCACCAGGGTTCTAGAGTCTCAGTGAAAATAAGAATGTTGTCCAAGTACACAAGAATTCCTTTGTACAGGCTTATGGAGTACCTTGTTTATTAGCTCCCTGTAGCCTGAAGGGCATCACTTTAAATTGGAAGCTGCCCAGGAGGCAGTTAAAGGCAGTTTTCCACTCATTGCCCTCTTTTATTCGCAATCAATAGTATGTGTCTCATAGGTCTAGTTTGGTAAATACCTTCCCCTTGGCCAAGTGGCCTAGTATGTCCTTCATAAGGGGCAGTGGGTAGGTGTTTTCCACGCGCACAGCATTAATACCTCTATAATAATAAAACTTGCTCCCCCCTGACTCTCAACCAAGTTAATAACTATGGATTGAGGATGGCTTCCTATTTTTATACCCTAACCATTCCCAAGTATAGAAGAGCTTTTTCCCTAGCTCGCTTCAATGTCTTGCCCTCAGCACTTCTGGATGGTCGTTACAAGAGGCTCCCGATTAATAAGTGGCTGTGCCCTTGTGACAGAGCCGAGGTTGAGACAGCGGAGCATGTCCTTCTATTTTGCCCTATGTATAGCGCGGACAGATCTGGGTTACTGTCTCTTCCTGAAATCGTCCCTTCTGGTCCTGATGGCTGTGATTTGTTTGTGCATTGTCTTGGGGATGTCTCCTCGTACATCACCTCTCAGGTTTCCAGGTTTTTCTTGAGAGATGTGACCATTAGAGGAGAGAACTGTAACCTCCCTTAGTTGGGCTTTTGGTGACTGGCTGCTGTGTCTCTTTTGTACTGTTCATGTTTTGGTCTGTGACTGTAAATAAAGTATTACCTCTAAAATCTTTGCATATTTTCCAGGCCGCTGGTCTGGAGTGCAAGCAAGAGTTAAATACAGCCAATCTGCCCAGAACTGAATTGAAACTTTAAACCACGCCTCTGGTGCTGATTATCTTCAGTTTTTTTCAATTCAGCTAGCCCAGTGGACGCGCTTCGAGTTTCTCTTCAATTCTAGATAGATTGCTTGGACTCTCGATTATATTACTGAAAGGAAAAGATCATCTTCTTTACTTTGGAGCAGGCTTGGTGAGAGAAATTTACTTTAAATCCCAATTCTCTCTCACCCCTTGGTCCTCCCGGTGTCCTGATCTTGCACAGGCCATGTAGGGAGAGCTGTTGGGGAAGCGAGTGGGTCGGACTGCAGCCACCAGCGCCGCCGCCGCAGCCCTGCTGCGGGAGGAAATCCCTGCTGAGAGCTCCGTTGTCGTCGTCTGTGCTTTTTACAAGCCGGCATTAGGCGCGGCCCCTCAGGGCTCTCCTAAGCATTAGCGGCAACTTTAAAACATCTGGAGAGGCGGCAAGGAGTTCCAACCTCCATTTGCAGCTGCCTTTTTCGTTTTCGATTTAACTGCATGCCGCAGCTGCTGAAGCCTGACTCATAGCAGGAGCCACGTGGAGACCTCATTGACTGGTCAGACCAGCGATCTGAGCCCCTAGCCTTTCGGACTGAAGCGGCAAGTGCTTGTGGTCGCCTGGATCGCAACCCTTACCTTCCTGCAGGTGCTGGGAGCTGGATTTGCTCGCGCCATAACCCTGCCTGGCTGAATCTCTTCCTGCAACCTTCTGTGTCTCTTCCTGAGCATTTTGGCTTGCGGTGGGCTACTGTGAGGTGGTGAGTGGAGGTGGTTCCCTACCTGCCTCGTTTAAGGCCCTTTATTAACGCCATGGCAGATCAGACCCCAGAAAACCCTGAACGAATGGGGGTTTCCTCCAGAACCTTCGCTAGGCAGGCTGCCAAGGCTGCCAGGGAGGCCATCAGAGGCAACAAACCTTATTCCAAACCCGGGCCTAAGCAGGGATCGGGGCAGGATAAGAACGCCATACGTCGTCAGAAGGCCCTAGAAAAACAATTTTCCAAGGCCCAGCAACAGGCCCAAGCTTCCCAGTTGGTGGACTCTCAGGAATCCTCTGGAGAGGTTGCCCTTTCCCAGGCTCAACCTATCTCCGATAGCTAGGGGGAAGGCCAGGAATTCTCGCCCACGGCTTCTTTGGCCATGGCAGTTTCACCAGGCCCCTCAATGGCGGATCAGGCCAACCTCTTTGCCTGTCCTTCGGACCTGGAGGAGGGGCCAGCCCCTGTGGGGCCCTTGGCACTGCAACTTCCACCCCCCAGGCCCAGCCCCAGGCTTCGCCCAGTCGAGGACCAGGGGCCCAACCTTTCAGCGGAAATGCAAGAGGTCATCAACAGGGCTATTTCCCAGGGCATTGAAGCGGGCATGCAACAGAGAGGGAAACGCACTCACAAGACCCACCATCTAGAGCCCTAGGCAGCTCCCAGTATTGCATCCTTCTCCCAGCCTCCTTAGTCCCCCCATTCCTCCCTAGCCTTGGAGGATTTGGCCTGGGAGGAGGAGGAAGACTTATTACCTAGGCAGGAACCCGGATTCTCGGGGGATGAAGGTGGTTCTTCCGAATAGCCTACCTTTTCGGGCCTATTTAAATTGACCAACTTCAAAGCCATCCTGGATAAAGCTAAAACAGTGACCTGCATGGGGTCTACCCCCTCGGCTCCGACGGCCCAAGACCCAGATGATCTATCTGGGGACCTTTTTGAAGAATATGTGTCGGCCCAAGAGATAGTCGCAGTTCCTAAACTATTCCTCAACATTGCATTCAAAAGCAATGGGCGCAGCCTGCTACCATGGCTACCCCCAGCAACAATGATAAGCTTTATACAGTAGATGCCAGCCTGGAGGATTTGCTTAAGCTGCCTCCAATTGATCCTCCCGTGGCGGCACTCACCTCTACGTCTGTTCTTCCTCCTGACTTATTAGAGGGGCTCAAGGCTGAGGACAAGAGGACCAAGACTGCTTGCCACAAAACTCACCAGGCGGCAGCATGGGCGATTAAGTCATCCGCCTCAGCCTCCTTCCTTTCCAGGGCAGCCCTGATTTGGTTGAGGCAGTTGCTGAGAAAAATTCCGGCCAAGGACACCAAGTTGAGGCAGGATATCAACAAGATCATGGCTGCCACGGAGTACACCGCTGATGCCACCCTGAGCACTGCCAAGTTTGCCTCTCGAGCCCTAGCGTCTAATGTCACCACCAGATGCCTCTTGTGGCTGAGACACTGGAACGTGGATATGTGCTCCAAGTGGAAGCTTGTCACAGCCCCCTTTAAAGGGGCAAGATCTTCGGGGAGGTCCTGAATCCTGTCCTAGTAGAAAACAAGGACAAGAAGAAGGTGATGCCATCGGTCACTAAGAAGTCCGATTGGAAGGGTACCAACTCCTACAGGAGGCAGCCCTTTCGGAACACTGAGCCTTCCACTAGCTCCACCCCATTTCATTGGGCGTATCCCAGCAAACCGATCGGTCCCAAGACTGTCAGTCCTTTCATGACAGAGGTTGCCAGCAACACTACTCCAAACGCCCCTTTCGGGGGGGTCTGGTTCACGCTTCTTTAGGAGATACAAATGACCATTAATGATCAGCTCCCATAGGAGGGCATCTCCAGTTATTTCACGCCAAGTGGGAGCAGATCATGTTGGACCAATGGGTCCTACAAATGATCCGCATGGGCCTCACCTTGGAGTTCCTCTCCCTCCCCCCCGCCACTTCATCAGGTGCCCCATGCCTTCATGCCCAGTCAAACGGTCCCTCATGGAACAGGAGATCAAGTATCTCAGGGATATCAGGGTCATAGAGGCTGTTCTGGCGGGTCAGGAGGGGACAGGATTTTACTCAATTCTGTTCCTGGTTTCCAAAAATTCCGGGGGGTGGAGGGGAATATTGGACCTAAAAAGATTAAACTATCATGTAACCTATCGGAGGTTCAAAATGCAATCCCTCCAGTCCATCCTGGGATGCATCAGGCCAGGGGATATATTGACATCCATAGACCTCAAAGAGGCCTACCTCCACGTACCCATCCGCAAAGCCCACTGCTGATACCTGAGATTCACTTACATAGGCCGCCACTACGAGTATCGAGCCTTGCCGTTCGGCCTATCATCGGCCCCCAGGACATTTACGAAGATCCTCGCGGCGGTGGCGGCCTTTTTCAGATCCCATCCAATAAGACTGCACTGCTACCTGAACGATGTCCTCATCCAGTCGTCATCCCACCAATAGGCAACCAGAGACCTGGAGTACACCATCCAGGTGCTTCAAGACCACAGGTTCTCCATAAACTAGGAGAAAAGTAATCTTCTTCTGACAACCAGACTACAATCTAGGGGCCATCATTGACACCGTCTCCTGCCAGGTCTTCCTATCTCCAGAGAGGGTGACCAGCCTCAGGGAGAGGGTCGCACAAGTGCAGCGGTCGCCCCTGGCCAAGGTGGTTCAGCTGTCTCAGCTTCTAGGCAAAATGATCTTGTGCCTGTCCATCGTGCCTTGGGCACGACTCCACTCCCGTCCGCTCCAGTGGCTCCTCCTCCCTTACCAAAGGGCCAACAAAAGCAACCCTATGAGGCTAATCCCGGTCTCCTTAGAGGTACAGTGTTCCCTCAGGTGGTGGTTGTCCCCTGCCCTGACAAAGGGGTCCCCCTTCAAAGAACCCATCTGTCTCACCATCATGACGGACGCCAGCCTTTACGGCTGGGGAGCTCATTGCCACAGTCATCTGGTGCAGGGCATGTGGTGTCATTCCGAGGCTGCTCACAGCATCAACTGGCTGGAGCTGAGGGCAGTCATGTTGGCCCTCCACCACTTCCAGACTAGCATACAAGGGTGCTACGTGCGGATTCTGATGGACAACATTGCAACAAAGGTGCACATCAACCGCCAAGGGGGCACTCACTCCAGATCCTTGATGTCAAAGGCCGAAATCCTAGGACGGTGGGTGGAGAAACACCTCCTGTCCCTACAGGTGGAACACATCCCGGGCACGACCAACACCCAGGAGGACTGGCTGAGCAGGGCCACGGTCGACCACTCGGAGTGGCGCCTGCATCCGCACCTGTTCCAGCACTTGTCCCAGAGGTTCGCCCGTCCGCAGGTAGACCTGTTTGCCACCGCATCCAACAGGCACCTCCCAAGGTTTTTCACGAGGTTCCACGATCCGTGTGCCGAAGGAGTCAAGGCCTTGCACTGCCCTTGGCCGTGGGGACTACTGTACGCTTTCCCTCTGTTACCTCTACTTCCCAGAGTCATCCGGAAAATCCTGTCGGAGGCGGCGGAGGTACTGCTGGTGGCACCGTTTTGGCCCAGGAGAACCTGGTTTGCTTCGCAGGTACATCAAGTGCACGGCGGGGTTTCGACGATCTGAATCACTCTTCATATCATTCCAGCCGGCTTCCCAAGGCAGGAAAGTGTCCTCCTCTACGATCGGAGGGTGGCTGAGGGCCTGCATTGCCCTTGCTCATGTCCTGCACTCCAAACCTGTGCCTCACCACATTACAGCACACTCGACTAGGAGTGCCGCCACCACGGCAGCCTGGGCAACCCAGGCACCGATTGAGGAAATTTGCAACCTGGACTTCGTTGTCTCCATTTGTCCGAAATTATAAGTTGGACAGCTTTGCATCAGCGGAAGGGGCATTCAGGAAGCATGTTCTTCAAGGCATTCACACCAGCGGAGAGACTCTGGATGCTGCTGCTTCCCGCCCTAGTGACAATTAGCTTGGGCATGTCCCTTGCTTGGACTCTCCAGAGCAGCACCCTGGAAAATGACCATTGCCTTACCTGAAGGGTCGTTTTCAGGGTGCTGCAAAGGAGAGTCCACCCCACCCTGGGGTCTGGCTCCACTGGTGACAGTTCGAACGTTTACGGTTCCAGTTGGTTTGGTTTTTCTTATTAACTTGTTTACATTGTTGGACTTCTCAGCGTGCAACAGTTCCATGTCTTCATTGAAAAAATCTGAAGATAATCAGCACCAGAGGTGTGGTTTAAAGTTTCAATTCAGTTCTGGGCAGATTGGCTGTATTTAACCCTTGCTTGGACTCTCCTTCGCAGCGCCCTGAAAATGACCCTTCAGGTAAGGCAATGGTCAATCTCATAGACTCATCTTTCTTCTCTTTGAAGAGGATGGAAGCAGCTACCTGGAATTTGGCAGGTTGGATAAATCCTTGGGACAAGATGGCATCAATGTATTCCCTTAATTCAATCATTTCTTTTTTCTTTTCTTTGTTTAGTTTTATTTGTTTGTTTATATTATTTTCCATTTCCATCAAACTGTGTGATCTGGGTAGTTATTTGAACAATCATAATCCACATATTATATTCATCACAATAATATTAATGATATAACTATATAATATAATAGCAATAATACTTAACCTCATCTTTCGTATTAAGCTTAAGACCCACCTATTCCAAGCAGCTGGCCTGGCTCAACTTTGATCTAACCATATCGCTCCTGACGGGTTTTTAACTGGGTATTTTAATTATATTTAATTATTTAGGGGTTTTTAAATACTGTATTTTAATTGTTTTTATTTATCAGCCGACCTCCTCCTTGTGTGTGTTTCGGTATATGTCTCTGTTATATGTTTGTTTGGTCCACATATTTATTTCATATGTTTCATTGTACGCCGCCCCGAGTCCTTCGGGAGAGGGTGCAGCTAAGAAATAAATATTTATTATCTTTTTTAAAATTAGTTTCTATATTTCTGTTTCTATTGTCTAACCATTGATAAAATACATCCCACATCAAAAATATTCAAACTGCTTTATCCTTAAAATAAGCTTTTGTCCATTTCTGTGCATTCTAATAATTCCTTAATTATTTTCTCATCTGATGGAATGTCTCCATTTTTCCATTGTTGTACAAATACAATTCTGGCTGCAGTTAGTATATGTAAAACCAGATAAATAGTATTTTTATCATATTTTTCTGGTAGGATGCCCAACAAAAATGTCTCTGGTTACAAGTCTATATGCTGCTTTATCAATTTCTCCAACCAGGTATATATTTTCATCCAATATTTTTTAGCTTTTGGACAAGTCCACCACATATGATAGTATGAACCCAATGATTGATTACACTTTCAATATTTAGCAGATCTATCTGCATACATTTTAGCCAATCTTGCTGGTGCAAAATGCCATCTATAAAACATTTTATACACATTTGTTTTATATGCAATTGACATAGTTAATTTAACATTTCTGTTCCATAGTTTCTGCCATTTACCTGATTCTATTGCATATCTAAAGTTTTAAGCCCAGGCAATCATTGTCTCCTCTACCTGCTCATTTTCAAGTTTAATACTTAGTATATAACAATATTTTTTTTTATCAATTTATCATCTGTTCCAGTTAATATCTGGTCTAACTCTGTTAACTCTTTATTAAAGGTGTATATTTTAGCATTTTTCTCAAGCTAATCTATTTTACCCATTTCACATGGGTGAAAACCCATGTGAGTACAGAGGCCTGGTAGTACAATTCCCAATCTGGTAGGCAAAGCCCCCCTTTTTTGGGTTTCCTGCAACTTTTTCAAGCCTATTCTTGCTTTCTTTCCTAAACAAACAAATCTTAATACAATTTTGTTTAATTCTTCAAAGTATTTTTTCTCCAGCTTTATTGGTATGGTTTGAAATAAGTATAATATTCTTGGCAAAATGTTCATTTTTATAGTAGCTATTCTTTCTGATAGTGACAATTGAAAATCTTCCCATTTCTCCAAATTTTGTTTAATTTGCCTCATCAGTTTCATATAATAATCCTCTTTGATTGTTACGCATTCTTCACTTTTTAAAACTACCATATTTTCCGGCGCATAAGGCGACTGGGTGTATAAGACGACCCCCCTACTTTTCCTGTTAAAATATAGGGTTTGGGCTATACTCACTGTATAAGGCTACCCCTCTTCCAAGGCACACCAAATAACCTTGGTGCCTTGGCAAAGTGCTTCTCAAGTGCCTTTTGTCACCTGGCAGACAGCTTGTCAGATGACTTAGTAGATGACAAGTGTCAGGTCTTAGCCTTGCCAGGTCATTTATAGGGAACACTCTGAAAGTGAGAGCAACATGAAGGCTCTATTAGACAGAGGATTCTATAAGCCCCTAAAGCCCCAGGTTCTGACCAAGTTCTTGGACAGAGCCCCTGAGGATAGAGGCAATTTAGAAAGGCCCTCAGGAGCAATGGCACCCCAGTCGGCTCTGAACTGTGAGGGAGAGGCTGTAATTCAATGGAAGATGCAATATCTGAGGGAAATTTGTATTGAAGATATGAATCAATTAAAACAGAAAGGCATGAATTCTAGGTCTGGTGCAGTTTAATGCAGGAAGGCTATAAGGTTAAGCACCGCTTGACCCGAATCAAAGGCAGGCAGCCTCAAATAGTGACCAAATCTGCCTTTAAACCAGACAGGAGCAGCACTCAAATGGTGGCTGGCTAGTAGAATGAGGAACACTCCATAAAATGGCGACTGCAACTGTCAAGAAGGTGGCCTGATTACCTCGACCACCTTCGAGACAAGGCAGAGTGGCAATTGTAGGCTTCGCTGGCTCCTCTGACCTCTGAAAGTTCCCAGCCGACTGGAATTGGCAGCGAGATCAAAAGCGCCATGTTTCCAAGCCTCTCGCTCTCTCCGGCAGTAATTTATTGTTTCACGCCGAAAGCAGCATTAACTGCTTTTTGCACTCAAGAGAGAAGTGCGGCAGCGAAGCAAGTGCGATCCGACAGCCTTTGATGAAACAAACAGCCTAGCAAGTGCAGGCTGGAAGTGACAAAGAGGCAATTCTCAATTAAGTGGGGATAGCATCCATGTATGGGTTAACACTGTCCATTCTCTGATTGGACTGCTTAATAATTAATTAATGCCCTTTATAACCTGTCCCTATGGGTAACTCCACCCAGCTTTCGACTCAGTCCACTCTGAGGATAGTCGTGTTATCCTAGACTAGTTCTGCTTGCTATTCATATTGGTATAAATTGGATTGGAATTTTAATTGGAATTTCTGTGAGTAGACTTATATATATATTTATATCGCTGAAGGGACTGTTGCCTCTTGCTGCCCCCTACTGGCTTCGTTGGGCCACAACGCCCTAGGCCTAACGGACCCACACATCACTGGGGCATCACCTTAAGGTCTGTTGGTGGGGGAATGAGGAGTTTTTGCTGCGTTCTGTGGCACTCATTAGAAATTACCTGTCACCTACTCCCCCCATCATCTCCTTAATAGGCATGGTGTAGCGAAGGCTGTGAGGCTCTGTTGCTGCGTGGTCAGCCTTCCTGGTGAGAAAACTTGACTAGCAGAAGTTCGCTGAGCCTTATCTCCCCGATCTCCCCTGGCTTTCTATCGATCATGCCGGGTCCGCTGAGGCTCATCTGTCATCGATCGTGGACAGCAGAGCGCCGCGGTTGCCGTGCAGGCGCCCACCAAGCCGCTCCACTTCTGAGACTTCCGACAGTGGCAGATTGGATATCGAGTTCATCCAAGAGATGCCGGAGGGCCAATGCCATCAGGGGTTCTACTCCATCCTGTTCGTTATCCCCAAGTCCTCGGGGGGATGGAGGGCTATATTGGACCTAAAAAGGCTTAATAGGTATCTAAAGTTCAAGAAGATGCATTCATTACATACTATTTTAGAATGTTTAAGACAGGGGGACTTTCTAACCTCAGGTGACCTAACAGAGGCGTAATTGCATGTACCTATACTCCAGGGACACCGTCAATACTTGTGTTTCTGTTATGCCAATGTTCATTACCAATATAGGGCCTTGCCCTTTGGTCTTTCTTCGGCTCCTTGTGCATTTACTAAAATACTAGCAACCCTCGCTGCACATCTGAGGACTATACCTATCCAGGTACATTGCTATCTCAATGACATCTTGGTATAATCAGTCTCGAGAGACAAGGCCAGTTCAGACCTTGCAATCACAATTCAGACACTATTCCATACTCTTCCTGATCCCCAAGAGCTCTGGGGGGGTGGAGGGCAATCTTGGATCTCAAGAACCTCAACCGTCACATTGCACACAGGAAGTTCAAGATGCAATCCCTGCAAACCATCCTCGCAGGGATTCCCCAAGGGGACCTCCTAATGTCCATTGACCTAAGGGAGGCTTACCTAAACATCCCAATTTGGCCACAACACCGAAGGCTCCTACAGTTCTTCTACGTAGGCCGACACTATCAATACAGGGCTCTGCCATTTGGCCTGTCATCGGCACCCAGGACTTTCACAAAAATTCTGTCAGTAGTCGCAGCTCGTCTCAGGCACAGACCCGTAAGACTCCAATGTTACCTGGATGACATCCTCATCCAATCGTTGTCCAGGAAACGCCTTGCGGGATGTCCAAGTCCCCATGAGGTCCCTCTGCAACCACGGATTCTCATTGAACCTAGAAAAGAGCCATCTCACTCTGACTACCAAGCTTCTCCACTTGGGGGCGGTGATAGACACTTCCAACTGCAGGGTGTCCCTTTCCCAGGACGGGATAGACAGCAGCGGAGGTTTGGCCACACGAGGTCGCACTCAGAAGCAACTGACCTGCGAGGGGTGCTGGGAGCTTCAAAGCTCACACTTATCTTTGCCTTATAATGAACTGCTGAGCCTTGCTTGCTTCTGCCTTCAGTGTCTCTTCGCTAGAACGCTAAGGCTTTCACAACTGCGAGGTGGTGAGTAAGGGAAGTTCCCTATCCAGGCCTTTTATCCCCACAACCAGACATTGCAGACCAGGCCCCTGAGGAGTCACAGGTAGGCCCATCTACCAGCAGGACCTGTACCAGACAGGCCGGCAAGGCAGCCAGGGCAGCCATCAAGGCAAGCAAGCCCTATTCCAGGCAGGGGACCAAACAGGATTCAGGGCCAGACAGGGATGCTCTCAGGCGCCAGAAGGTCTTGGAAAAGCAGTTCTCCGTGGCCCAACAACAGGCCCAGTCTTCCAGGCCAGTTTCCCCTGGCAACCAGTCACCCAGGATCCAGCCAGGACAGGAACAGGGGATGTCAGAGTTTGAGGATGAGGGCCAAGAATTTTCTTCTGTGGCTTCCTTCACCATGGCAGGCTCTCCAGTGGCATCTATGGTTGACCGAGCCGACCTATTTGCTTGTCCATTTGACCCTGAAGTGAAGAAGAGCCGGTTCCCCTGGGCCCTTTCACACCCCAACAATCAGCCATTCAACCTCCCTCCAGGGACCGCCCTCCGGAAGATTGGGGCCCCGATCTTTCTATTGAGATACAGGATGTCATAGCCAGGGCCATATCACAGGGGATAGAGGCAGGCATGTTGCAGCCAGCCAAGTGCCCCCGCAAAACCTGACCTACCCTGGTCACAGGACCTTCTCATGAAGTTTCTCAGGCCCAGCGCCCTCAGTCTCCACACTCCTCCATGGCCAGTGAGGATTCGGACTGGGAGGAGGACATTGGTCCAGGCCCAGAATCCAAGTTCTCTGGGGATGAGGCTGCTGTGCCTGACAAGCCTGCATTCTCTGACCTGTTCAAGCATACTCATTTCAAGACTACTTTGAACAAGGCTAAAGCCTCGACCTGTTTGGGTATTAGCACCCCAGGCCCTGCTCCCGTTCCTGAGGATCTCAGTGAGGGACTCTTCGAGGAACCGGAACCAACACAGAAAATTGTGCCAATTCCAAAATTGTTTCTTAATGTAGTACAAAAGCAATGGACGCAGCCGGGCACCCTTGCCATGCCCAGTTGTAATGCTAAGAAGTTGTGCACTGTAGATGCGAGTCTAGAGGACCAGCTGAAATTGCCTCCAGTGGAGGTGCCAGTGGCGGCACTCACTTCCTCTTCAGTCTCCCCCCCCCACCGAGGTATTAGAGGGGCTCAAGGCAGAGGATAAGAGGGCCAAGAATGCCTGCCACAAAACTCATCAGGCTGCAGCTTGGGCCATTAAGACTTCTGCCTCTGCGTCTTTCTTGTCCAGGGCGGCCCTATTATGGTTAAGGCAGCTTCTTGCTAAAATTCCGACGGGGGACACCAAATTGAAGCAGGATATTAATAAGATAATTGTGGCAACAAAGTACACTGCTGACGCCACTCTGAATGCTGCCAAATTCGCATCTAGGTCTCTGGCCTCTCACGTCACCACCTGACACCTCTTATGGTTCAGACACTGGAACGCGGATATGCTTTTGGGGGAGGTCCCTGATCCTGTTCTCATAGAAAGCAAGGACAAGAAGAAGGTCATGCCTTCAGTCAATAAGAAGTCTGATCGCAAGGGTTCCCAGTCCTACAGGAGGCAGACCTTTCGGAACACGAAGCAACCTCCGGTTCCTTCCAACGTCCCTTTTCCCAGGGCACAGATAGGCCCCACGACCATCAGTCCTTTCGTGACAGGGGCCGCCAGCAGGCCTTCTCCAAACATCCGTATCGCGGGGGATCTGGCTCCAGACCCTTCAGACAATATAAGTGACTGCCAGCAGACAGCTCCCATCGGAGGGCGTCTGCAGCTGTTCCACGCCCAATAGGAACAGATCACATCAGACCAGTGGGTCCTTCAAACAATGCGCATAGGCCTGACGTTAGAATTCATATCCACACCTCCTTCACGCTTCATCCAATGCCCGACACCCTCCTCCCCAGTCAAGAAGGCTCTCATGGAACAGGACATCCTTCACCTCAGGGAAATCAGGGCCATAGAACCAGTTCCAACAGGCCAGGAAAGGTCAGGGTTTTATTCCATTCTCTTCCTTGTTCCAAAGAACTCCGGGGGGTGGAGGGGATACTAGGTCTAAAAGAGTTGAACCATCACATAGCTTACAGGAGGTTCAAGATGCAGTCCCTTCAGTCAATCCTGGACTGCATCAGGCCGGGAGATCTCTTAACATCTATAGATCTCAAAGAGGCCTACCTCCACATCCCCATTCGCAAGGCTCACCGCAGGTTCCTGAGATTCTTTTATGCAGGCCGCCACTACCAGTACAGAGTCTTGCTGTTCGACCTGTCATCAGCTCCTCGAACCTTCACGAAGATACTAGCTGTGGTGGCGGCCTTCCTAAGATCTCGTCCAGTGTGACTACATTGCTACCTGGACGACATCCTCATCCAGTCGTTGGATGAGGCAGCAAGTGGTGCAGGACCTGCAACACACGCTACGAACCCTGCAACAACATGGGTTCTCCATCAACAAAGAAAAAAATCATCCGACACCGACCATCAGGCTGCAGCACCTAGGCGCCATCATCGACACCATGAGCTGTCAGGTCTCCCTGTCTCCGGAGCTACTGGCAAGCATCAGAGACCAGGTGCTGCAAGTGCTATGGTCATCTCAAGCATCGATAGTACAGTTGTCCCAGATCTTGGGGGAAATTATCTCGTGCCTATCAATAGTGCCATGGCCACACCTTCATTCCCAACATCTACAATGGCTCCTTCTGCCGTACCAGAGGGCCAACCAGTGCAACTCTCAACGACTGGTCCTGCTCTCACTGAAAGTACTCCAGTTCCAATGGTGGCTGTCTCCTGCTCTGACAAGGGGCACCCTCTTCAAGGAGCTGGACCGTCTCACCATCACGACGGACGCCAGCCTCTTTGGCTGGGGTGCTCACTTCCACAACTGGATTGCGCAAGGCAGATGGTTGAAGTCCGAGGGGGTCAACGCTCTTCACTGTCTATTGCCATCGGGACTGCTGTTTGCGTTCCCCCCCCCTTGCCTCTTCTTCCCAGGGTGATTCAGAAGATCCTGTCGGAGGAGGCGGAGGTCCTGCTTGTGGCTCCCTCTGGCCCAGAAGAACCTGGTTTGCCGACCTGGTGAGTCTCTCCGTCAACCCACCATGGCGGATTCCCCAACATGAGGTCTCTTTCAGGCAGGGGGCCCTTCAACATCCAGAGCCCCAGTGGCTACAGCTAGCCATGTGGCACTTGAGAGGGACCTCCTAAGTCTGGGTAGTCTTTCCACCAAGGTCATTCATACCATCCAGGCAGCCTTCTACGACCAGAATATACGATGCCACTTGGAAATCCTTCAACACCTGGTGCAGAGCGCATGGCGTTGAGGCAAATGCGGCCACAGTTCCACAAATTTTGGACTATTTACAGGATGGACTTGACCAAGGCTTGGCTCCTAATACTCTCAGATGACAGGTAGCTGCCTTGTCCACAATTCTGGCAGTGGATGAACACTCGTCCCTTGGCCATCACCCCATCATCCGTAGTTTCCTGCAGGGCGCAACCAACTTGAGGCCCTTGGTCGTCCACAGGTACCTGTCCTGGGATCTCAACGTAGTGTTACGGGCTCTCATTGGCCCACCCTTTGAGCCACTCCGGTCTGCCAGTCTTAAACATCTGACGTTCAAAACCGCCTTCTTGATCGCCATCACATCTGCTCAGTGAATTTCTGAATTGGCAGCTCTGTCAATTCGAGAGGACTTATGCCTAATTCAACCTGACAGAGTGGTTCTCTGTTTGGACCCGGCATTTATCCCTAAGATCAACTCCTGGTTTCAACTCCTGATCATAAAGGCTTATGATCTGGGGAATTTCAATCTGCCTTCCATTGGCGAGACATCCGAGTCAGCTCGGGAGTTCATGGCTTCCATGACAGCTGTGGACCTAACTCAGTTAATTCAAGACCCCACTCATAACAGGGGGCGCACGCTTGACCTGATTTTCATCTCTGGACAGTGGATGAATGATTTAGATTTAGGGGATATTTCTATTCAACCCTTTTCGTGGTCTGATCATTTCCTCATCAGGCTTGACTTCCATACTGCTACCTCTCACAACAGGGAGGCAGAACCGACTAGTTGGTTCCGCCCCAGGCGCCTGATGGACCCTGAAAGGTTCCTGATGGAGCTTCGGACTTTTCCTGAATCCCTTGCTCACAATTCATCCGAAGCCCTAGTGGAAGCCTGGGATAGGGCGGCCACTGGGGCCTTGGATCGCATTGTGCCTTTGCGACCTCTGACCCGGTGTCGATCCCGGGTGGCTCCCTGGTTTACCGAGGAGTTCCAGGAGATGAAACACCGGAAAAGATGCCTAGAAAGTGGCTGGAGGGCCAGCCAGTATGAATCTGATCAAACACTAGTAAGAATTCATATTAAATCTTACTTAGTGGCAATAAAAGCGGCAAAACGGCAACATTTTTCCGCTCTTATCGCGTCCACAGATAACTGCCCAGCCGCCCTGTTTAGGGTGATCCGCTCCTTACTTTTAACCAAGGAACTGGGAAAGACCCCTTGCAGGGTAGGGCTGAAGAATTTGTTCAGTATCTGCAGGATAAAATCGCTCAGATCCAGACAGGCTTGGACTCTGACTGGGTAGATTCGGGTGAGTCGACGGGGATGAGTCTTGTGGAGACAATCTGGGATGAGTTTGACCCTGTGACCCCCGAGGGCATGGACAGGATTATGGGAGACTCGGTGCTGCCACTTGTGTGCTGGACCCGTGTCCCTCTTTGTTAGTTTCGGCTTCCCGGGAGGTGACACGAGGCTGGCTCCAGGCAATTACCAATGCTTCATTGAGAGAGGGGTTCTTTCCCACCGCCTTGAAGGAGGAGGTGTTGAGGCCCCTCCTTAAGAAGCCTTCCCTAGACCCAGCTTCTTTAGCCAACTATCATCCGGTCTCCAACCTTCGCTTTGTAGCAAAGGTTGTCGAGAGTGTGGTAGCACGTCAGCTTCCCCAGTACCTGGATGAAGCTGTCTACCTGGATCCGTTTCAGTCGGGTTTCAGGCCCGGGTACAGCACGGAGACGGCATTGGTCACGTTGGTCGATGATCTCTGGCGGTCCCGGGACAGGTGTTTGTACCTCTGTCCTGGTCCTATTAGATCTCTTGGCAGCTTTCGATACCATCGACCATGGTATCCTACTGCGACGACTCGGGGGGTTGGGAGTGGGGGGCACCATTTTATGGTGGTTCTCCTACCTGTTGGATCAGTCACAGTTCGTGTTGACTGGAGGGCAGGGATCGACCCCAAGGCACGTCACTTGTGGGGCGCCCCAAGGGTCGGCTCTCTCACCCCTCCTGTTCAACATATATATGAAACCGCTGGGCGAGATCATCCGTGGTTTGGGGGTACGGTATCATCAATATGCTGATGATACCCAACTTTTTAATCTCTACCCCAAACCACCCAAACGATGCCCTCAACATGATGTCCCGATGCCTGGAGGCTGTATGGATCTGGATGGGGAGGAACAGGTTCAAGATCAATCCCTCCAAGACTGTGTGGCTATGGTTTCCATCATCCTGATTTGTGCATCTTGTTCCATCTTTGATGATAGGGGAAGAAATTTTAGCTCACTCAGAGAGGGCCCGCAATCTGGGAGTCCTCCTGGATACGCAGCTTAGTTTAGAAGAACACCTGAAGGCCGTGACCAGGGGGGGCTTTTACCAGGTTCGCCTGGTATGTCAGTTGCGCCCCTTCCTGGATCGGGATACTCTATGCACAGTCACTCATGCCCTCGTCCTTTCTCGCCTGGACTACTGCAACGCTCTCTACATGGGGCTGCCCTTGAAGAGCATCCGGAGGCTTCAGTTTCAAGCAATATATGGAAAAAGAATTGACATATTTCTTCCAGGAAAATAGAAAGGAAGACACATCATTACAGAATGTATGGGACACTTGTAAAGCATATATCAGAGGCCTTGCAATGACATACTTAGGGAAAAAGAATAGACAGAACAGACAAACTCAAAAGAAGTTGGAATCAGAGTACAAATGTTCGGAGACAGAGCTGCAGAAAAACCCACAAAATAAAAAAGTAAAAAATATGATGGAACTGCAAAAACATAAATTGAACCTGACAGAAAATGAGGACTTGGCAAATAAAATAAAATCGGCAAAACAAAACTTTTTTGAAAATGCAAATAAACCGGGATGTTGGTTTGCTTACAAGATGAAAAAGGAAAGAGAAAAAAGGCTGATAAGTCAATTGGTGGATGAAGAAGGGAATATACAACATTTAAATGAAAAAAGAGAAAAATAATTGAGAACTTCTACAATAAAGAAAGAATTACAATGATGGAGGTAACAGAATGCATCAAAATGCAAAAGAAGGGGAAAACACCAGGACCAGATGGATTACCGGCGGAACTATACCAAACACTACAAGAAGTATTAAGCAAGGTAATGTTGGAACTATTCAATGACTTATTAAGGGAGGCAAAAATGTCAGAAACATGGATGGAGGCATATATAACGCTTTTACCAAAAGAAGAGTCAGATCTACAACAAGTAAAGAACTATAGACCTATAGTTAGAGTACTATGAAGCCCACCCAGAAAAGCAAATGGCATTGTTGCTTCTGGGCACTCAAAAGGCCTTTGATAATGTGAACTGGCAATTCATGATAATGCAATTTCAAATGATGGGATTTGGTGAAGGATTTATAAATATGATTAAAACGATATATAATAACAAATCGGCAAAGGTAATGGTAAATGGTGATATGACAGAAAATATAGGGATTACGAAGGGAACTAGACAAGGATGTCCACTATTGCCATTATTATTTATACTGACACTAGAGATTTTGACTAGAGAAATAAGACAAAATAAAGAGGTAAAAGGTATGAGGGTCAAGAAAGATGAGTATAAATTACAAGCATTTGCGGATGATTTGTTGTTTATTATGGAGGATCTAATAGAAACAGGGCCAAAACTAGTTAAAATAATAGAAGAATATGGAGAAGTAGCGGGCTTCTAGATTAATAAAGATAAAATAAAAATTCTGGTGAAAAATATGATAGAAAAACAGAAAAGAGAGTTGATGGGGAAACTGGACATACAAGTGGTGAAAAAAGTGAAATGTTTGTGTATTCAATTGACATCAAGATGTGGAATACTAAAGGAGGATAATTATTATAAGGTGAGAAAACAAATAGAAATTGATTTGGAAAGATGGAAAAACCTACAATTATCACTGATAGGAAGAATAGCAGTAGTAAAGATGAATATATTACCAAGATTGTTATACCTATTCCAAACAATACCGATAAAACTAGAGAAAAAATTATTTGAAAGTATGAACAAAATAGTGGGGTAATATATATGGCAAGGGGAAAAAGTAAGAATTAATATAAAAATGTTACAAGATGCAAGGATTTGAGGTGCATTTGGATTACCAAACTGGGAATTGTACTATCAAGCAGTGGGTCTAGCTTGGATGAAAGAATGGATTTTATTGAGAAATTCAAGATTATTGACACTGGAGGGGCATGATTTGCAACTGGGTTGGCATGCTTTTTTGTGGTATGATAAAAGTAGGGCACATGGCTGTTTTCAAAGACATTTTGTAAGGACTGGATTATTAACAATATGGGAAAGAGTGAAAGGGAAACATTACTTAGAAATACCAATGTGGCTTTCAACAATGGAAGCATTGACACATCCAAATATTAGTAGTGTGAAAAATAGTATTAGATACAAAGGTATCTTAACAGAAAGGGGGGAACTAAAAAAACAAGAATTAGAAAAAACAAGGGATTGATATAGATTGGTTTTCACAATTACAAATACAATCAAGATATGAAAAAGATAAAAGAGAGTACAGTTTTAACTTAGGAAGTTAGAATTGGATAAGATACTTATGGGAACGGGATAAAGAATAATCAAGGAATTATATAGCTACCTATTAAGAACTATGCTAGAAAAAGAAGTGGTAAAAGACACAATGATGTCTTGGGCAAAGAATTTTGGCCATACGATTGAACTAGAAAAGTGGCAACAACTATGGGAAAGGAATTATAAACTAACCATGTCAACAGCTTACAAAGAAAACTTATACAAAATGTTTTACAGATGGCACATGTCACCGGAAACACTAGCAAAGATGTTTAAAGATAAGTCAGCAAAATGTTGGAAATATCAAGAAGCAATAGGTTCATACTACCATATGTGGTGGACATGTGCAGGAACAAGGAAATATTGGACTAAAATAAGAGTATGGTTAAAGAAAATGTTACAAGAAGAAATAGAATTTAGACCAAAGATATTTTTACTAGGTATTATCCCAGAGAAATTCAAGAAAGAGGATACTTATTTGATTATACATGTAACTACAGCAGCGAGAATTGTATTTGCCCAAAATTGGAAATTAAATAAGCTACCAACAGATGAAGAGATAATAAAAAAGATATTAGATTGTGCAGAGATGAATAGGTTGACAATGAAAATAAAGGATAAAGAGGAATTGGAGTACTTCAAGACATGGGAAAGATTTTATGATTGGCTAGAGAAAGCAAGCTAGAAAAGAAAGTAGGGAGAATATAAAGTACCCAGACGACGCACTATTAAATGGAAAAGGGTGGGGGGGAGAAGGGGAAAACAGAAAAGAAAATATTAAATATATAAGTATATATTCAAGAGCGAGATATAAAGGGGGAAACATAACTAGGGTAGACTAGCGAAGGTAAGAGAATAAGAAATGATACTAAATTATATTTGGGTTGGCGGAAATACCATCCCAAGGAAGCATAAACTGAGTTTTGAAATATACATCAACAATAATAGAAAAAGAAAGGGAGAGAGGAAAAGTGAAAGGAAGAGGGGGGGAAAGAAGAAAGAGGTAAGGAGAGGAGGATGGAAGGGAGAGAAAGAGAGGGGAAGAGGGTAGGAAGGGGAAAAGGAAGAGTAGATGAAAGGTAAGGGAAGAAGGAAGGGGAAGGAGAGGAGGAAGGAAGGAAGTAGAGAAGGGAGGGAGAAAAGAAAGGAAAAACAAGGAGGTGTTACAAAAGAAGGAAGGGATGGTAAATAAAGCAACCCAAAATGTACATTATAATATTAAATGAAATAATAAATGTATAAGAATGATAAATGTAAAGAAGAATAACAACTATGTGAATGTATACTTAACATAGTATGTAAGAGAATAAAAAAATAAAAAATTCTTGGGAAAGAAAAAAAGATGCACCTTTTTCCCTCAAAAAAGAGGCTGAAAATCTGGGTGTGTCTTATACACTGAATACAGCATTTTTTGCCTCCCGAAACCCCACCCCCTTCACCAAAATGGCAGAGTCTGTAGGAGGCTTTCAGAGTGTTCTTGGGGGTCTGGGGAGGGCAGAAATGAGTGAAAAAGGGCCGTTTATGCTCAGTTTAGCCCCTCCCAGCCCCCAGGAGCATTCTAAAGGCTATGCATTCAATTTTTTTGACAAAAAACAGACCCATTTTTGCAAAAAACAGGCCCATTTTTTGCTCGTTTTTGCCCCACACCCCAGGAGCACTGTACAAGCCTTCTAAAGGCTATTCATGCCTCTCTTTTTTTGAAAAAAAAAAATGGATATGATATGTCTGGAAACTGAAGTTGGTTGTGTTGACTGCATTGGAGAGGTGCTACCTTTTTGGTATTATTATTCTTGCATTTATTGCTGTGACGTCCCAAAGTTATATCTTTTAAGATGGGTGGGCATATAAATCAAATAAATAAGATTTCTGTAATTTAGTCATACAAAGATGCTTATCATGTTTGTTTTTCTCTTCAGATATATATTGTAGAAGAAACTACTGAATGACATTGATAATTGCAACCATTGAAAATAAATGGCACAGAATTTGTCACACCTTTTCTAGAGAAGATGACCCATTAGATTTTCTGATTTCTTAAGAAACAACACAATTGCTATTTTAAAATGGCAGCCCAGAGGATTCGTGCTGCTAATGCCAGTTGCCTCCCACGATGCAAATCTGAGGGGATGCTGATAGACCTGAATGAAGAATTCTCAGAAACCAGTTTCAGTTCTGTCAAAGGTGAGTTTTTTTCTGTTAAAAATAGATCCTATGATAGTCAATCAGAATGAAAATGCTGGGAAGAGAATAGATTATTACATACATATTGCAGATTCTACAGATCATACTATAAATTGTTTACTAGCACTTAAAAGTCACATTATAGCTTTGGCACTATAATCTGCCCACTTTCAGGCTTGTGCTCAAGTGATTATTCCTACCTTTAGAAGATGAGTTCTCATGGCATGTAAATTATGAATAAGAAGGAAAAATCTTTACCTTTTAGTAATTATAAAAGGATATTTAGATGCTACCCCAACCACTTAGGTTCTGCAGCTGTCTTAACTAAATAAAGACAGACTAAAGTCTATCTGCTCCCCATATTCAATAAATTAGAACAAGAGTTCTGAAAGTTCTGAATCATTAATTACTTTGAAGAGAGGCTTGTCAGATTATTAAGAAAAGTTCCCTTTATTTGGCAGTTTCATCATGTTTTACTCATATGCCCTACATTGTCTCCTTGTAATGGATTCTGTCTTGCCTTTGGTTTATTTGATCTCACTAGATTGGGATAGGCTGCCTTTTCCCATGAACTCACTTTCTCTATCTTTCTCCTTTTCCTTCCCATTTGTTGTCCTTCCGATATTGCATTTTCAATATTGCTCTTCTAGCAACAAAATAAACTTGAGGTAGAAGGACTGCTTTAGTTTTTGTGCTTGAGTTGATTTGGACCCATTTAGGGTTTCTTCCTGGTTTGGTGCAGTTTTTGCATTGGTCTTGATTAGCACTGAACCTTCTGCTTCCTTGAAGCTGTTTACAGCCATCGATCTATGGAACAATATTGTTGCTAAGTACTGAGGCAGAGTTCCCAGATAGAATTGTTGCTCAGTTCTAAGCCTGAGCTCCAAGCATGTTTGGGCAGTTTTGCTGCTAAAAACAAACATTTAAGATGGGGACGGGGATAGGGAAAGAGAGAAAAACCATTTCTTCTCAGTTCTCCCAGATCAAGTTGCTTATCCTCTTGTCCCCAATTGGGACAAACCATGGCGGCGGCTGCTGCACTGCTACTTGTTGCCACTTCCATATCCATCATGACTGCCTTTTTCCTCTCATCCTCTCTTCTTTGTCCTTCCTTTTATATAAAGGGCTTATGTAGGGTAGGTAGGAACTAACTAGAACAGTTACTGTGGAAAGGTCAAGATGTGACTAAACCAGCCAATTGGAAGACATGGTTAATCTATAGATGTCTAGAAGTATGAGGATAAAGTGGGTTAACTTGCTCTGATCGTTCTAGTTGAATCTCTTTCCAGTAGGGAAAACTAACTATATTCTAGTCATGCTGTTCCAACATGGCTTTGTAAATGAAGAGGGGAAAGTTGTAGGTCAGTTGTCAGCTTATGTTTGCCTAGGTTGCTTGGTTCCTGTACCAAGCTGATGTCAGGCCACAATCATCAGGCCATTTTCACATGGCCTTCATGAAACAAAGAAATGACAACTGCTGCATTGATTAAACTGGTGGAATATATACCATTTGAAGTGGGAAGGGCTATTTCATTAGGCAGTAGCAGCCAGCTTGTCAAGTTGAGCCACAGTCTTTTTCTTAATTGTTTCTTTATAGCTTAGGCAGTACAAATTACAGGTAGTCCTTGAATTATGACAAGTCACATTGATGGTTCAAAGTTGTAATAATACTGTCCTCCAAAAGTACTTACGACCAAGTCACAAAGTTAAGACATTCAGCACTCCTATAGTCCTTCACCCTTAAAAACCAACTACAGAGACACTGCAGCACACACAGACCATCTATTTACCCCATTCTGCTCCATCAGGTCCTCACAGTACACCACTTCCACACGCTTTGCTCCTCCCCTCCCACCTGCCCCCTAGTTACCAATTGCTCACTTATCTTTCCAAGATTTCAGCGCTCAAGAGGTTGGGGTACGGAAGGAGAGCAGGCCGCTCCATTGCTGGGCCACATGGCAGAATTCCAGAAGCGGCTGTCTTTTTCTGAGATTCAGGTAAAGTCGTGCTTCCTTTTCAAAGCATTAGCCTACTCATCTAAAGCTTAAGAGAGAGAAGTAGTTATCTCTTGTAAGCTGAAATTGTTGCCTCTCTTCCCAAGGCATAATGGCACACAGCTAAAGCTTGGGGTAGAGAAGCAAGTTTGCCTTCCTTCCCAAGGCATTAGAATACATTTGTAACATGAAATCAACTTCGCTTTGATACTTCTAATTAGCTGTGGAATAGGAATAGATTTGTGAATT
The DNA here is from genome assembly GCF_964273705.1 of Natrix helvetica. Taxonomy (NCBI): domain Eukaryota; kingdom Metazoa; phylum Chordata; class Lepidosauria; order Squamata; family Natricidae; genus Natrix; species Natrix helvetica. The sequence continues at coordinate 116,089,276 of NC_138552.1, read as the reverse complement.
CCAGAGGCTAGCAAGGAGACTGAGTCACTGGCTGGAGGGGCTTCTTGTCTACTACTTCCGAGACGGCCTGAACAGGGAGCTGTACCCATGTGCTTACTTCAAGGAATACTAGACCGGATCCACAACTGGTACCAGCAGTTGTGGTACCGATTAACATGAAACTTGACCTAGTGGAAAATAAGAGGCACAGAGGAACCGAAAGCTGCCTGAAGAAGACCCTGTCAAGATGCCAAGTCAATAAGGTGCCATTCAATAAGAACTCAAGGCAGGCAATTTCCTCAAAGAACATTTTATTGAGACATATCAAATTGGCATGTTCCTGGTGGAAAACCAGCTCTAGGTTCCTGCTGGTTTTACACCCAATTAAAAGTAAAACTTTGTCACTTCCCCCCAGAGTCTCCAGTCACATGGTCCAATCAGCATACAGTCCAGTTGCTAGGTGACCTTAGTTTCCATCTTTCAAACACCTGCACCAACACCATTGATTCCCAGGGAAAAGAATTTTATTTATGCTACAATACCCCAGCTATCTCTACATCCCCCTCCCTGGCCCCTTCACTCCAGGCTGTGTCAGCCCTGAAGGAGTGAGAAGAGAAATGTCCCTAGTGAAAAACTACAAAAAAGAAAATGGCCACAGTTTGGCCAACTTCAGGGTTGACAGACCCAGGAGAAGTGCCCCCTGGGGCAGAACATCACACCTGGTCATTCACTTGGACATGCCCCGAGGCATGCACCTGGTCCATGTTTCCGATGTGGCCAAGAGGGTCACTGAGCTGCATTCTGCCTGGCACCAGCACTTATGGCGACTCCGCAGACCCCAAGCTCTCTCAAGCCAAAGAAGCCACCAAAAAAAAGGAAGGAGACATCATGAGGGACATGCCAGGTCATTGAAGTATTTCTCCCCCCAGGCAGCTGGGCGGAAACTGACCATGGAGGACTCACAACTGACCTTGTATGAGAGCAACAGTGAGGGGGAACATGACTTGATAGTGGTATCATCAACCACTTTTCAGTGCAAGTAGAGGTTGTAGTACTTCATTCAGGGTTGAAGGGAGTTGTGATGGCCCTAATAGACTCAGGTGCACCCAGTGCTTAGTCAGCCTGCAAACGATATGGAAATTCGGATTGAGGGTGAAGAAACTGTACCACCATGAAGTTTGAGCAGGTCAATGGCTCTATAGTGGGAGGGCTGCCTGCCTCCTATCTAACAAAGTTGGTACACCTGAGATTAGGGGAGCATGAAGAAACCATTCGCTTCATGGTGGAATAAAAAATGGCAGAGGCTATGATATTGGGGTTATCCTGACTAACCAAGTGGAGCCCCGTCGGGCACTGGGGAAAGAAGAAGCACATAGTGAGTGTGAGGAAGGTCCCAAATCCTCCAAGAAGGAAGCGGAGCGAGCCTGAGCATCAAGGAAATAAGGGGGAAGGACTTGAGCACACAAGTGGCATCCAAATTGGCACTAGAAATGCAGAACATCCCCAGCGAATATCGGGACTTGGCAGAGGTGTTCAGCAAGAAGGAATGTGATGTCCTCCCCCCCCCCACATGATCCCATGGGTTGTGCAATTTAGGTCTTGCCAGGGGCAAAACTCCCCAAGTCCAAAATGTATTCAATGACTCCGAAAGAGATGGGGGAGTTGAGACACTATATTGATAAAAATCTGGCCAGGGGCTTTATTCAGGCTGCAGAGCCCCAAGTAGCAGCTCGCGTGCTGTTTAAGAAGAAAGATGGATTGCTGAGATTACCCTAACTCTAACCCTAGGGATATTTGAACAAAACTCAAATGCTTGGCAACCAGCTTGTGACTGCAGCATCTCATAATTATATCATAGCTGACCTTGTCTGACAGCCTCCTACAAGCAAAGTCAATGGGGAAGCCAGCAGGGGAATCATTCTAATAGGTCTATCCCCCTCAGCCTTTTCTTTGCTCACACACACCACACACTTTTCCTCACTTGTTTGCACCCACCAGCACTCTCCTTCCTCACCCTCTCTGCACTTGCACGCAGGAACACGCCTACCACCCACTGGACCTAATTCTTACTAATAGAGAAAAAGTGATAGAGGGAGTTGAAGTTGCCAGAACCTTGGGTTAAAGTGACCATGCCATACTGGAATTCAATATAATGCAAACACAAGCAATAGAAAATAATCCAATCAATGTCTTAAACTTTAAAATAACTGATTTTAACAAACTAAGAGCCTAGGAAAGACTATGAAAATCCTAAACAACTCAGGAAGTGTGGGAAACTTTAAAAAATGCAATCATAAACGTCCAATACAGCACAATACCATTGAAAAAGAAATTCAAGAAGAAACCAGCATGGCTGCACAAAAATCATGCTGACAAACTGAAAGACAAAAAGGACAAGTACAAAAAATGGAAAGGGGGACACATAAGTAAGGCAGAATATCAGCAGATACCCAGAACCTGCAAAGATGAAGTCAGGAAAGCAAAGGCTCTGAATGAACAAAGACTTGCAACAAAAGTCAAAGATAATTTTAAAAAATAAAGGAAAAAGTCAAGGAAACAGTCATTTTACTAACAAGAGAAGATGACAAGGAAGTAACAGGCAGTAGAGAGAAAGCAGAGCTACTTAACTCATTATTTGCATCAGTCTTCATGCAAAAAGAAACTATAGCCGACCTACCAAAAAAACGACCATAAAAGATAAGACTAAAAATTAAAATTAAAATAAGCAAGAAAATGGTAAGAGAATATCTATATGATCTTGACTAATACAAATCACCGGGACCTGACATTACATTCTAGAATTCTGAAGGAGCTGGCAGATGTTATCTCAGAACCATTGTACCATATCTTTCAAAAGTCCTGGAGCACCGGGGAAGTACCTGAGGCAGTGGTGAAATTCATTTTTTTTTTACTATCGATTCTGTGGGCGTGGCTTGGTTGTGGTGTCCTGTGACTGAGTGGGTGTGGCCAACTCAATGTCACTCATGGCCACACCCACTCAGTCACATGCCCCACCACCACCAAGCCATGCCCACAGAACCTGGTAGGAAAAAAAGTGTGTATGAGTCCATTCACAGCAGAGCTTCTGCTCCCTTTATGGTTTCCCCGGCCCCTCCCTCCCTCCCAGGAATCGAAGCACCTTAAAGAGACAGGTTGCTGCAGCTCTGCTGTGAATGGAGGGAGAAATGTTTGGATTGTCTCTGCTGCATTTAACGTTGAATTCTGTGGCAGAAACAATCCAAACATTTCTCCTTCCATTTATAGCAGAGCTGCTGCAGCCTGTCCCTTTAAGATAGTCTCAGGGAGGGAGGATCCTGTGGGGGAACAAAGGGAGCAGCAGCTCTGCTGCGAATGGAGGGAAAAATGTTTGGATTGTCTCTGCCACAGAATTCAATGTTAAATGCAGCAGAGACAATCCAAACATTTCTCCCTCCATTTGCAGCAGAGCTGCTGCTCCCTTTATGGTCCCCCCAGCCCCCCTATCTTAAAAGACAGGCTGCAGCAGCTCTGCTGTGAATGGAGAGAGAAATGTTTGGATTGTCTCTGCCACAGAATTCAATTTAAATGCAGCAAAGACACTAAAATAAGCCCTCCCTGAAAATATTTCAACACAGAAGCAGCCATGAGGTGACCATGCTCGTCGCCTCTGGCACCTCAAAACTAATAAGACTTCCCCAAAAATAAGGCCAAGCGCTTATTTCAGGGGTCAAAGAAAATAAGACCATGTCTTGTTTTTGGGGAAATAGGGTAGTAGACTTCAGTAAGGCATTCAACAAAGTAGAGCACAACCTATTTCTTGGTAAGCTACAAAAATATGGAATAGACAATATCACCACCAGATGGATTTGTAGCTGGCTGACAACCTGTATTCAATGAGTAGTCCTTAATGGTATTACATCCACATGGAGGGAAGTAAGCAGTGAGGTACCACAAGGTTCCATCTTAGGCCCAGTACTCTTCAATAAATGACTTAGTTGAGGGAATAGAAGGGGAACTAATCAAATTTAAAGAAAACATTAAGCTGGCAGGAATAGCCAATACCACAAAAGACAAGCTCAGGATCCAAAAACATCTTGACAGGCTTGAACAATGGGCCCTATTCAACAAAATGAATTTTAATGTGGAAAAGAGCAAAGTTTTACATTTAGGCAGGAAAAGCTAAAGGTAAAAGTACAAATTAGGTAAGACCTGGCTCAAAAACAGTAATTGTGAGAGGGACCTTGGAGTCTTAGTGAATGATTACTTGAATATAAGCCAGCACTGTGTGGCAACAGCCAAAAAAGCTAATACAATCCTGGGTTGTATAAACAGAAGCATAGAATCAAAATCATGTGAAGTATTAGTACCGCTTTATAAATCCTTAGTAAGACCACACCTGGAATACTGCAACCAATTTTGGTCACCACAGTACAAAAAATATGCTGAGTCTTTGGAAAAGCAACTAAGATGACCAAAACACCTAGAGACTAAAACATATGAAGAATGATTGCAGGATTTGGGTTTGGCTAGTCTAGAGAAGAAAAGAACTGAGGGTGACATGATAGCAATGGTCCAATATTTGAGAGGCTGCCACAAAGTAGAGGGGGGTCAAATTATTTTCCAAAGGACCAGAGGGCAGGACAAGAAACAATGGTGGAAAACTAATCAAGGAGAAAAGCAACCTGGAATTAAGGAGAGAAACTTCCCAACAGTTATATATATATATATATTTCTCCAGACTCCCTAAATTTATGCAACACTGTACCACCACCCAACTCATCCATGGCCTGCATCAAAACTTCTAGAGCTCCCCACTCTTCTTCAGTACTCACATGCTCCTTACCTGGGACTCCCTCCACTTCCCATTTAAAAAATGATGTGTCTCCAGGACTGCCTGCATTCCCATCACTGAGTGATGTGATCATGTGTTATCAACTTTTGCAACCAAATTGCTTAGCAATAGGAATCTCAGTTCCAGTTGCCATCATTACTTGAGAAATAGCTGTGTATGATAAATTTTCAGTACTTCAGCTTTGAGTACATTAAGAGCACTGTAAAGTTTTCAATTCTAGTATTACTTTATAAATCTCTTTTATTTTGCTTTGACTTGTAATTCTCAGTGTTATTTTCCTTCATAGTAATGGATACAAAGAATTCCATGGTAGATTTTCTTTGACGTAAATTATGTTCAGGCATAGTCCACATTGATATTCCCAAGACAAATACTGCATAAAAACAATTACATAAGGCAATTTGATGCTTTTTTTTTCAATCGAATTTTTATTTTATATTCTTTGTACAGTGTGAATCTGGATATTTTACATTTCAATACACATAAATTTATTACTCCTAAATATTACATTTCATTTCCATTATTTCATATTATTTATACATGCCTTTTACTGTTACCCTTTATTTCTAAATCTTCTTTCTGTTCTTTTGTATATTTTAACATATTAATATATACTATTATTCCCCTCTAATTTCTATCCCTATTTTAACTTTTTTTCTTCTCAAAGACGTATTTTTCACCTGCTTTGTTGTTCATATTTCCTTAGTTAAATCAAAATTTCATCCTTCATTCTTTCATTTTTCAATGTCGCCATCTTCAGGTTGGGTTTTGGGCTAAAAAGCCCAAAACCCAGCCTGAAGATGGCGTGAGACCTCGCTAAAACGTTGCCAAGACAATCTCAATCTTACACAGGAAAAGAGCCGAATACAACAAGACCAAAATACCTACACTCGTGAAAATCTACGAAAACAAATATATATGTGGGTGTGGGTGTGTATGTATATGTATGTGTTCTGACCCCCCTCTTTGTACACCAAAGCACTCCAAGACAAGAATTACTGCTAGACGATTTATTCACAGTAAATTAACACACTGACTAGACCTTGGCAGCAATCCAGATTTCCAAGATAAGAAACAGGCAAGAGCTTCTCCAGCATTGATAATTAAGTTGAACCCTGCAACCAGCCTCCAGAAGTCCCTCCTTCTATACAATCTTGAGAGGAGCCTAATTACAACCACCTGGGTCCAATTATCTTCTGTATCTGCGTAGTTGTTCTCTATGTCTATCAGTCCTTCGTTGTCGAGCGTCCATGACCAACTCCCTTTTCTCCTCCCCACTGCTCCAAGGCATGACATCAGGGGCACACTCCCTTTGGCTTCCACCGCTGCTCCATGCCTCAGGCGCCTCCTGGTGGCCAACCAACCTCTCTGATCCCTGCTCGGAGTTGGAACCCTGTCCAGGGTCCTCCACATATTCCAGAGCCGACTCATCAGGCTCCTCGCTGTCAGAGTCTAGTTGCAGCTCCAACGGCTCCTGCTAGGTCACAACATGTATGTATGTATGTATGTATGTATGTATGTATGTATGTATGTATGTATGTATGTATATACTAGCTGTACCTGGCCACGCGTTGCTGTGGCCCAGTCTGGTTAAATGGAAAAGAAAGATAAGAGAAAGAGCAGGTCCCCCGGCAGAGGCGGCCCCTGCATGGAAGTGAGCCACGGTGGCCCCTGTCACTGCGTTAATTGTTTGCTAGCCGTGCTGAAGATGTACTGCGCAGGTCATAGGTCTTATCTGACAATGATTTACTGTGCATGCTTCTTAACACGTTTCTTAATATGTCACACATTCTTAAACCTTGTCTTCTGATCTTCGTCTGCCTACCAGAGAAAGTGGGCGACAATTGCTCTTGCCAAAATGTAACAATTAGATAGATCTGTTTTATTTTTCATATTAAAGTTTGTTTTCATTAGAACATGTTATCGGGTCTCATTTTCGCTTTTTCTGAAGATATGCTGTTAGGAAAGCCGACGGTCTACACCTCATTAGCTCAGGGTGAAACTTCCCCTGACAGCCCTTGCAAGAGCTGCCATGGAGGACGTTCCCACAGGCCCCAGCCTGGCCAAGCTGAGGAGGAAGAGGCGGCCGCCGCCCCCGACCCAGATTCCCTCAGCGGTGGCGGTGAGAGGAGGCAGCTGGCGTCCCCTGAGGAGGAGGAGGAAGGAGCCGCCCCTGGCAACGCGGACACAAGGCAGCCCCCACTGGCTGCGGCCCCATCCAGAGACGCCGTTGCCACTGCAGTCGCCGCCTCTCAGGGCACCCAGCGGCCGCCCCACCCCCGCTGTGCCTCAGGCTGATGCTGCCGCCCCGTTGGAGCCGCCTTGGCGAGGCCATAACTGGCTCCCTGTGAGGGGGGTGGAGAAGCGTGCACAGCTGGCCGGGCTGAGGAGACGCTCCACCTCCACCTCCTCTGGAACTCAGCTGGGTGGGGGGGAGGCCGGTGAGGGATGGGGCAGGTGCTGCCCTGCCGCAGACAGCAAAGGCCTGGCGGGAGGGGAGGAGAGAGAGGGGAGGGGAAGGCTGAAAGGCTTCGGCTCCCCTTGGTGAAAATGGCGAAGCTCATCAGAGGAGGGGTGGAAAGGGGAAAGGGTGCAGCTGCAGCCCAACCACACATATAAAGGGACCGTCAGGATGAAGCTGGAGAGAGGCTGAAGTGTTCCGAATATACTATACTCAAGAAATGAAGGCTATGGTATAGCGTGTGTTGCTTTTACATCCAGCAGATGGTGCTGGTTTTCAAAAAAGCATGTTTTTACCTGTCACGGGTGTGACATCTATATAATATACGTATATAAAAACATGCGCATAGTCGAATGCAACATTGTGTCAAAATTCAAAAGCAATCGGTGAAGAACTTCTAGAGATGTGAGATTTTGAACAAACAAACATTACATTTTTATTTATATAGATGTGTGTGTGTGTATATGTTTTCGTAGATTTTCATGGGTATAGGTATGCAGGTCTTGGCATATTTGGGTTTTTTCCTGGGTAAGATTGACAGTATCTTGGCGACGTTTCGACGAGGTCACACTCGTCATCTTCAGACTGGTGCCTTTGGCTTCATGCTTGTGCGAGCAAAGCTGATCAGAGCTGCCGTTTTTCTTTAAATATAGATGGGTGGGTGTGGAATGTTGGCTTTGTTGCTTTAAATGGATCATACACAGGAAAAGACCCGAATACGCCAAGACCTGCATATGTGTATGTGTGTGTGTGTGTATGTATGATAAAGGAGGAGAGCCTGTGGCTTAGTGGCTAATACACCTGCCTAATATGTAATACAGCCCAGGTTCAAATCCCAGTAAGGATATGGCTAGCTGATGAGAGCTAAATAGCTTGAAATAGATCTATAATAGTCTCCCTTTATTTATTTATCAGCACAAATACAACATAAATATAACAAAGGCAACATTAAAAATATGGTTTTCTGCCTGGATGGTCTCCTGGAGTGAGCCGAAAGACAGACAAAGGCAAACTGTGTTCCCTCCCATATTTGGGCATACCAGGGGTTGTGGCACAATACATACCTATTTCCCTGGCTTAGCTGATAAAGGAGGAGAGCCTGTGGCTTAGTGGCTAATACATCTGCCTAATATGTAATACCAGCCCAGGTTCAAATCACAGTAAGGGTATGGCTAGCTGATGAGAGCTAAATAGCTTGAAATAGATCTGTACTAGTCTCCCTTTATTTATTTATCAGAACAAATACCACACACACACACACACACACACACACACAAATACTGAAATTCAAAATCTAATTTTCTATCACACTACATATAAAATAATTGCCCAACATGTATCATTCTAGTATTAATGCACATTATTAAAATATATTCACAAGATATTCTTTTACTCTTTTTTCCCTTATCCATCATCTCTTGCCCGCATCCGAACCTTTAATCTTATTTTCTTTTTGGCTTGCCTCCCATATTTGTCCCTTAAATCTTTCACTCCATTTATTTGACTATACAATCTAGCTTTTTCTCCCATTTCTACCCACTGTCTAATTTCAGAACTGTCTATTCCACATCCTATCTCTTTTCCCCAGTTCTCTTCCTGTTTGTCTCATTCCCTTTTTAAGTTTTTTACCGTATTTTCCTCCTTTTTTAGTTTCTTAATCACTATTAGTTTTAGTAACATCTCCTCCTTGTTAGCTTCTTCTTGCTGATTTCTCAGTTCCACTTTCCCCTCCATTCCTTCTGTTGGCTTCATTCTTTCTTCATTGTCCTGGTCTTTGCCCATTATCCCTTGTATTATATTTTCCAGTTTTTGGTCTATACGGTCAAATATTTCCTTAATACTTTGAAAAAGTTCCATTCCGTTTCACTTTCCCTCACTTCCATCTTGTATTGCATCTGTATTTAGTAGTTCTCCTTTTTGGCCAACTGTCCAGGATTCATTAATTCAAAACAAAACTTCCAAGTCACAATTTTAAATATCTCATCAATGATCAGTCCAATCAATTTAAATTCACCAGAGGATTATCCACACCTCTTCAAGTAACTTTTATATGTTCAGTAATATTCAGGGGACTCTTAACTGAATTTCTTAGTTAAAATCAAATCTCTAGTGGTCTTAGAGTAGAACTATGTCCAGCAAATATTTTCAGTCTTTTTAGATGATTATTTCCAAGTTTGCATAGTTCCCTTTTCATCAGCAGATGGCGGTCTCACTTCTGTCTGCTTCAGCCTCTCTGCAATAATGTTGACAGTTCTGATTTCAATTATTTTAAGTTATAAATCCAATAATTGAGGAATATTAGTAAAGAGAAATTTGGGACTTTAATTCCAGCATTTTAAAATGCTCTCAATACCATGTCTTTTAACTACTGCAATGCTCTCTACATGGGGCTTCCCTTGGGACGTGCCCGAAGACTGCAGCTAGTCCAGAACGCAGCCGCGCGGGCTGTCATGGGGAGTACTAGGTACTCCCACGTAACACCTCTCCTGCGCGAGCTGCACTGGCTGCCTGTGGTTTTCCGGGTGCGTTTCAAGGTTTTGATTACCATCTTCAAAGCGCTCCATGGCACAGGACCTAGCTACTTGCGGGATCGCATCCTGCCACACACATCCCTGCGGCCAATTCACTCTCACAGGGAGGGGCTTCTCCTGGTGCTGTCCACTAGGCAATGCCAACGGGCGACGCCAAGGAGTAGGGCCTTCTCTGTGATGGGCCCAACCCTCTGGAATGACCTCCCCCCCGACAGTACCACCACCGACTTCCGCTCCTTCCGACAAAAATTGAAGACTCACCTGTTCCGATTAGCTGGCCTGGCACATTCATAACTGCTACCTCCTGGCAGATACATTTTTAACTGGTATTTTAGGGGAATTGTTTTAAATTTAATTTACGGGATATTTTTAGGGGTTTTTTAATACTATATTTAGATACTTTACTTAGTTGTACAGTTCTTTTTAACCTTCTTTTTAACCTCCTCCATATCTATCTATCTGTTTAACAATTTAACTGTTTTAATTATTTAATTATTCATGTGATGTATTTCTTGTATGGACTGTACACCACCCCGAGTCCCTTTTGGGAGAGGGGGCGGTCTATAAGCACAAATAAAAGTAAAAGTAAAGTAAAGAAACCAAATTTCTATTTATTTTTTAAAAAGTAATTTTTTTTCTTAAATTCTCCTGTATTTTTTTATGTTTCCGTTCGCCGCTTCAACAAATAGTTCTAAATATACTTCCCCCTTAGATTTCTTAGGGTCAACTTCCAACAAAAAGTATTCTCTCACCCAGTTCACACACCATTCACTTTCTCCGCACCAGCACAGTCTTGGGTATTCAGGCTGGGTAAATGGCTTCATTGGGTAAATGGCTTTATGGCAACCATTTTGGGCTGCTGCTGCTCTTCCGATGAGGGGGCTTTCCGAGTCAGGGAGAAGAGATGCGGCTCTCCTCCACCTGCATGGCGGTCCTCCTTTACTTCACCACCCTTCGAGGGTGGCTATGGCTTTATTTGAGCCCTCCAATGGAGAGAGCTTGGAACAGGGTCATGGAGCTCGCGGTCCTCACTTCCTAAGGTGAGGACCAGAAGTCAACAATTTGATGCTTTTGTTTGTGTGTATGCCTTAGTCATTATTGATTCCTGAGAAATCTATGTACTTTGCCATTCCTAAGGCTAAGAGAGTGTGGCTGGCCCAAAGTGACCCATATAACTTCATTTCTGTGACAGTTTCTCAGTCTAATCCAATGCCTACATCAAAATCACTGTTAGTTGGTATTTACAAATACATATGTAGCTTAGTATAGCTTAGAATCATTTTCTGGCTAAGGCAGTCTTATTTTTCCTTTGATGTCTTTGTTTCTTATCAAAATTTCATATCCATCACAAATTGTGCATACTTTTCTAAGTGAAAAATCTCGTACATTCCTATTCAGAAGTCACAGACCCTCCTATTGAATTCAGTGAATAGTTGAGTATAATTTAATGACTATATAATCTTCTACAATTTCTTGTACAATAAGAATTTCTTCAGATATTCACAAAAATGATTCTATAGTATAAAGTATCTTCAGAAAGCTATGTACATGCTTGCTTCTAAATCCCAATGAAGAAATGTGTAGATAATAATCATGTGGTTATAAAATCCCAAGGTTTGGCTAATTTGCATTTTATTTTGCAGGGAGATACATTTGGGGGGGGGGAAAGGGGGGGGAAACTAGACAGAATAGTGACAAGTATATTGTTAGTTAATTTAAATTAGGTGAAAATTAATGTGATTATCCTTGTATATATCTTTTGTAATATAATATCAAGTACAATTTAATGATGGTCTTGAAAGGAATTTTGGGACGTATAGTACATCCAAGTTTTTCAAGGTTCACATGAAGCCTTTAAGTCTTCAGTTTTTCATCCTAATTTAATAGTATTTCATTGTTTGATGTAACTTGTGTAGTATATATTGATTATGTTGTTTGCCATTCCTTATTTTTAGTGCACTGTTTTCTTTGCAGTGCCTTCTCCTGGTGCCTTGATGACAGATAGTCTTGCATCACTGGGAACTGCAAAGGAAGTTGTAGCAATTAAAGACTATTGTCCAAACAACTTTACTACATTGAAGTTTTCCAAAGGGGACCATCTCTATATCTTAGATACCTCAGGAGGTGAGTGGTGGTATGCACACAATACCACAGAAATGGGCTATATTCCATCCTCCTATGTGCAACCCATAAACTATTGGAACTCTTCATTAACTGACAGCGGAATGATAGACTATCTCCTTGAAAGTTCTGATGAAGGAGCAAAAGAGTTGGATTTGCTTGGCGACTGGTCAGATGCAAAGTGGAACTTAGCTAAAAACAATCCTTTTTTGAACAGTATTCAAACTACTAACCATTTTCTGAATGGAAATATGAAAGAAATGTCAGAAAAAAGCAAAGAGGTTTCCCCCCAAATCACAATGGATTTGTTACTCTTTGATACAGTTCCTACATTTACGGGGTCAAGTTCTGTAGCAAATAGCAGTTTTCTTGACAAAGTGCCATCCGTGAATGGATTTGATTTTGAGCAAGCAAGCAGACAAGACAATCCTTTTTTTAGAAGCAAACGCTCATACAGTTTATCAGAGCTTTCTATACTTCAGGCAAAATCAGAAAGTACATCTTCATCAGGTTTCTTTACTGGATTGAAATCTCCTACCCCAGAGCAATTCCAAAGCAAAGAGGATTTCAGGGTTGCATGGCTAAGTCATCGGAAACTAGCAAGGTCATGCCATGATTTGGATTTGCTGGGTCAGAACCCTGGTTGGGGGCAGACACAACCTGTGGAGACCAACATAGTTTGCAAACTGGATAGTTCAGGTGGTGCAGTTCAGCTTCCAGATACAAATATTAATATTCATGTACCTGAAGGACATGTGGCTGATGGAGATGCACAACAGATCTCTCTGAAAGCTCTATTGGATCCCCCACTGGAACTCAACAGTGACATATGCAGTTCCATAAGTCCTGTGCTAGAAATTAAGCTGAGCAACATGGAAATCAGAATGCCCATTATATTGGAAATGAAAATTTCAGCAGAAATTAACAATGACATTGTGAGCAAGAATTTAGTAGCTGTAAGGTGCATGAGGAGTGATGTGAAGGAAGGCCCATATACTCCAATGGCGCTAAGTTACTGTTATGGAGGCACAATCAAGGTTCAGTTGGAGAACCTGGAACCCTGCATGTATATAGCTATTGTAGCCCAAGGACAGAATATTTCATATCCTCACACAGTTTGGGATTATATCAGTAAAAAAATTACAATTGGGGTCTATGGTCCAAAATACATACATCCTTCATTTAAAACTGTAGTTGCCGTATTTGGACATGATTGTGCACCAAAGAATCTTCTAGTGAATGAAGTTACACGTCAAGTTCATAGTGCAGCACCTGTAATGCTGCATTTGTGGGGAAAGCACCAGTTCTTCTTACTAAGACCACAAGACTTAAAACTTTGTATGTTTTCAAATATGCCTAATTATGAGGTGACAGCCAGTGATCAGGCAAAAATAGTGAGAGGATTCCAAATGAAGCTTGGCAAAGTCAGTCGCCTCATTTTCCCCATCATATCACATGATCCTAATGAGCTGTCTGATTTTACTTTAAGAATACAAGTCAAAGATGACAAAGATATTATGCTTGCTCAGTTCTGTGTACAGACACCTCAACCACCTCTTAAAAATGCTGTTAGATGCACTGGACAGCGCAGGTTTCTGAAAAAAAATGAAATTGGGAAAATAATTTTGTCGCCCCTTGCAACCACCAGCAAATATCCTGTTTTCCAAGATCGGACTGTCACTTGTTTAAAATATGGCAAAATGCTGAAAACAGTAGTGAGGCAAAATAAGAACCATTATCTCTTGGAGTATAAAAAAGGAGATGCTATAGCTTTGCTAAGTGAGGAGAAAATCAGATTGAAAGGTCAGCTCTGGACCAAGGAATGGTACATTGGATATTATCATGGTAAAATTGGCCTAGTCCATACTAAAAATGTTTTAATTGTTGGAAAAGTCAAACCAAATTATTTCTTTGGACCTGAGCTTACTACAAGTATGTTGCTGGAGCAAATTCTAAGACCTTGCAAATTTCTTACCTATATCTATGCTTCAGTAAGGACTTTACTGATGGAAAATATTAGCAGCTGGCGTGCCTTTGCAGATGCTCTGGGATATAGGAACTTGCCACTTGCTTTTTTCTGTCGAGCAGAATTGGACAGTGAGCCAGAGTGTGTTGCTTCTGTGTTGGAGAAATTGAAAGAGGACTGTAATAGTTCAGAAAGTAAAGATAAGAAATCTTTCCAGAAAGAACTGATGTCGGTAAGTATTTTCACTGTTCATTGTTTTATCTTCTTGTTGGTTTAATAGTACAGTTAAAGAATGAGTAAATAATAACTGGGTTTTAGCAGTGTCTATATAGTGTTTAACTATGAATATACAGGTGAAAGAAAAAAAATTAGAATATCGTGCAAAAGTTCATTTATTTCAGTAATGCAACTTAAAAGGTGAAACTAATATATGAGATAGACTCATTACATGCAAAGCAAGATAGTTCAAGCTGTGATTTTGCCATAATTGTGATGATTATGGCTTACACCTTATGAAAACCCCAAATCCACAAACTCAGAAAATTAGAATATTGTGAAAAAGTGCAATATTCTAGGCTCAAAGTGTGTCATTCTAATCAGCTAATTAAGCCATAACACCTGCAAAGGGTTCCTGGGCCTTTAAATGGTCTCTCAGTCTGGTTCAGTAGGAATCACAATCATGGGAAAGACTGCTGACCTGACAGTTGTGCAGAAAACCATCATTGACACCCTCCATAAGGAGGGAAAGCCTCAAAAGGTCATTGCAAAAGAAGTTGGATGTTCCCAAAGTGCTGTATCAAAGCACATTAATAGAAAGATATGTGGAAGGGAAAAGTGTGGAAGAAAAAGGTGCACAAGCAGCAAGGATGACTGCAGCCTGGAGAGGATTGTCAGGAAAAGTCCATTCAAATGTGTTGGGGACTTTCACAAGGAGTGGACTGAGGCTGGAGTCAGCACATCAAGAGCTACCACACACAGATAGATACTGGACAGGGGCTTCAAATGTCGTATTCCTCTTGTCAAACCACTCCTGAACAACAAACAACGTCAGAAGCATCTTACCTGGGTTAAAGAAAACAGACCTGGTCTGTTGCTCAGTAATCCAAAGTCCTCTTTTCTAATGAGAGCAACTTTTGCATCTCATTTGGAAACCAAGGACCGAGAGTATGGAGGAAGAATGGAGAGGCACACACTGCAAGATGCTTGAAGTCCAGTGTGAAGTCCACAGTCTGTATTGATTTGAGGAGCCATGTCATCTGCTGGTGTTGGTCCACTCTGCTTCATTAAGTCTAGGGTCAATGCAGCCGTCTACCAAGAGATTTTGGAGCACTTCATGCTTCCTTCCGCAGATGAGCTTTATGGGGATGCTGACTTCACTTTCCAGCAGGACGTGGCACCTGCCCACACTGCAAAAGCACCAAAACCTGATTCAATGACTGTGGGATGACTGTGCTTGATTGGCCAGCAAACTCACCTGACCTGAACCCCATAGAGAATCTATGTGACATTGTCAAGAGAAAGATGAGAGACATGAGACCAAACAATGCAGAAGAGCTGAAGGCCGCTATTGAAGCATCTTGGTCTTCCATAACACCTCAGCAGTGCCACAGGCTGATAGCTTCCATGCCACACCACATTGAGGCAGTAATTGCTGTAAAAGGGGCCCAAACTAAGTACTGAGTACATATGCATGCTTACACTTCTCAGAGGTCCGATATTGTTCTATGTACAATCCTTGTTTTATTGATTGCATGTAATATTCTAATTTTCTGAGATTGTGGATTTGGGGTTTTCATGAGCTATAATAATAATAATAATAATAATAATAATAATAATAATAATAATAATAATAATAATAATAATAATAATAATAATAATAATAATAATAATAATAATAATAATAATAATAATAATAATTTTATTTGATTAGCCGCAACCCTCTCCCGAAGGACTCGGGGCGGCGTACAATCAAACAGATAAAAATACACATAAGACAAACATATATACAAAAAACAGAGACATATACATATGTGCATGGAGGAGGATGGACTTAAGTGAAAGACAGTTAAAAATACAATTTAAAATCCCCTAATAAAATTACCAAATTAAAAAACCCATCAGGAGCGTTACTAAGTTATGGTCGAGCCAGGCCAGCTATTTGGAAAAGGTGGGTCTTGAGCTTGACACGGAAGGAGCAGAGGTCAGTAGTAGTCCTAATATCTGGGGGGAGGTCATTCCACAGGGCTGGGCCCGCCACAGAGAAGGCTCTGCTCCTAGGCGCCGCCCCATGGCACTGTCTGGTAGACGGCACCTGGAGAAGTCCCTCTCTGTGCGAGCGGATGGGTCGTAGGGATGTATGGGGCAGAATACGATCCCGCAGGTAACTAGGTCCTGAGCCATGGAGCGCTTTAAAGATCGTAATCAAAACCTTGAAACGCACTCGATAGACCACAGGGAGCCAGTGCAGCTCGCGCAGGAGAGGTGTCACATGGGAGTACTTGGTACTCCCCATAATCACCCGCGCGGCCGCATTCTGGACCAACTGCAGTCTCCGAGTGCATTTCAAGGGGAGCCCCATGTAGAGAGCGTTACAGTAGTCCAGGCGAGACGTCACCAGCGCATGGGTGACTGTGCGTAAGGCGTCCCGGTCCAATAGGGGGCGCAATTGGCGCACCAGGCGAACCTGGTCGAACGCCCCCCTGGCCACGGCTGTCACATGTTCATCCATGGACAGCCTGGCATCCAGGAGGACGCCCAAATTGCGCGCCCGCTCCACGGGGGCAAGTTGAATGCCCCCAATGGCCAGAGATGGAATTATCTGGTTGAACCGGGGGGCCGGAACCCACAGCCACTCCGTCTTGGAAGGGTTGAGCCTGAGTCGGTTGTCATCCATCCAGACCCGTACGGCTTCCACACACCGGGACATCACTTCGATGGCCTCGTTGGGGTGGTTCGGGGTGGAAATGTACAGCTGAGTATCATCAGCGTACAGATGATATCCCACCCCGAAACCACGGATGATCTCACCCAGCGGCTTCATGTATGTGTTGAACAGGAGCGGCGAGAGGACCGACCCCTGTGGCACCCCACAAGTAAGGGGGCTTAGGGTCAACCTCTGCCCCCCTGCCAACACACGTTGCGTCCGGCCGGAGAGGTAGGAGCCGAACCACCGCAAAACGGTGCCCCGGACCCCCAACCCCTCCAGTCGGTGCAACAGGATACCATGGTCGATGGTATCAAAAGCCGCCGAGAGGTCTAATAGGACCAGGATAGAGGAGCAACCCCTATCTCTGGCCCTCCAGAGATCGTCTACCAACGCGACCAAGGCCGTCTCAGTGCTGTGCCCAGGGCGAAAGCCGGACTGGCGCGGGTCTAGATAATCATTCTCCTCCAGATGTCGTGGGAACTGAGAAGCCACCACACTCTCTACAACCTTCGCCAAAAAGGGAAGGTTGGAGACAGGACGATAATTGGCCAGCTCCGTAGGGTCCAGGGAAGGCTTCTTGAGCAAGGGTCTCACCACCGCCTCTTTCAAGGCGGCCGGGAGAGACCCCTCACCCAACGAAGCGTTCACTAGGCCCAGGAGCCAGTCGCGTGTAACCTCCCAGGAAGCCAGTACAAGCCAGGAGGGACACGGGTCCAGCAAACATGTGGTAGGTCGCAGTCGTCCACGCAATCTGTCCAAATCCTCGATGGCAACCAAGTCAAACTCCTCCCAAAAAGGTTTCTCAAGACTCGCCACTGGCGTCTCGACTGGGCCACTGAAGGGGACCCAATCCTTCCGGATTTGAGCGACTTTATCCAGCAGATATTTCCCAAACTCCTCTGCTCTACCCTGTAGAGGGGCCTCCCGCGGCCTCTGAAACAGAAGGGAGCGGGACACCCGAAACAGGGCGGCAGGGCGGTTCTCTGCGGATGCAATGAGAGCGGCACAATATCGACGTTTGGCCGTTCTCAATGCCACTAGGTACGTCCTTAAATGGGCTCGTACCTGTGCTCGGTCCAATTCGGATCGGGAGGATCTCCAACGACTCTCTAGGCATCTCTTGCGGCGCTTCATCACCCTTAGCTCCTCGGTGAACCAAGGAGCCAGGGTGGATCGTTGCCGCCGGAGAGGCCGCAAAGGCGCCACCCGGTTCAAGGCCCCGGTAGTCGCATTATTCCACGCGGCCACCAGGTCCTCTACCCGAGGGCGGGTCAGGGCTGCAGGAGGTGGCCCAAGCTCCGTCTGGAACCTGTCTGGTTCCATCAAGCGCCTGGGGCGGAACCATCTAGAGTTTTCCGGTTCCGCCTCCCCGCAGCGAGGGGTAGCACCAGGGAAGTCAAGTCGGAGGAGTGAGTGATCTGACCATGATAGAGGAGTGATGGTTAAATTCACTCCTCCCAGATCACTCAACCACTGGCGAGAGACAAAAACGAGGTCCAAGGTGTGACCTCCCTCGTGTGTCGGGCCCTGAATCATTTGAGTCAGGTCCATGGCTGTCATGGAATCCATGAACTCCCGAACCCCCTCTGATGCTTCTCCCACTGACGGCAGGTTAAAGTCCCCCATTACTAAAAGTTTGGGGGTCTCAACCGCCACCGATGAGATTAGCTCGAGGAGCTCAGGCAGGGTCGCTGATGTATGGCGGGGAGCCAGGTATACTATCAGCAGGCCCAACTGCCTCCCAGGGCCCCATTTCACAACAAGGGATTCACATCCGGACATCTGTGGCACAGTGGACTCCCTCGGCTCTAAGTCCTCCCGGATAATCACTGCTACCCCAACGCCCCTTCCCCGGGCCCGGGGCTGGTGAAATGCTTGGTAACCTGGTGGGCACATCTCCACGAGGGGTAACCCTCCCTCGTGGCCCAACCAGGTTTCCGTTATTCCCGCGAGGTCCGGCTCCCCCTCCAAAATTAGATCATGAATGAGGGGGCCTTATTGATAACGGACCTCGCATTGCATAACAGCAGCCTCAGGCCCTGGGCCTGCAAATCCTGACCACCTAGAACGCGGGGGTTGGTACAAGCGACCAGGTGTAACCAGCACCCACGGTCTCCCAACCGACTGCGGGTTGTTAATCTGTCCTCATATCTGCCCCTCCCTACGACCGTTGGAATCAAGGAGCCCTGTATAGGAATGGTATCCTCTCCCCCCTCCTCCTCTCTGCTCCTTCTGCTCAAGACCCCACCTGGTGACCTGGCTTCGTCATCGCTCCTGATCTGACCCACCCACCCCCCAACCCCTGAACCCCTAAAAGAATTTAAAAAACATTTGACTAAAAACCCCCTGAGTCTCCGCTTCCTCCACCTCTCGGGATTAATGAATCCGTCATCAAGGTGGGCCCTTGAAAGGGCGGAGGGCCACACCTGCGAGAGGTGTGGCCCTCCGCCCTTTCAAGGGCCCACCTTGATGACTGTAAGCCATAATCATCACAATTATGACAAATCATGGCTTGAACTAACTTGCTTTGCATGTAATGAGTCTATCTCATATATTAGTTTCACCTTTTAAGTTGCATTACTGAAATAAATGAACTTTTGCACCATATTCTAATATTTTGAGTTTCACCTGTAAGTTCTGGCAACCAAGGCAGCACTTATTGCTTGCTTCTAAAATAATTCAGCTAAAAAAACCAGGTGTGTTTTTTTAAAGAACATATTAAGCATTTGGTTATACTTTCCTGATGCTTTTCCTAAAATATACCAGTAGCCATTTGAACAAGCCCTCATCAACAAGAATTTGACTGACTAGTCAAATGAAAAAGTACTATATGTCACTTTTTTGTGTCTTCTAGTCAAGATTGATTCCTGGCAACTTACCTGGATGAGTAACTGTAAACAAAATGAAGTAATTGATAAAAGAGGACTACTTGTCCTATTGCTAGAAAACAATGTTACTTCTGAAGAACATAGAAAATAGTTTGTGATATGACAGAATTGTGTTTACTAAGGACTATATCAATTGATATATATCAATTCCTTGAAGTGTTCCAGGCTGTTGATTTGGAAAAAAACCAAAAACCTGGACACTTTTCTTAAAAAGCACTTTCATCAAAGTAATTTGTATGTATACAGTACGTTATATGCAATATAATAAATAGCTCTTCACGGTACATTTTCCCCAGCCCATCATTTTAGTCTAACCTGATAAAACTTCAGCTTGCACAACAGCAATATCATGGCAAAGTGTCAGTTCTCTATGTTTACTGTTTGTGTGTCTGTGCAATTAGTAAACTAAATAAATTGGATGAAATATAAATTAGCTATATATATTAAATCTGCATATTCTTGCTTAGCAGCCCTGTTACAAATAATCCAGAAACTTTTGGGGAAGGCATAATTTATTTAATTGCATTTTTTTGCTAGATAAAGTAACAATTTTGCATTCTTGATTGGACACCAGAGTCTACTGTGGTGAGTGAGGCAGTGTTTTGCATCACAGTCTGAGAGATTCTTTGCAATTTGTGGAAAATAAACAAGTGGATAGGACCATCTATGGTTTGACTTTTGCCATATGGAAGCTTAATCTATGTCCCTGTGTGCCTTCTTGGGATGGCCAAGACTGGCTTGAGTTCCAATAGCAAGAGCGCTTGGACTTATATACCATTCAATTCCATAGTGCTTTACAGCACTCTCTGGCCAATTTACGATGACAGCATATTCTGGGTCATCATTTTACTGACCTCAGAAGGATGGAAGGCTGAGTCAGTCTTGAGCCAGTCGGGATCAAACTCCTGGATGTGGGCAGAGTTAGCCTGAAATACTGCATTCTAACGATTGTGCCACCATGGTAACAAAACATTACCAGCTTTTCCTTATGGAAGATTATAATGTCTACTCTAAAATGGGAAGTAGTATACCTTCTCTTGAAAAAGATCTTCCTTGGAACCAGCTGTTTTGAGAACCTAATGTTCATTTCCAACTTTCCCAATCTTTCGAAGTGACCTTGAGAAGGTTGTGGTAAATCATCTACAAAGGAACTTAAACAAAATGGATTAATTGAATCTTTAATCAAACTGCCTCTTTGAGTTAGATGATCAAGAGAGGCCTATTGTAGAGCCTTCCTCTTTACAAGTTCATAGGGTATAAACCAATTGACAGATCCTCTCACTTACAGCACCTGCTTTATGAAATCTTTTCCCACTCCTAGATAGCAATAGCTTAGACTTATGTACCACTTCCTAAGTGCTTTACAGCCCTCTCTAAGCAGTCATAATATTGCCCTCAATAATCGGGGGCATTTTACCCACCTCCGAAGAATGGAAGGTTGAGTCAATCTTGAGCTGGTCAGACTCAAACGGCTGGCAGTTGGCAGAATTAGCCTGCAATTCTGCAGTCTAACCACTGCATCACCATGGCACACATACAAATAGCTTTGATTTTGCTGACATTTCACAGATATATCAAAGATGTTGTCAACTCACAAAAGCATTTCTAGTCTGCTCTCGAGTTGCCGTGGGCAAACAAGGGGAGAGCACATTCCACACATACCTTCTCAGATTACCAAAGCCAGCTTGTGAGACATGGACTTCTACAGCCTGCATGAGTGCCTCGTTGGAGAATATGATTTATGACACAGACTGAGAGGAGGAGGGAAACGGGTCAAAGACCTCACTCAAGTAGCTGCCAACATTCAGCTCGTAATAAATAACTGGTTTTCTTTTGAAACTTGGCTTGAGTTTTAAATGTTCCAATAACTAACAAATTCCAATATTTGAAAGTTTTGAAGTGAAATTTTAATTGTGCATCCAGCTTTAATTGTAAACTGCTTCAAGTTTTGTTTAATGGGAATAAATATTTTAAATAAAAGTATCTAGATCCGTTACAGAAATATAGATTCAAAATCAATGGCAACAAGAATTGTACCAGATTTTACACATGTTGCGTGGACCCCACAGGAGTGGGTTTAAATTTTTTTTACTATCAGTTCTGTGGATGTGGCTAGGTGAGGGGATGTGACTGAGTGGGCGTGGCCAACTTGATGTCACTCAGGCACACTCAGTCACATGACCACCCCACCAAACCACCTCCACGAAAATGGTGGCAAAAATTTTTGGGACTTCTTTCCGATGGAGGGAAAGGGAGGGGAGAAGAGAGGAAAACTCCCCAAAATAGACCACTGGAGGAGGATTTAGGGTGTGGAAAAGCCATAAGTTTGCTAGAAGGAATTGAAGCATTCAACTTTGCAGCCACACCCACAATGTGTTTATAAATCCAGCGGGTGAGAGAGGGAGGGGAAAGAATGGGAAGGAAAGGGTGAGAGATAGGAAAAATGCAGGCGGAGGCACTGGACTGTGCAAGCAGGGAGGGAGGGAGGGAGGAAAGTTCAGCCGATCCTGGCTCAGGACAAGGGGGAGGAGGAACTGGCTACAACCCCCCAAAATACCCCCAGGCACAGCGGCGGCCATAGGAATTCGCAGAGCCTGGATGTCAAAACTCCCCACCCCACCAGTAGAGAAGCGATTCTCCAGAAGCGATTCAGTAGAGAAGCGCTGTCGGAGTCTGCAGGCTCTCACTTTACTCACCTGCATGGCCCTGACAATCAGCCACCCCCTGGTCACATTCCAAACTCCTCAGCTGATGAGCAGCTGTTCCCGAGCATGCTGCTGCTGCTGTGGATTATGCCGCCACCTGCAAAATGCTGAGGGTTGGCTGGTGTGGGCACCGGGGAATCTTCCACCAGCAAGATGGACCCCTTCATTTCTCTCCCTTCACCACCTCCAGACTCGACACCAGATTGCATATGCGCACTTTTGCCCTGCAGTTGTGCATGGTGCCTTACCCCACCCCAGGTTCATCCTTTTGCATTCCGTTTTCGTGTCTTTGGGTGGAGCATAGCACAGAGCCAGGATGCTATGTAGGGCCTGCTTTCCTCCACCCAAAAGCATGAAAGCGGAACGCAAACAGGAACCCAGGGTGGGGTGGGGGAGACACTGGATTGCAGATGCACGCTTGTGCCCTGCAGTCACGCGTGGCACCCCCACCCCACCCTGGGTTCCTCGTTTTGCGTTCCATTTTCCTACCTTTGGGTGGAGGGAAGCAGGCCCTGCATGGCATTGTGGCTGTGCACTGAGCTCCACTCGAAGGCACGAAAACGGAATGCAAAAGGATGAACCTGGGGTGGAGGCTCTGTGATTTCCCACAGCCCCTTCCATGCCTGGGGGTGTTTTGGGGGGTTGCAGCTGGTTCCTCCTCCCCCCCTTGTCCCAAGCCAGGATCGGATGAACTTTCCTCCCCCCCTGCTTGCACACTCCAGCACCTGCATTTTTTCCTATCTCCCACCCAGTTGTTCTCTACCCCTCCCCCACTCCCCCCGCCAGATTTAAACACAGGCGTGGCCTCTGGGGAGCAAAGCTGAATGCTTCAATTCCTCCTAGGAAATCTATGGCTTTTCCTGGCTGTGTGCTCCGCAGCCCGCCCAGACCATGCTTGGCTGGGCGTCTCCCGTCACCACAGCTCAACTTACTCATTGCAGGAATTTGATGAAGCTGAGCGGCTCCTTGGTGGGCCCCAGATCCAAATTAAACCTGGATATTTCCAGCGAGGAGCGAGTGTAGGAAGGTGTCTCTTCCAGTTTCTCGATCCAGGACTTGGCATGCCGACCTCTCCTGCCACTGCTGCCCTCTCCAGCATGCTGCCCCCGACCCCGCCACAACTGCAATGGCAGCAACTTCGGGAGATGCTGGCCGGTGGGCAGTGGGGCTAGGCTAGTGCAAATGCTTACCTGTGTAGGCAGGAGGAGGCAGTTTTGTGGACGCACATGGTGAAAACGAGACAGGGCGACCGTCGGAGCGGGCTGGTTTGGGAGCGTGGCCAGCCACCCGTCACTAGCGATTCAGCAACCCACGCCCAATTACCACTACTGTTTCAGCCGAACTGAGAACAACGCACCTCTGGGACCTCACCTGATTCTAAGGATAAGCTATAAAAACTGCAAGTGACCTTCACCAGGGTCTGATTCCACTACCCTGTTTTCCCGAAAATAACACCTCCCCAAATAATAAGCCCAATCAGGCTTTTGAGCACATGTGCTAAAATAAGCCCTTCCCCGAAAATAAGCCCTCCCCAAAAATATTGCAACACAGCAGCAGCAATGCGGTCCTCCTGCACCCCGTAATAATAAGACCTCCCCAAAAATAAGACCAGGCGCTTATTTTGTGCGGGTCAAAAGAAAATAAGATCCTGTCTTATTGTCAGGGAAACACGCTACTAGACCAACCTTTGACCATCTAGCTGTTGTTTCGATTCCTCCAGTAAAAATACACCATTTCCTGAGATAGTTCAACAGCTACTACTATTAGAAAATGTTCTCTGATGTCTATTCAAAATCTCCTTGCTTGTGATTTAAATCCACTGTTTCTTGTCCTCTCATGTGGGACAACTCCAAACAATTCTACACAAGCTTTGCCTTTTTCAAACTATATTATGCAGGCTTGGTTTAGTAAAGTTTGCATCAATCAGCTGTCTCTTCTAAAGTAAATTATTTATTTTTCAATAATACATGACTACCATTCCTAGAACTCTGCATATTTTTGCTATTTATATAAAATTTTAAAAAGTACATTTGTATAGGAAGGTATATAAACAAAACAGGTGTGTGTGTGTGTGTATCTTGCCAATTACCAGATTACAGCAAATTCTCTAGAACTTCCATGACTTTTGTTTTTTCTCTTTTCTCAGGCATTGTTGAAAATGGACTGTCAAGGCTTGGTTGTCAAGCTAATTCAGGATTTTGTTCTTCTGACTACAGCTGTAGAAGTGTCTCAGCGCTGGAGAGAACTTGCTGAGAAATTGGCTAAAGTTTCTAAGCAACAAATGGATGCCTATGAAGCTCCCCATCAAGATAAGAATGGTGCAGTAGATAGTGAGGTAAAAAAATACATTGTGTTTAGGCCATCCTGGAAGACCAAATTAACTCAGGAGCTTGGAAAATGAGTTTCATACTATGTTCAACATACTTTTCCTCTCTTAAATAAAGACAGCCAACCTAAGGAAAGAAAGGAATTTGTGTTGTATAGCCACTGCAGTAAAAATATGCAGTCCTTCTTCCAAGATCAGCAGAGATTTTATACCTAGAAATTGTGAGATCCTTCTGTGATCATATACGTGTCATGCACACAGAATGGATCAATTTAACACATTCATGTTTTTAGCACAGGTGGGTTTCAAAAAAATTTACTACCGGCTCTGTGGGCATGACTAGGTGGGGGGGCACGTGACTGAGTGGGCGTAGCCAACCTGATGTCATTCATGCACACTCAGTCACATGAGAAATGCCCCCTCACACCAAGCCACGCCCACCAAAACGGTGGCGAACATTTTTGGGACTCCAATGGATGGGAAAGGGGGGGAAAGCTCCCAAAAATAGACCGCTGGAGGATATAGGACATGGGAAAGCCATAAGTTTCTTAGAAGGAAAATTCAACTGCAGCCCAGAGACCATGCCTGTGTTTATAAATCTGGTGGGCGAGTGGGGGGGGAGAGGAGAGAACGATCAGAAGGAAAGAAGAGATAGGAAAAAATGCAGGCGGAGGCGCGGGAGTGTGTGAGCGGGGAGGGAGGAAAGTTCACCCAATCCTGGCTCGGGATAAGGGGGAGGAGGAACCTGTTGCAACCTCCCCAAAAAAACACCCTCAGGTGTGGCGTGGGACGTGGGAAATCACAGAGCCTGGATGTCAAAACTCCCAGGGCTTGCTTCCCTCCACCCAAAGGCACGAAAACAGAATGCGAAGAAGAACCCGGGGTGGGGGGGCAACACCGGATTGCACGCATGCAGTTGCACATAGCAACCCACCACTGGTTTAGCAGGAATAATTCATCATTAGACTCTGATTACGACACATAGTACTAAAAGAACAACAGTGACTAGACAAACCTCTCTATTTGCAAGACCAGGAAGGCTTTACTTTTCCATGCTTCTTTCCTGTGGCTCCACATATAATAAACAAAAGTCAAAAACAAACTTATAGGAGCAGGTCCATATTTAATATCTTCCAAATGCTCTTTCCCAGAGCTGTTTTTTGCATCCCTGCATTGGGGACTTACAGGTCTGTATAGTTGAAAGCCAGCTATTCCACAGTAGGCAATAAAAGAGAAAATCAGACTATTGCAGGTGGCACTCCCTTGTGACAAAATCCTCAAGTCTTCACTCCCTTAATCATACAGTAAAGGCAGATGCATTTCAGAGCAGATAGCCAGATCTGGTTTTAGAAGGTGATAACCAGAACCTTGCAGTGGACGTGCAAGCTGACTGACAGCTAATGTAGCTCCTAGAGTGAGAGGGCTAGGAGTGCAAATGTAGGTGTCACAATCACTACTGGACTACTGTTTTGGGATAGTTTTCAATAGCAGTTCCATTAGCATAAGTGATAATCCAGTTGCATAATGACAAGAATGTGTGTGTACAAACCATGATACTCCAGGAAATTATGTAAATGATATATAAGATATAGTTGTGTAAAGGCTGTCCTGACCACAACATCTGTCTTCTTTTCAGGCAGGAGTCACATATCCAGGAGATCTCCCAGACTGTAAACTTACTCAATATGGGAGGCTATCATCATTCAGATTTATATATCAATCATCTCTATTAAGCCTCTTATCCATAGCCACTTGGTCTTAGAATTCAGCCGGTCTGTTCTTTTCCATTCAGACCTAATTAATAATACATTGGGACAGCTTGTAGATTTCTTAAATCTTAGAATCATAGGCCTGGAGGGGACCTTGGAGATCTTCTAATCCAGGGGTGTCAATCTTGCGTCGTCATGGTGGCATCATGTGACGTATTGTGACTTCTCCTTTACTAAACAGGGTGTGGCCAGTGCATGAGGCGTGGCCAGCACGTGATGCATCCAGCCCGCAGTTTGACAGCCCTGTTCTAACCCAACCCACTATCCAAGAAGTAGGTTGTGGTTTACTTCAGCGTGCCTTACTGGAGTCTAAGTAAACTACAGTATATACTGAGCCTTTCCCTGATCCACTAATTTAGTGAGTTTATCAAAAAAAGGCAATAAGGTTTTTCTGGCAAAATCTGTTTTTAACCAGTCCATGTTAGTTTCTAGCAATTGTTTTATTAATATCTAGGTGCTCACAAACCTGCTTGATTATCTTTTCCAGTTTTTTCCCGAAGTATTGGTGTCAAGTTAATTGGCTTGGAGTTCCCTGTATCCATTTTTTCCCCTTGTTGAAAATTGGAATTACATTTCATAAATGTCTGTACCTGCATTTATTCTCTAGGCACTGAGCCAGGATCTCCTATACCAGTGATGGCTAACCTTTTCCAGACAAAGTGCCCAAAGCATGCATGCGTGCCCAAACCTCCAAAATGCAATGTGCTTGCCTATAGGTTGATGGTATTAAAGGCAGAGACATGTCCAACAATACTGGGAAGGTTACACTCCCCCATCCTAGACTTGCAAAAAATAATCAAACAAGGCAAACCTTTTAATAACATTTGTTAATTGAAAAATTGCTGCCAGATTCTTTCTGATTTTTTACCACCATATAAGAATTAGTGGT
The DNA here is from genome assembly GCF_964273705.1 of Natrix helvetica. Classification (NCBI taxonomy): domain Eukaryota; kingdom Metazoa; phylum Chordata; class Lepidosauria; order Squamata; family Natricidae; genus Natrix; species Natrix helvetica. The sequence goes on along the minus strand of NC_138552.1, from coordinate 116,061,884 downwards.
AAACAGTCCTTGTTAACATTGGTTTCTATCTGACAGGCAATGTGGAAACCAGCCTATGATTTCATGCTAACATGGAGTAATCAGATGGGAGACAGTTATCGTGATATTACCCAAGAGTTGCACATTGGACTTGATAAGATGAAGAATCCTATTACAAAACGTTGGAAACATCTGACCGGCACCCTAATTTTAGTAAATTCCTTGGAAATATTACGAGCAGCTGCTTTTAGCCCACAAGAAGAATATGATGATTATGCCCTCTGATGGGAAGTTTAGCTTCATGCAGTCTGATTTTATTTGTTATTAGCTCAGTTCAAGAAAAAGCACTTCTGAATAGCCAAAGTTTGGAACATGATTCCTGAGCTAAATAAAATAGATTTTCTTTTCCTTTTTGCAGAAGATTCCAAAGTCTTTTCTATATTCTGTACTGGACAACTTCCATTATGTTTAAAATAACACCTTTTAAAAATATTTGGCAGTACCAGACTAAAATCTCAAATCATTTTGATAAAGACATTGTCATTTTTATATAACATGATGTTTTCCATGTTTACTTCTTTTTAAATTATCACTTTGATTCATTGATATAGAGAAGCACAAATATGTCTCCTTGTAGGATTTGGATTTTAATATGTTCTTGTGAGAATTGCCTTTCAGTTCTTACTCCAGCATCTCTTGTGATCTTGTCATTGATGAAACAGTTCTGTATTATTTCATTTTATATAAACCATTTTTGTTAGAAAATATGAGCACACTTTTTCAACTTAGCTGATGTTTATCACACCAGAATTTAGCATTACAAGTTAGTGTTCATATAAAAGATGTGTTTCATTCTTGTGTGCTTTAGATCTAAGGGCAGAAAAGCAGTGTTAAGCAAAAGCCCTAAAGAATTTTTATTAAAAATAAATAAACCTTAATGGATGCCATTTATACTGCTGCCTCCCTCCTTTATCACACAGGTTATGCAATAATAATGTATGCTTGTCCAATAGCAGATTAGATCTTCAGAAATTTACCGTGTTGGGCTATATAATATGGAAGATTGTTATTCCTTGTCTGGGATTGCATCAGTTGAAAATCAGAAGACATGTCATTTTATTAAGCATTGCTGTATAAAAATAAACATAACAATTAGCAGGCCAGACAAAATTATAAATTTGAACTGTTTTGTGATCTAGACAGCTAGATGTGGGGTTGTCAGGGGAAAAACACCCTGTAGAAAATGAGGTCTATGGACCGAGGCTGATTCCCTTCCGCATATCTTTTGAGATATTAAAAAAAAGAAATAAGTCTTTAAGAAGTATTCTAATTAATAAACAAACTTTAATAATAAAATAAAAACAGAAAATAACTTAATAATCACTTTCAGATAAAAACTTTTATGACCTGTGCAATAACTCTTTCTTAGTTTAACTCTTGAGTGTCAATTCATTCAGTTCAGGCCTAGCAAACTTTTTAACATCGTGACACCCCTTCTTTTGCTAGTCTGGGCTGACGTCATCAAATCATCAATTAAGGCACATCTTCTTTCGCAGATACTCGTGTTGATTTGCGGCAAGTGGTTTGTTAAGCATGTCTGCAATCTGATCATGTGTAGAAACATATTGCAATTTAACAAAACCTTGCTTAACTAATTGCTTTGTGTTTTGATAACGAATGTCAATGTGTCTGGACCTAGAACCTGTAAAATGTGACTCAGAAATATAAACCACAGATACATTATCTTCCATCACGGTGATTGGTCGAATCGGACGTGTCCAGATATCTGTGATCAAAGCATCAAACCACGTTAGAGAATTACAAGCATCTGAAACAAGCATATTCAGCTTCAGTAGATGAACATGAAACAAAACTCTGTTTTCTCACTTGCCAGTAAACAGGACAACCATTTAGGAACATCATGTAACCAGAAGTGCTTTTGCGTGACTTCTTGTCGCTCGCCCAGTCGGAATCAGAAAAACAAATCAACTTTGGTTGATCAGCGTGTGTTGGTTCTAGCAATAACTTCATGTGTTTAGTGTGTTTTAGGTATTTCAATAACTTCTTAATGCATGACCAATGAAATTGTGTTGCCTTACCTACATGTCGTGATAAAAGATTAACACTAAGTGCGATGTCAGGTCTGGTCCAACTACTAATGTATAATAGTGAACCAATGACTGAACGATAAAGTGTTTGATCCTCGAACTCAGGACTTGGTTCATGTGTTAAGTTGTGAAAATCTGTTTGCATGGGTGTCTTTGTTGTGCTAGCATCTTTCATGTTGCAATGATGTAGAATGTGGCCAATTTTCTCTTCTTGTGAAAGACTAAACCCCTTCTGTGTCTTTTCAATTTGAACACCTAAATAAGTGCTAATGTGTCCTAAAGATTTTAGTGTGAAGTATCTCTGCAAACTTTTAGCAAAAATCTCACTCATTTTCTTATTTGGACCAATATAAACAATATCATCAACATAAACAAGAATTATCTCATATGCATTGTTAGATCTTTTTGTGAACACGCATTCATCAGTTTCGGACTTAATAAAGCCCATTGAATTTAGTTTGTCAGTAAGACATAAATACCACATTAAACCTGACTGTTTCAGACCATAAAGACTTTTGTTCAGGAACCAGGTATCCCCTTCTTGCTTTCGGAATCCTGGAGGGCTTCTCACGTAGATCTCTTCATCTAGGTCTGCATGTAGATAAGCTGTGTCCACATCAAATTGAAAAACTTCTAAACCAAGAATAATTGCAGTGGTTAAGGCAATTTTTACACTTTCAGTTCTGACTGTTGGTGAGTAAGTGTTTGTGTAGTCCTCAGGATAACGTTGAGCGAAACCCTGAGCTACAAGTCTGGCTTTGTATAAAGACTCACCATTTGGTTTCTTCTTGATTCTGTAGACCGGCGTTGACCGGCGTGTAGCGTGTTTTGGAATTGGAGCCGCCTTGGATTTAGCCTTTTTGCAAACGGCACAATCCAAAAACACCTTACACCCCTTTAGATCCAAACCTTTTGCGAACTCCGGCATCTTTCTAAGAACACGGAAACTGGCATGTCCCAATCTTCTGTGCCACTTGTGAATACACCTGGAATGCAAAGGTTTACCAGTTAGAATTCTCAACATTAACAGTTTCATGAGGACCCTCAGGCTTGCTCTGAGCAATCTGTTTCTGTTTTCTTTGTTTGTTGGCTTTAGGAGCCTTTGGCACAGTAACGTTTTCTCTCTCTGGGACAACTCTCTCTGGGTCTGTGTTGTGCCTTTTTGGAGTTTGCATACTTGCCTGTGCTTGCCCTTTAGGCTTTGGCTTTAAGTAATAAACACCACCAATCAGCATGGTTTCAGCAACAATATCTCCATCTTTAACTAAGTAACTTGCTTTTTCGAGGTGGTGAACCTGGAACTTTAAATCTCTAGACAAGTGACTTTGACTAAGCAAATTACTGGTTGCTGAAGGTATGTAATAAACATCAGGGATGTGTGTATCGAGCTCTTCAATGTAAACAGTTCCTTTTCCCATGACCTTGCAAGTGTGGTTGGTGAAGGAATACAGTTCTCGATACTCGGGCTCTGGTTCGCCCATCTCTGTGAAAAGTTCCCTTCTGTGGGTAACATGCACAGCTGCTCCACTATCTAAAGTCCACAAAAGACGTCTGTCGAACTTTGGATCAGGTTGTGGAACGTTGGTTATGGCCAGTGTCACAAGTGGAGCTTGTGAATCACGCCTTGGACCACGACGACCTTGTCTTCCGCCTCTACCTCTGCCTCTGGAGTCTGTTCCTCTGGGCTGGTACGTGGCGGGAGCTGGAACTCGTTGGGGACAATCCCGGGTGTCATGTCCCACACGGTTGCAGGTGTAGCATTTTGGCATCCTTGGAGCGTAGCCTCTTCCTCGGAAGGGACGTCTGGCTGGAGCCTTCGATGCTGGAGGTCGTTGCAGATGTGGTGTAGCTAACCTGATAGCTTCGTCTTCCACTAAAAGTCTGCAAACGTGGTTAACTGTGCGTTGAGCAATAGGCACGTAGTTAATCTTTGCAACAGCATCTTTCCATTCATAATTCAATGAGTTAATGATGATGCTAATCATTTGGATATCATCGATTACATGGCCATTTTGTCTCAATTCACTTCTCATTCTTTTCAGTTTGGTCAAATGTCCACCAATTCGTTCACCAGGTTTCAACTTCGAACCATGGAACTCAGACATGAGCAAACATGAAGATTCAATTGAAACGGGCCTGTAGCAATCTTCCAAAATAGCCCAAATTTCTTGGGCAGTTGCATCAGGTGGAAAGATACCTTGGATCTCAATTTCCATTGACATGAGTAAAGTCGTGATTGCTCTGTTTTCCAGGTCTCTCATTGCAGGTGTCCAGGGCTGAGGAGGAGGATTAAAAATCATGGAATGTGTGCCTTCACTTCGAAGCAAGAGCGCAATTTCACTGACCCAGGCTTTATAATTCTCTCCTGACTCCTTTAATTTGGACTCACCAGTCAAGGGGGTGACTGTGAATACCTGCTGAGGAATGTGCATCGGAACAATTTGTTGTTCTGGTTGCAAAGCTGGTTGTTGAACCAGGGGATGCTGGGGTTGCCTTTGCATGGCAACATCAAATTGGCTTCCTCGAATTCGCCTTTGGCTTTGCCTTTTTCCATCTAGGGAGGATTCCGCACCGCCAGGGGGTGTTGAAGACTTAACCTTTGGAGGCAAAGTTTTGGCTTCTAAAGGGCTTATAGCTAAATCTCTAAAGCTTTGATGAAACTGCATCATCTTTTGCTCTAATAATTTTTCTCCGCCAGCAGATGGCAGTGCAGCTTCACTTCTTGGCTGCAGCCCTCTATACATGGCCGGAAGTTCAATGGGCTCAAAGGGATCACGTGACCTCGGTGACGTGTACATATCTCTTTGTTCTAATTGACCAATGAACTCTGTGGGGTGTGTTTTAGGTTGTTGTTTTGAAGAAAAGATGGCGTCCTCAAACATTTTGGGAGTGGGGGAGCTCCTCCTACTTCGCTTTATTTCGTTAAAGCACTCTCTCACCTCCCTAGTATATTTTTCAAATAGCTTTAATCGATATAGATAGCTTTGCATTTCTTGCTCATCATTTGGGGAGATTTCATAAACTTTGCTTTCTGCGTGGGAGGATTTTTTCTCTGCCGGCAGTTGCCATTTAGACTTTTGCCGTTCATTAATTGTATCTTGATAATCTGCGAGGGTCTGGGAATGGAGTGGCTCTGGCAGAGTGGGAAGTTTTGGCTTGGCCCCCAAAAATTCATAATCTCCTGGAGATATTTTAGAAGGAGGAACCACTGACCTCGTTTCGTGGATGTCGCGTCCTGTAGCTCCTTCCCCCACATCTGGCTCGGCACCTGAAGGAATTTGTTGTTCCTCTGTGTCTGAGGGAATGGATTCTTTGTCAGAAGAAGCTGATCCGTCTGTGCTTGCCCCATCTTTTTCTTTTTTTTTCTTTTTCTCCGACATTGCTAATTAGGCTTAGTCGGTTATCTTTAGATAGCATGAAGGGAAAATACAGCCATAAATTGTAGCCATCTCAGCTGGTAAGTTGTCAACCATCCTCTGCTACCAAGTTGTCAGGGGAAAAACACCCTGTAGAAAATGAGGTCTATGGACCGAGGCTGATTCCCTTCCGCATATCTTTTGAGATATTAAAAAAAAGAAATAAGTCTTTAAGAAGTATTCTAATTAATAAACAAACTTTAATAATAAAATAAAAACAGAAAATAACTAATTGTTACATTTTGATAATGAAAATCTCCGGTTGCCAAGTTGGCAGCCGAACAAAGAAGAAAGGAATTTTTGGAATGTGTAAACGCATGCGCAATAAATCACTTTCAGATAAGAACTTTTATGACCTGCGCAATAACTCTTTCTTAGTTTAACTCTTGAGTGTCAATTCATTCAGTTCAGGCCTAGCAAACTTTTTAACATCGTGACAGGGGTCTTCTTTAAAAGAAGAATATAGTACTATATTGTATATTGTATACCATATCACCAATGTATATTACTTGTTTATTATTTGTTTATTACTTGTTTTATTGTTTATTGTATTGATATGCAACACACTGCTTGGAGTTGGTTGGAGGAGTGAGGTGATTCAACAAGCAAACAAGAAAAAGTTTAGCTAATTCTCCGTTTATCATTATCCTTGCTGTTTGTTTGTGGTATATAGTTTCTATGGCTTGGGTAAATTTCTTACCAAAGCCCATCTGTTCCAGTTGTAACAACATAAATCACCAGCTCATGTTATCAAAGGCTTTCTGAGCATCTAAAAACATCAGAGCCATTTGCTTTTCAGGATGAGCCTCATAGTATTCCAAAGTGTCCAGAATTATTCTCATATTATCTTTAATTTGTCTCTTTGGTAAAACCCCATTCTGGTCAGGATGAATAAAGTTAAGTCATTCTGCCAATATTGAAGCAAATAGCATATAGTCTGAGTTTAATAGAGAAATAGGTCTATAGTTCTTAATTTGAAGTGGGTCGGCCTCCTCCTTTGGGACAAGTGTAATATATGCTTCTAACCATGATTTGGGTATTCTCCTTTTTAACATCACCTCATTCATAACTTCTAACAATGGGAGACACAGCGATTCCTGCAATGTTTTGTAAAATTCCACAGATAAACCATCTGGGCCTAGAGTCTTTCCATTATTTTGTTTTTTAAGTGCTTCAGTAAGCTCCATCATCGTTATATTGCCTTCTAGCATCATTTCAGTTTCTTTAGGTATTTGGGGTAAATTGATTTTCTGTAAGTATTGTTTAACTCCTCCCTTTTCTATAATCTCTTGTTCATACAGTTTGCAATAGTAATCTCGTATAATTTTTTTCTTCTTTTCATTTCTATAATACATTTGCCCTTTATCATCTATTGGTTGTAGTATTTTTCTTAATTCTCTCTCTTTTTTTCAATTTATATGCTAACCATCTGCCTGGTTTGTTTGCATTTTCAAAGTAGTTCTGTTTAGCACCTCTAATTTTTTGTGCTAATTCCTCCTTTTCCATTAATCCCGTTTTGTGTTTAATCGTGTCCATTTTTATTTTAATGTCCTTTTTTTGAGGAGATTTCTGTAACTCTTTTCCAAGTCTCTTGTAGTCGTTGTCTAGTACTTTGAAGGCTTGTCTTTTCTTTGTATTTCTTTTCCTTGTATAGTCTATTATCAAACCTCTGGCATAGGCCTTCATTGTGTCCCAAAGATTCTGCATTGATGTATCCTCTTTTCTGTTTTCTTTGAAGAAGAAAGCCAGTTCTTTCTCCATTTTCTGTACAAAGTCCTTCTCTTTTAATATTATATTGTTTAACATCCATCTAGATCTTCTCCTTTGTCCTTTCCATTTAATTGTCATTGGGTTGTGATTTGCCCAGGTACTCGTTTCTATGTCAGTTTCCTGTATGTTACAAATCAGTTCCATTGTAACCCAAATAATATCTATTATTGAGCATGATGAATGTCTGAGTAAAAGGTGTATTGTTTACTTGTAGGATTTCTTTCTCTCCATACATCTTTTAAGTCTATTTCATCAGTCATTTTAAAAAAAGATTTTGGAAGAGTCTTTCTATTTAATTTTGTTGTCTTTGATGTTTTGTAATCCATATTTTGATCTACAATCCCATTCAAGTCCCCAATCATACAAATATTGACTTATAGTCCAAGTCAATTATTTTCATGTGTAATTTTCTATAAAATTCATCTTGATTATCATTAGGAGCATAAATTGCTATTAAAAGTATTTTCTTATTGTCCATAATTTCCACCATCAAAATTCTTCCATCATCATCTGCATAAATTTGTTCCACTGGGGTTGTGTCTTTAATATAGAAAACCACTCCTCTTTTCTTACATCTTGCCAATGTAGTAAATATTTTCCCCAACTTTGGCTGCACCAATATTTGTTTGTGTTGCTTTTGAATATGAACTTCTTGTAAGCAGATTATATCCAATTTTAGTTTATTTAATTTATGAAATATTTTCTTTCTTTTAATTGCAGAGTTAAGTCCATTTATATTAATTGTAATCATTTTTTTCTCTTCCATATTCATGTTTTATAAGTAGGATTTCTTGCTCTAGTGGATCTCGGTTCTCGTTCTCTTATGTCAATGCTGCCTACAGCCCCTTCTTCTTTCTCAATCCCAACTGTACACTCCTCTAGGAGTTCAATCAGTGATTCTTCTTTTCCTGCCTCATCAGCTTTCCCTCTCAAATGTTCTGTGAAGAATAATTCTGCTTTATCAGTCGTATCTATTCTGTATCTTTGTCCTTGCCAACGTGAGACTTTCTGGTACCAGCCATCTATAATTGACACCTTTTTTAAGTAGGATTTTAATCAAGAATTGGTATTCTCTTCTCATCTCTCTTACTCTTCTTGGTACTTGTTTCAAAACTACAATCTCCTTGCCTTTATATTCCAGTTTTTTTTAATCTCTTGCCTTCTGTAGTATTTGTGCGTTAATTGCTTTCTTAGTAAATCTTATGTGAACTTCTCTTGGGAGACCATTTCTCGCTGCATATCTTGTATAGACTCGAAACACCTCGTCTATATCGTCCATCATCTTCTCATTGGTTATCTCCAGAACGCCTGCCAAAATTTCTATCATTATTTGTGCCAAGTTCTCTCCCTTTTCTTCTATGTTTTGGAATCTGAGAAAAAATTCTGATCTTTCGATCTCCCATCCCAGTATTCCACTGCTATCCTTTTCCACCAAACACAATCTGCTGTCAATATCTCCAATTTTCTTATCTCTTTGATCATCTTTTTCTTCTATCTTTTGCAGTCTATCCTCATATTTCATAATCATTTGTTGGATGTTATCAATTTTTTCATCTGTCTTCCCTGCTTTTTGTTCCATATTCTCTGTTCCTTGTTCTACTTTCTCTATTCTCTATTCTCTGTTCTTACTTGTATTTTCTGTATTCCTTGCATGATCATATCTAATGTTACTATCTTGTCTTTTTCCTGTTGCAACATCATCTGTATTGATCTTTGTCCTCAAGACGGTAAAGAAGAAGAGGTTGTTATTGTAGAGCCAGTAGCCGTTATTTTTTTTACCCATCCTCAGGTTCTTCTATACCTTAATCCACTTGTATGATAGGCAATTATAATCCCAAATGACCATGGAATAGAAAAATGAAGAAAAAGGTGGGAATAATAATAATAATAATAATAATAATAATAATAATAATAATAATAATAATAATAATAATAATAATAATAATAATAATAATAATAAACAACTGTGGAAAAAGAAATTTTGTGTTCCCCCAATTGTAATTGGAGCCCTTGGAGTAGTACCTAAAGGGCTACCTCGCTATTTGAAAATTCTAGATTTACCTGACTTGAACATTCTGACTCTACAAAAAACCACCCTACTTGGAACAACTTATATCCTCTGACCAAGGATCCTAGGTCCTTGGTTAGGACTCGAGCTGTTCAGCTACCAACCAGTCCCGAAGGCTGTGAATCTCACCAAAGATTAACCAAATAATAATGATAGTGAAAAAACAGAAAAATATCTTCAGGCTCTTGTATGCCCTAATCCAATTGGTCCAATTGTTTTAAAGAAAAGAGAAAAGGGGGATAAAATAAAAGAAAAAATCAATTACAAAAAAAGAAATAAAAAATAAAAATCTTCAGGTTCTTCTTTACCTTAATCCAAATCAATGAAACAAAGTAGCAAAATCCAGCAAAGAAAAAAACCAAAAAGGCAAAGCAGAAAACCAGAAGTTAGAATGAGTATCTATGTATGTATCTACAAAATAAAAGGAGAGTAAAAAAAGTACACAGCTCCTTTAACAATAGAAAGAGGAAAAAGCCAAATCTCTTCTACAAACTGCCTCAGACCAGTTGAAAATAATTAAGTAGAGAAGAAGGAAAGGAAGGGGGGGGGAGAGAATCAAAGGAGGGAGGGAGACACTGCCACCAATAAAGTCTAAAGTTTTACAAGGTGAAAGCTTTTTCAAGGTCACTCTAGGCTTTCCCTTTGATGTTCTATTTTCCTTTCAAACCAAAGTCCCATGCATAAATGATATCACAAAAAGAGCACCTGGTGTAAACAAACCTTCATGCTCATTATTATCATTCCTTGGCTAAATGTTATAACCTTGGAAAGAATAGCTATCTCCAAAACACTCGTGCAGAAGAAAAAACAGTATTTCAAAGTCTCAGGATGGCACTGCTACTTATCCTCCCTCCCTTTCACTCACTTCTTTTTACATTTAAAAAAAAGATTCAAAAGTGAAGAAAAACAAGACATTAAGCATTAAAGCATTAAGAAAAATAGGAGAAAGAAAGGGGGGAAAGGTTGATCAATAAAAATTAATTGTATTTTATTGCTTAGTGTATTGATATGCTATACACTGCTTAGAGTTGGTTGGAGGATTGAAGTGATTCAACAAGCAAACAAGAAATAGTTTTGCTGAAATCTGCCATTTGCAGTTTTTGAAGTATGTGTAAACGAAATCATAGATTTTCATGTTCCCTTTTCTCTGGAAAGCAGATAACCATGACATTTTCAGATCGTAGGTTTCCCTGAGGAGTTAGCCTAAATCATATCTCAGAATTGGTGGTGGAACTAAATTCAAATCAAATTTGAATTATGTATCTTCGGTTAACTTTTCAGGGGAAAAGTGATTTTTCTGCTTTCAATCAAATTTTAGCACTTTGTGAGAAATAAAGTTTTTGGGCTGAATTAAGTTCTACCATCAATTCAGTGATATCCCATTGGCTAACTCTTCAGAGAAAAATGAAGTGTTTTTTCTGCTTTCCAGAGCAAGAACATTAATACGTGCCTTTTTTTGAAGAGTTAGACATTTCAGAATTGTCGGTAGAACTCAAATTCAGCCAGAAAAGAGTAGTTTTCACCCAGATCTCAGATTCCAAAAAGAAACACATATTGATGTTGCCCTGCTTGGAAAGCTTAAAACTACTCCATTTTGTGATCCGAGCTTTCCCTGAAGAGTTACACCAAAGCGTATGTCAGAATTGAATTCAATTCAGGCAGAAAATATGAGTTTTGAGCCAGATCTAAGATTCCAAAAACAAACACATTGATGTTCACCTGCGTTTGGAAAGCTTAAAAATCACTCCATTTTGTGATCCGAGCTTTCCCTATGGATTTACGCCACAGCGTATGTCAGAATTGGCAATATAACTCAATTCAGTCAGAAAACATGTTTTGACTCAGATCTGTCATTCCAAAAAGACACACATGTTCACCTGCGTCTGGAAAGCTTAGAAACCACTCCATTTGGTGATCCAAGCTTTCCCAGAAGAGTTACGCCAAAGCATATGTCATAATTAACAGGAGAACTCAATTCAGCCACAAAACATGTTTTAAACCAGGTCTCTGATTTTAAAAAACCATATTCATGTTGACCTGCATCTAGAAATGTGAAAAACCAATCCATTTTGTGATCCGAGCTTTCCGTGAAGAGTTACACCAAGGCGTATGTCAGAATTGAATTCAATTTAGGCAGAAAATAGGAGTTTTGAGCCAGATCTAAGATTCCAAAAAGAAACACATATTGATGTTCACCTGCGTCTGGAAAGCTTGAAAATCACTCCATTTTGTGATCCGAGCTTTCCCTATGGATTTACGCCACAGCGTATGTCAGAATTGGCAATATAACTCAATTCAGCCAGAAAACATGTTTTGAACCAGATCTCTGATTTTAAAAGACACATATTCCCCTGCATCTGGAAAGGTTAGAAACCACTCTATATTGTGATCTGAGCTGTCCCTGAGTTGTTAGACTAAAGCGCATCTCAGAATTGGCGGTAGAACTCAATTCAGCCAGAAAACATGTTTTCAACCAGATCTGATTCAAAGAAAAAAAACACATATTCATTTTTCACCTGCATCTGGAAAGCTTAAAAACCACTCTGTTTTGTAATCCGAGCTTTCCCTATGGATTTACGCCACAGCGTATGTCAGAATTGGCGATATAACTCAATTCAGCCAGAAAACGTTTTCAACCAGATCTGATTCAAAGAAAAAAAAACATACTCATTTTTCACCTGCATCTGGAAAGCTTAAAAACCACTCTGTTTTGTGATCCGAGCTTTCCCTGAAGAGTTACACCAAAGCGTATGTCAGATTGGCGATAGAATTCAATTCAGCCGCAAAACGTGAGTTTTGACCCGGGTCTCTGATTCCAAAAAACATTGATATTGACCTGTGCTTAGAAAGTTTAAAAACCACTTCATTTTGTAATCCGAGCTTTCCCTGAGGAGTTAGACCAAACCATATCTCAGAATTGGTGGTAGACCTCAATTCAGGCAGAAAACATGAGTTTTGACCTAGATCTAAGATTCCAAAAAGAAACACATATTGGTATTGTCCTGAGTTACCTGCATCTGGAAAGCTTAAAACCACTCCATTTTGTGATAGAAGCTGTCCCTCAGTTGTTAGACAAAAGCACATGTCAGAATTGGCGGTAGAACTCAATTCAGCCAGAAAACATTAGCTTTGACCCAGATCTAAGATTCCAAAAATAAACATACTGATATTGATCTGCTCTTGGAAAGCTTAAAAACCATTTAGTTTTGTGATCCCCTGAAGAAGTCGGCCAAAGAGTATGTCAGAATTGGCGATACAACTCAATTCAGCCAGAAAACATGTTTTCAACCAGGTCTCTGATTTTAAAAAAAAACCATATTCATGTTGACCTGCATCTGGATATGTGAAAAACCACTCCATTTTTTGTCAGAATTGGCGATACAACTCAATTCAGCCACAAAACATGAATTTTGACCCAGATCTCTGATTCCAAAAAAGAAACATACTGATATTGACCTATGCTTGGAAAGCTTAGAAACTGATTAATTTTGTGATCCGAGCTTTTCCTGAAGAGTTACGCCAAAGCGTGTTAGAATTGAATTCAATTAGGCAGAAAATAGGCTGCCTTGGAGGCCAATTTTTTTTACCCCAAATGCAAAAATGGATGCCGGGATGAGATTCGGGGTGGAATTTAATGCTTAAAAATGGTATTTCTTGCTGTTTTAAGAAATCAAGCATTTTTGTACCCAGAAGTGGAAAAATCCTGATGCAGCGATCAAAAAAAACGGGTGCCTCGGAGGCCATATTTGGGCCAAACTTTTTTTGAGCCAAAATGCAAAAACAGATGGTGGGATGAGATTCGGGGTGGAATTTCATGCTTAAAAATGGCATTTCTTGCTGTTTTAAGAAATTGAACATTTTTTCACCCAGAAGAGGAAAAATCCTGATGTAGCAGTCAGAAAAAAGGGTGACTTGGAGGCCAAATTTTTTTCCAGTTCAAATGCAAAAGCAGATGCCGGGACGAAATTCAGGGTGGAAGAGGAAAAATCCCGATGCAGCAGTCACAAAAACAGGTGCCTCAGAGCCATTTTTTTAGCCCAAATGCAAAAACTGATGCTGGGATGAGATTCCGGGTGGAATTCCATGCTTCAAAATGGTATTTCTTGCTGTTTTTAAAAATCAAGGATTTTTGCACCAAGAGGAAAAATCCTGATGCCACAGTCAGAAAAATGGTTAATAATAATAATACTTTATTTACGGTCACAGACCAAAACACGACCACTACAAAAGAGACACAGGAGAATTGATCATAGCATCATAGCAGCCAGTCACCAAAAGCCCAACTAAGGGAGGTTATAGCGCTCTCCTCTAATGGTTACAGCTCTCAAGAAAAACCTGGAAACCTGAGAGGTGATGTATGAGGAGAAATCTCCAAAGCAATATACAAACAAATCACATCCATCAGGTCTAGAAGGGATTCCGGGTGGAATTCCGTGCTTCAAAATGGTATTTCTTGCTGTTTTTAAAAATCAAGGATTTTTGCCCCAAGAGGAAAAATCCTGATGCCACAGTCAGAAAAATGGTTGTCTTGGAGGCCAAATTGTTTTTCAGCCCAAATGCAAACGCAGATGCTGGGATGAGATTCAGGGTGGAATTTCATGCTTAAAAGTGTTATTTCTTGCTGGTTTTAAATATCAAGTATTTTTTCACCGAAAGGGGAAAAATCCTGATGCTGCAGTCAAAAAAATGGGTGCCTCAGAAGCCAAATTCGGGCCAATTTTTTTTTAGCACAAATGCAAAAGGGGATGTCAAGATGAGATTCAGGTTGAATTTTGTGCTTAAAAATGGTATTTCTTGCTGTTTTTAAAAATCGAGCATTTTTCTACCCAGAAGAGGAAAAATACTGATGCAACAGTCAGAAAAAAGGTGACTTGGAGGCCATTTTTTTCAGCCCAAATGCAAAGGCAGATGCTAGGATGAGATTCGGGGTGGAATTTTATGCTTAAAAATGGCATTTCTTGCTCTTTTTAAAAATCAAGTGTTTTTTCTCCTAAAAGAGGAAAAATCCTGATGCTGCGGTCAAAAAAATGCATGCCTCAGAGGCCAGATTTCTGGCCAAACGTTTTTTAGCACAAATGCAAAAAGGGATGAGATTCGGGTTGAATTTTGTGCTTAAAAATGGAATTTCTTGCTGTTTTAAGAAATCGAGTATTTTTGCACCCAGAAGAGGAAAAATCCTGATGCAGAAGTCAGAAAAAAGGTGACTTAGAGGCCAAAAAATTTTTCAGCTCCAATGCAAAAACTGATGCTGGGATGAGATTCCGGGTGGAATTCTGTGCTTCAAAATGGCATTTCTTGCTGTTTTTAAAAATCAAGAATTTTTGCACCCGGAAGAGGAAAAATCCTGATACAGCAGTCAGAAAAATGGGTGCCTCAGAGGACAAATTTTTTTTTGAGGCCAAATGCAAAAGCGGATGCCGGGATGAAATTCGGGGTGGAATTTCATGCTTAAAAATGATATTTCTTGCTCTTTTTAAAAATCAAGTGTTTTATCTCATAAAAGAGGAAAAATCCTGATGCTGCGGTCAAAAAAATGTGTGCCTCAGAAAGGAAATTTGGGCCAATTTTTTAAACCAAAATGCAAAAACAGATGCCAGGATGAGATTCAGGGTGGAATTACGTGCGTAAAAATGTTATTTCTTGCTGTTTTTTAAAATTGAGCATTTTTGCACTCAGAAGAGGAAAAATCCTGATGCTGCTGTCAGAAAAATGAGTACCTCGGAGGCCATTTTTTTTTCCAGCCCAAATGCAAAAGTGCATGCTGGGACGAGATTCGGAGTCAAATTTCATGCTTAAAAATTTTATTTCTTGTGCTTTTTAAAAATTGAGCGAAAAATCTTCATTCTGCAGTCAAAAAAGTGGGTGCCTTGGAGGCCAATTTTTTTTTGAACTGAAATGCCAAAACGGTTGCAGGGATGTCTTCCTACCAGACCTAACAGCATAAGCTAACTGTTACATACTGACAATCAATATGGTAGTTTCCACCAAGGTCCTCTGATCTGGCGGAAACAATACTCAAATGTGATTGGTCGAGGGATCTGACAGCTCCCTGTAAAAAGGCTGCTACCAAACAGTCATTGCTGGATTGTAGGTAGTTATCACTTAATAAAGAGCTGTTATTGGTGAAGCCTGAGTCTTGCCTCTTCCACTCACCCGATCTAACACTGCAACAAAGGTGGGATTGGAAGGCAACTAGGCACCAAAAAGAGCAAACACAATCCGGCAAGTCAATCCAGCCCAGAGCTAAGTGCAGCATCGAGCAGCCATCTTTAAGCAGCAAATTCAAATCTGCCTTGACTGAACAAGATGACTGTACAAGATGACTACACATGCCCCACCAGCTCCGTACGACCCAGCAAGCAAGCACTGGGACTCGTATATGATGAGGTTCGAACTCTTCCTCGAAGCCAAAGACCTCCTGGGCCTGTCCAAAGGCCAAAAGAAAGCCATGTTCCTGAGCTAGTATGGGCCAGAGGTATTCGACACCGCCAAGGACCTATCCGAGCCAACACCAGTACAGTCAATCACTTGGTTGGTGCTACAACAGATACTGCGAACACACTACACTCCCAAACTGTCTAAATATTTGCGGAGGCATGAATTCAACCTCTGTAACCAGAAAGAAGGTGAAATGATCAACGAGTATGTTGCCGCACTTTGGAAGGCTGTGGCCTTCTGTGAATTTAGGGACTTAGATGAACTGTTGCTGGACAGAATCATTTGTGGTGTTCGGGACATTAATTTACAGAGGCGGTTGCTCGCCAAGACAAACCTCAATCTACTAATCGTCCTGGACAAAGCCAGGGCTACGGAGTCTTTGACCAAGTCAACAGAGATGCTGCAGAGGCAGAACAGCCCCCAAAGTGCATGCAAAACTGCGAAAGTCCATCACAAGACTGCTGAGTGAGAACTCTCTGACAACGAGGACGAAATCTACCACATGCGAATTGAATGCAAAGAATTGGCGCAGAAATTTGAAACGCATTTCCCACCTTGCACCAGCTGTGGGGGCAACCATCAGCGATCTGCCTGCCGTTTCCAAAATGTTATCTGCCAGCACTGCGACCGGAAGGGGCACACTGCAAGGGTCTGCAGAAGCAAATTCCCTGCATCACCAAAGCAACCGAAGGGCCAACCTGCATGCCCTAGATCACCAAGACGAGAGACATGGCAGCCACGACAAAAGCAGCTTTGGGCAGGAAACGATGCAATGTTCCTGACTACCATCGGTCAAGCAAGCAGCCCGCGGAACAAGAAGCTGTGGATCACCATCCTCCTTGAGGGATGTCCCTGTTCTATGGAGATCGACACCAGGTCATCACTGACCATAATGTCCTGGGCCATGCTGAAGAAGGCTGTCCCCAACTTGGGGAGGCACAAGCTGAGGGTTCCAGACCTACGCCTGAGCGACTACCACGGAAACTGAATCCTGGTCCTGGGCCAAGGCACTTTCCAAGTGCAATTCAAATCCTTAAATGGACTACTTCCTGCAGAGCCTCCTAGGCTTAAACTAGTTCAAATCCCTGGGCCTCGGGGTGACCGGTATCAATGCCCTTCATGATGACAGCACCAAAAAACTACTTAAGGAGTTCGAGGACGTCTTTGGCACCAGTCTAGGCAAGTATGTAGGGACCCCAATCTCTTTTAATTTGGACCCCAATGTAGCCCCTATTAGGCTAAAGCCCCGGAGAATCCCTTTCACTCTCCAACCCAAAATTGACCTTGAATTGGACAAACTAATTGGCCAGGGGATTCTGCAGCCAGTCGATCACGCACGCTGGGAGACCCCTATAATGACCCCGGTCAAGCCTGATGGGTATGTTCGCATCTGCGCAGACTATAAATGCACAATAAATAAAGCCCTAAAACAGAGCACTTATCTGGTGCCCATTGTCCAGCATTTACTTCATTCCGTTGGCCCCGGAAAAGTATTTGCTAAATTAGATATGGCGCAGGCATACCAACAGTTGCCTGTAAATGGCGCCATGGTGGAGGCCCAAACCATTGTGATGCATAGGGGTGCATTTAAATGCACCCGGCTACAATTCAGCATTAGTATTGCCCCTGGACTGTTCCACAGCGTGCGTCATGGAACAGCTTTTGCAGGGGATACCAGGAGTCATCCCCAATTTTGATGACATCTTGGTATCATCTGCAATTAAGGAGAAACTTTTCAAAAGATTAAGAACTGTTTTGACCAGAATTAGTGAAAAAGGCCTCCATCTTAAAAAAGAAAAAATGCCAAATTAATGTACCAAAGGTTGAATTTCTGGGGTACTTGATTAACGGCTCTGGAATTCACCCAACAAATAAAAAAATCAAAGCAATTCAGGACACCCTCAGAACTCGCAATCAGACCGAGCTGCAGGCGTTCTTTGGACTTCTTAACTTCTACAGCATCTTTCTTAAACAGAAAGCTACTGAGCCATTGCATCAGCTCCTCAACAAGAAGGTAAAGTGGACCTGGGGCAGAGCTGAAGCTGCCGCATTTGCCACGGTAAAGACTGCTGTCAGCGGACATGTTCCTGGTCTAGCACAACCAGACTCTGCCACTTGTGCTGACTTGTGATGCCTCTCCATTTGGCGTTGGGATGGTCCTCAGCCACTGCATGCCCAATGGAGCCAAGGCCCCCATCACCTACTACTTGAGGACCCTGTCATCTGTCAAGCGGAACTACAGCCAACTGGACTGTGAGGCTTTGGCTGCGGTAGCTGGCGTGAAAAGATTCCACAAGTACCTGTATGGCCATGACTTTAAGATAATCACGGACCATAAACTGCTTTTGGGACTCCTGGCTGGGCACCAGCCTACTCCGGCATTGCTGTCATTGTGAATGACTCGTTGGACAATTTTCCTCGCAGCCTACAGCTACCGACTTGTTCATCGGCCGGGCACAACTTTGAGTCAGGCTGACTCCCTCAGCCAGTACACTCTACCTGAACTGCTTGCCGATCTGACCCCTGAGACTCCAGGCCTATTTATTGACTACCTGCTGAAGTTGCAGGGCTGCAGTGAGTTCCGAGATAATCCGGCTCCAGAAACCCCAGCCGTGCCCCGTGGAAAGTTCCAGGAGAAGTTTCCACCAGGCGAAGCCAGAGAGGCAACAGGTCCATCCGACCTGAGCAAAGTTCCAGCACTGACTGAACTGCGCAGGTCAGGGAGAGCCACTAGAAAACCCACCTACCTGCGTGAGCACTACAAGATGGATCAGCCCAAGTAAGAGGGGAGGGGTGTTACATACTGACAGCCAATATGGTAGTTTCCACCAAGGCCCTATGATCCAATGGAAGCAATACTCAAATGTGATTGGTCAAGGGGTCTGACAACTCCCTATGAAAGGGCTGCTGCCAGACAGAGTCTTTGCTGGACTGTACTTAGTTGTCACTTAATAAAGATCTGTTGTTGCTGAAGCCTGAGTCTTGCCTCTTCCATTCACCTGATTTAACACTAACCATATCTTCTTTGGTCAGCCCAATGTATGGAGATTATATTCAAACTATAAAAAAGATCTGTAACAACTCAAATAATCATGTTTCCTCCACTTTCAGCAGCTCCACTATAAAGTCCATGGAGATTTCCTTTCAGGGACCACATTCTGTAAGAATCATATGGGCATCCCTGGGGGTCATTTAGCAGCTGCACAACAGTTTTGGAATCATGAGCCTCCTGTAGGATGGGGCCCCTTAGGCTGGCAGGCATATGCAATTTGGTTCCAATCCATGCCAAGCCATCACGTATGGTGCAATTATTTGTGTGAGACAGAAACCATTCATTGGCTTTTAACACCCACTTCAACTCCATGCACAACTCAGTTCGGAACTCAGGCTCTGATTTTCTCTGAGCTGTAGTAATCACCTGACAGCTAACTGCTTAGAAGGGATAATTGACCAAATTACTTCAGGTCTAGCACAATTATATTGAGACAATTTGAACAAAGCATCATCCATGAAGTCCCCCACCCCCAGATATATAATGCAGCATGAAATTAAAATGATTAAAGTACTGTGCCAAATAAACTTGCTTAGGTGACAATTTCCTTGGGGTTTTTAAAGCTTCCAGGTTTTTGTGAACAGACCACACCTCAAAGGATTGTTCTAGAAAATGCCTCCAAGTCAGTAATGCCTATTGCACAGCAAATGCTTCCTTCTTCCAGACTGGTCTCAGTTATTTCTTTTGAAGTATAAGCATAGGATTATAAAAACCCCTTGGCATTCACCTGCAATAGCATGGCTCCCACAGATCCCATAGCTTAGAATCAGCTTGGATCACAAATGGGGCATCTGTGTCATGGTGTTTAAGCATGGCCTCGCCCAGTGACCATCTGGCTCAAACAGGTTTCTCCTTGAGCTGCAGCTCCTCCAGCCACTCTGTCTCCTTCTCGCAGCGGTGCGGCTGGGAGGAGGTTAACCCCAGGGCTCCCTAGTCTTCCTGGTCACTCCCGTGGGTTGACATTGTGTGCTCAGCCCCCTCGGTAGACTAGGTCTCTGGGTTGGCTGATAAAGCAGATCTTGCTTAATGTCAGGCCTGCCTCCATTCAAAACCCAAGAACACTGAGTGGTGTGTGTGTGTGTGTGTGTGTGTGTGTGTGTGTGTGTGTGTGTAAAAGACAGCACTAATCATGGCAGCACAAGAACAGGCACTGTTCAGATTCATAGAAGCAGAGATTTACCACACTAGTTAGAACCCAGTGTCTCTCAGCTGAAAGTTGTGTGGACTTTAACTCCCAGAACTCCCCAGCCCGTCATCAAGAAGTTTCCACAGAAGGTCATGGAGAATAATAGAGCTAAGAATCTGTTGGAGTTCCAAATCCAGATGCGCAGGCAGGCATTAGATAATCAACCAGACACTGTAATAGTAGACAAATTAATAGACAAAGTTCAGAAGAGCTTGGGAGGACAGAGGCCATGTGAGCAGGTGGGCGAGGTGAGTCACCCCTCGATGTGAGTGATGTTCAGTTGGCCATGCCCACCCAGTCACATGCCCATCCATCCACGCCTACCCAGCCAGTCATTAGGGCAGAGAACCAGTTGTTAAATTATTTGAATCCCACTACTGGTTGTAGGGCTCCTTTGGCATTAGCCCACAAGAGTATGGTGCCTACAGCCACGTCACTGGCATCGGCCTGGACCACAAACAGGGCATCCGTATTGGGATGTTTAAGTACGGGTTCAGCTGCAAATAGCCACTTGACTTTCTCAATGGCTGCTTGGCATTCCATCATCCACTGAAGGGGATGGCTAGGCTTGGACTTGGCCTCTCCCTTTGTTTTCAGAAGGTTGGTAATGGGTAATGCAATCTTCGCAAATGACGAGATGAATTGACTGTAAAATTTTGCGAAACCCAGGAATCTTTGCAACTGCTTTCTGGTGCAAGGGGGCACCCATTCCAAGACCGCCCACACTTTCTCATGGTCACCTCTATTACTTCATGTGATATATGATAACCCAAATATTCAATTTTATACTGGTGAAGTTCACACTTAGACAATTTAGTGTATATTTCAGTGGCCCTGAATTTGTTCAGCACTAACTACACGTGTTCCTCCATAGTTTCAGTGTATATAGAATGTCATCTAAGTAAACCAGGACTCCTTTGTACAAATGCTCATGGAGCACTTCATTGATCAATTGCATGAACACAGCAGGTACCCCTTGTAATCCAAACAAGAGCACCCTCAACTGGAAGTAGCACAAAGGGCAATTGAAAGCAGTTTTCCACTCATCTCCCTTTTTAACACAATCTCTGTAGTAAGCTTCCCTCAAGTACAACTTAGTAAAGATTTTTCCTTTGGCCAGATGTGCCATCATGTCCTTCATTAGGGACAGTGGGTAAACATTCTCCACACATTGTGTTGAGCCCTTTATAATCCACTCACAGATGAAGACACCCATCCTTTTTCTCAAGAAACAACACTGGGGCAGCCACTGAGGACTTGCTGGTTGGATGAAGCCCTGCTTTAGATTCTTGTTAATAAGGCCTATAGTCAGTGAAGTGCGGTGAGGTTTATGGCTGGTGAGGCAGCAATTTTTTTAGATTTGTGGACTTGAACTCCCAGAATTCCATAGCCAGGCATGTTCAGTTCCGATTTAAAGTGACAGCATCTGTTTTCCTTCTTTCCTTTTCTTCTCCCTTCCCCTCCTTCCTCCCTCTCCCCTCTCTCAAACACACACACACACACACACACATGTTGGATTGTAGTGTTTAATTCCATGTAGCTGATTTACAGTGCAAAGGAGAAGTTATTTTTGCCCTGTCCAATCAGCTTTTCTCTTGCATTTTCATTGATAAAAGGGATGGAGAGATGGTCTTTGGGTTCCCTCTTTGAATGAGAGAATCCGTTTTAGTTAGAACATTCAAATGTAATAAAATCTTCCTGTCTCGATCTGTTTCATTGGAAAAGATGCCCGCCTGAGGAAAGAGCCTTTCATGTCTCTGAAAGCCAGCCCAGGGTAGGATCCCTCCAGGATGGGCGCAAGTTCGGCTTCCAGAGTGGGCAGTGCGGGTGCCGGTGGGCTCCTCCAGGCTCCCACCTTCCCAAAGCGCATCCCGTTTTTTGCAGAAAGCAAAAGAATGGAGAAGAAACGGGGAAGCTTCGGGTGTGAAATGAGGCCACATTCACCAGCAAAGGGCAAAACTCTCTTCCATGGCCTCATTTCACACCCGAAACTTTCCTGTTTCTTCTTTTGCTTTCCGCAAAAACAGGGACGCATTTTGGGAAGGTGGGAGCCCGGAGGAGCTCACGGGGCGACGGGTGCTGTGAGGGAGCACTGTGCTCAGCAAAAGGCCTCCCGGGGCTCTGGGCGTCCACCCGCCTTTTGCTCCGCAGGGAACAGGCAAGTGGTGCCGGCCCTGCTCTCCCGACCACGCCCTTGGCACCCGAGCCCTCCGGTCAGGGTCGACCAAGGCCAGCCACCCGGTGAAGAGTCCGGCCTGGCCTCCCTGCTGCCCTCTGCCCCGGGATTCGGCCACGGCACCACCCGCCAGAGCTGCGCAGTATCTGGGGCGTGCTTGTTGGACTAGGGCAGTGCAGGTGGGGCACGGACGGAGTGGAGGAAGCCTCTCCCCCCCCCACTTCCCCTGCCCAAAAGAACAAAGGGAATCTCTGCCACTACCCGGGCAACCTGGCTGGCCTCTCTCGCAGCGGCTCTCCAGTGCCGAGCCTGGGAGTCCCTGGAGGAGCTGGTAGGGGCTGCAAGCACCACAGGCTGGACTGGAGCCAGAGGCGACGCCCCTCCAGCCAGGTAAGGTGGGATGCCTTCCCTGCCTCTCCTACCCCCTTCCCTCTCTCACTCAAACAAACTCTCTCTCAAACACACACACACACGTACAAAGCTTCTCAGAAGAAGCCCCGCCCAAACGAGCGCCCTTTACTAGGAGGCAGGAAAACTGGATGCCTCCCCTACTTGAGAAATTTTTAGGCTTTTAACCCTTGCTTAACTTAAGTGTTAAAGTGGAAAAAAAGAAGATACCTCAATTCAAAATATCTGGGACACTATGAAAGCATACACAAGAGGCCTTACGATTGCCTACATGGCGAGAAAAACTAAAAAACAAAAAGAGCAACAAGAATGTATGCAAAAGGAACTTATGGAAGCCAAAGATGAACTCCAGAAAGACCCAAAGAATAAAATTAAAAAAGAAAAAAGAGAGATAATCAAACATAAGCTCAACTTAATAAATCAAAAAGAATTAGCGCAGAAAATTAAAGCAGCCAGACAAAATTACTTTGAACAAGCCAACAAACCTGGACGATGGCTGGCATACAGACTGAAGAATGAAAGAGAAAAAAGGATGATATATCAATTAAAAGATAATGAGGGAAGAATTCAATACAAAGCAGAAGAAAAGAAGAATATTATTCATAAATACTTCACAAAACTATACGCACAAGATACTATGGAGGAAAACAAAATAAAGCATTATTTAAACACAGCAAAGATAACACCAATCTCAAAAGAGCAAAGGGAGGCAATAAACAGGCCAATAACGTTAGCCAAAGTGGAACTAGTCTTGAAAAACCAGAAAAATAATAAAACCCCAGGACCAGATGGAATACCGGTGGAGCTATACAAATATAATAAAACAATATTGGAAGAGTTAGGGGTGGAAATGTTTAATGAAGTTTTAGGAAAAGCCAAGATACCAGAATCATGATCCCAAAAGAAGAAACCAGCCTACAAGAAATTCAAAACTACAGGCCAATTTCATTACTAAACTCTGATTATAAAATATTTGCAGCAATTGTGGCAGGAAGAATCAAACAGGTTTTAAATGAACAAATACACCCAGACCAAAATGGATTTTTACCCCACAGACACATTAGAAATAATATGAGAATCATCCTAGATATAATAGAGTACTACGAGGCGCATCCAGAAAAACAAATGGTACTGGTTTTCCTTGATGCACAAAAAGCATTTGACAACGTAATCTCGAAATTTATAATAACATTATTGGATGAGATGAAATTTGGAGAAAAATTTATAAAAATGATAGAAGGATTTTATAACAATCAGACAGCCAAAGTTCTGATGAATGGAGAATTAACAGAGAAGATCTAAATAAAAAAGGAGTCAGACAGGGATGCCCCCTCTCTCCTTTGCTGTTTATATTGACTTTGGAAATTTTATTAAATGAAATTCGGAAGGACCGGGGAATAAAAGGTTTAAGACTCAAAAATGAAGAATATAAGGCCCAAGCCTATGCCGATGACTTAGTATTTGTTCTAGAGGACCCATTAGAATCCAATCGGAAATTAATTCAAAACTTAGAAGAATATGGCGAAGTGGCAGGATTAAAGATCAATAAAAACAAAACAAAAATGATAACCAAGAACATGACAAAAAAGCAAGAAGAGGAACTGGAAGTAACAACCAGAATGCAAATAACTAAGAAAGTGAAATACTTGGGGATCTGGGTGTCGGCAAAATGTTCCACAATTAAAGATGATAACTATAATAAATTAGTGACACAAATAAAGAAAGAGTTAGGAAATTGGAAAAATATTCAACTATCACTCATGGGATGTATAGTGACAATTAAAATGAATATTTTACCAAGAATCTTATTCCTGTTGCAAGCCGCACCTATTAATCCGGGTAAAAAATTCTTTCAAGAATTAAACAAAATAACCACTAGGTTTATTTGGCAGGGACGAAAAGCGAGGATTAAACTAAAGTCAATGCAAGACAGCAAGGAGAGGGAGGTTTAGCATTACCAAATTGGGATACACATCGGCAGTATCAATAACATGGGTGAAGGATTGGATAGAGCTAAAGAATAAAAGAATTTTGACCTTGGAAGGCCATGATTTGCAAGCAGGCTGGCACACATTCCTATGGGATGATAAAAATAAAATGCACAAATACTTTCAAAATCATTTAATTAGAAGAGCGTTATTGCAAAAATGGCTCAAAATAAAAAGAAAACCACTATGTGAAAATTCCGAATTGGCTATCACTGACAGAAAGGACGACTCATCCAAATTTTATAGATTTGAACAAAATGCTAAGATATAGAGACTTAATTGATAGACAGGGAAACTTAAAAACAATTGAAGAATTGGCAGAACAGAAAATGAAAGTTGACTGGCTAACTTACCTTCAAATCAAAACTAAATACAATAAAGATACCAAATTATATGACATCGAAACAGAACCACACGAATTGGATAAAATTATTCAAAGCTCAGATAGAAAGATGATAGGGAGAATATATAAATTTCTCCTGAAGTATAAAATGGAAGAGGAAATTGTGAAAGAACAAATGATAAAATGGGTGCAGAACTTTGGATATAATATTGAATTAGACAAATGGGAAAAACTTTGGGGAACAAACTTAAAAATGACACTCTCAGTTGCATACAAGGAAAACCAGCACAAAATGTTTTATAGATGGCACCTGGCACCAACAAGGTTAGCTAAAATATCAACAAATACCTCCCCAAAATGTTGGAAATGTGAATCGATACACGGAACGTATTACCATTTATGGTGGACCTGCGAGGAGGCTAAAATTTTTTGGAAAAAGATCAAAAATTGGCTGGAGGCAATAACGGGAGTTAAAATAGAATGGAAACCGGAAATCTTTTTATTAGGAATAATGTCTGCGAAATACAAAAAAGAAATCCAGTATTTAATACTACATATAACTACGGCGGCAAGGACTGCCTTTGCCCAGAAATGGAAAAACAAACTAACTCCAAGTGAAGATGAAATAATAAGAAAGGTTATGGACTGTGCTGAAATGGACAAACTAACTAAAGAAATTCAGGGAAAAGAAGAATCAGAATTCTACCAGATATGGGATAAATGGTATAGGTGGATGGAGGAAAGAAATCAATGAAGGAATGTAACAAAACTCAAAAATAATAGTTATGAGTAAAATAAGAAAGTTAAGAATGGTGAAACTCAAATGAACTACAATTGAATGGGAAATAATATAAGGTGAATGCTATCGATTGATAATTGCTACTAGAAAGAACAGGAAGTTCCTGTTTGTATTGCACTGTGTAAATGTGTTGTACATCTAAGTTTTGTGTGTGTGTATTTTATATGTTTGTTAATAAAATATTTTTAAAAAACCTTGTGTTAAAAGCCTAAAAATTCCTGAGGTAAGAGCGGCACACAGTTCTCCTGCCATAGTAGAGGGCGTTTTTTAGAGGCTATTTAAAAAGTTAAGCAGTCATCCATGGTGAGGCAGGCTCAGGCAGCAACTAGCTCAGTCTGACCTCAGCTCTCACCTTTTTCCCTTTACATTTTCTTTTCTTTTCATGATAACAGTGATGAGGCTGTGCCTCCCCTGCCTCCCCTGACTGCACGTCACTGCCTGTAGCTCATCCAGTTCTTGTGGGGTCATCAAGTATTTTTGGCTTAGGGAGTTTTGCCCCAGGTAGGATTTCTAGGCTGTAGTCTGTGAGGCGATGGGGAGGGAGCATGTCAGAGCCCACTCACTGAATGTCTCCGTGAGGTCCCAGTATTCCTTTTGGATTTTCTCCAATCTGTCTGGGTGCTCACTGACTACAGCTCCCAGCTGCCTTGCAACCTGGGTTTGCAGTCTGGGTGGGGTTTTGACTTATCAGTGGGTCGTTGTCGGAACTGGTCTCTCTCTCCTCTGGTGGGGTCAGAGTTCCCAGCTTCTCCTGGGCAGGAGGGGTAAACTCAATGACCTCTGCCCCTCCAGCGCTGTTTCACAGTGCTTTGCTGGCTGCTTCTCAGGCTTCTCTCTCCCCCCCCCCCCCAGTTGCTGGCTTGGAGCTTGGTTTGACAAGGCAATCAACTGCTTGCTGCCTCTCCTTCCTGCACTTGAAACATACTGTGGACCTCAGTTTGGGTGCTGGCCTGCCTTTGGCAGCCTTCAGGGCTTCTTTAGGGTCAGAGGGAGAAGGCTTGCTCCAGCTGTGGTTTCCATGGTGCCGGTCTCTAGCCAGATCAATTTCCACCTCATCTGCCAACACATACCAGTGCTGGAGATCTTGACACACACCCCTTCCCGGGAGATGTAGCATTGATAGATTTCCTCATTAAGCCCATCTTTGTAGCACTCCATAGGAGTTCTGGGGCCATCCAGGCATGTGGCAGGCCAGCTCATGAAACTTCTGGATGTATTCTGCCACTGACCTCTGCCTCCGGTTGATAGCCTTCATCCTGGTCCTTGTCTTGCATTCGGCTAGGGTAGTGATGGCAAATCTTTTAGAGACCAAGTTCCAAAACTGCAACCCAAAGCCCACATTTATAACAAAGTGCCAACACAGCAATTTATCTTGAATAATGAGGTTTTACTACCTAAAATAATGAGTTCAGCTAATTGTTCTAAGAAAAATGTGATAAATGCACTTTTATGCCCCTTCTTTTTTCTGCTTTTGAAATATTACATTTAGCAACAATAAAAAAGAAAAACATTTGTAATATAATTTCTCTCTTTCCCTCCCTCTCTGTTAGTATATAAGTAATTATGAGCTGGAATAGACATCGTAACAGGTCAGCCAATGGGGACTGTTTGGTGACTCAGATGGCTCAGAGATTGGGCTTCTGTTAACTCTGCTTCTGTGAATATTGCTTCTGTACTTCTAGATTCTGAGTTTCTGGTTTTGGCTTCTGCTGCAGGGTATTGTATATAAAGAAGTTTCTTATTTAAATGAATCAGGGGTGAAATGCTACCAGTTCATGCCAGTTCGCCTGAACCAGTACTAACAAATTCTACGGTTCACCCAAACTGGTAGTAAAAAAATGCTTAACAAAGTAAAAAAAAGTTCTGATGATAAGCTGTTCTGCGCGATGGTAGGAATTTTTTAAAAAACTTTTTTTTAGCATTTGTTTTCCATTTCTGTTCCCAGGAGGCTTCCCTGAGGCCTGCTAGGCCAAAACCAGGGATGTGGGTGCTAAAAAAGAAAGAAAGAAAGAAAGAAAGAAAGAAAGAAAGAAAGAAAGAAAGAAAGAAAGAAAGAAAGAAAGAAAGAAAGAAAGAAAGAAAGATGGGAGAAAAAAGGGGGGAAGGCAGAAAGAAAGACAAAAGAGAAGGAGGGAGGGAGAGAAAAAGGAGAGGGAGGAAGGAGGACCACAAACCTGGCCCTAGACGCAGCTTCAGAGATACCTTGAAAGACCACAGCAATCCAGGGCTGGAAGGGACCTGGAGGACATCTAGTCCAACAGGACATTGTTAAAGTGAGTTTCGGTCTTTTGACCCACCAGCCACATGACTACATAGCCATGTCCACCCAGTCACATGACCCCACCAAGCCACACCCAAAGAACTGGTAGATACTTTTTTTGGATTTAACCCCTGAAATGAATCCTGCTGAATTATTTATTTGTGTGCTCTCTGTTTCTCTCTCTCGGAACCCCCTGAACTGGTGGTGAGTGGTGGGAATCTAATGTCAAAGGCCAATGAGCTCAGGAGTAGTGCACCAAAGACCAGCTGGCCAGTGGGGAGGCAGGGAATCTCAACAAAGGCAGCTCTTCAGGAAAAGCAACTGACATCCAGAAGACAAGAGCGAGCCGACAATGCAGGGTCACAGTGTGGCTCTGCATCGTAATGGGCTCCAGGAGGAGGGGACCTCCTCTGCCCCATTGTGAAGCACACTAAATTTATCTGTGCTGCACAAGGTGCTGTGAGAGCAGAGGGCAGGCCATAGAGGCAGCAACAGCAAATGTACCACAGAATGCTGTTTCACACATTTTTTTTAGTCCCACAAACTTTTGTTTCCCTGCAAATGATGGAGAGAAATGCAAGGGAGAAATGTGATGGAGCGGAGGTGACAGAGTATGTGCCCACAGAGAGGCCTCTGAGTGCCACCTCTGGTACGCATGCCATAGGTTTGCCAGTGCTGGACTAGGGGGTCCTTGAACCACCAGCAGAGTGCCATCATAAACTGGTCCTGCATGTGATTCCAGACTTGAGTTAGGAAGAATCCCAGGGCTTTGGTATCCCCTCCATATTTTACTCCAAGCAGAGGAACTTTTGGAACCTCTGGGAGATGTCCCATGCTGAGGGAAGGGAGGGTGCTAGGCTGCAGCAGCGGCTGTTGCTGCCACTCTAGAGTTACAGGGGCCATCGTTGGGGTTGCAGTTACAGCAGCTGCCCCTGCTGCATTACCACCCTCTCCAAGCGCTGGCAGGGCATGCTTCTGTACAAGGGCCTCCTGAGCTCTCCGACTCACAAACACTTCATGCAGTAATTGGAAGGCATGGATCAGCGGGAGGTCCTCTTTGTCAGATTCTGGCAGGGCATAATCTCCACACTGGCCTCTGGTGAGAGTCAACCCCAGGGGGTGCTCCTCATGGTCTTCCATTCCTTCCTACACCCAGCAACCATCTAGCTCAGATTGGAATCTCCTTAAGTTGCAGCTCCTCCAGCCATTCCGTCTCCTCATAGCATCGGTGTGGCTGGAGGGAGGTTGACCCCAGGGTTCCACGCTCTTCCTGATCCATAGGTCAACATTGTGTCCTCAGCCTTTCAGTAGACTGGGGTCCCTCGCCATAGGGACCAGCGCTGAAGGTCCAATCAACATCCAGTATGATGTTGTGTGACACTCATCTTCAGGTATTTCACCCATCTGGAGTCCAAGGATCATTGGCCTTGACAGGGTGTAAACAACTTCACTGAGCAGTGCAATAATTCTGGAGAGCAAACCCCCCTTCCAGTTCACATGGGACTTCACCTCACCAGCTCACTTCCCCAACCCAAATACCATCACCCCCATGACTATGGCAGTTGATAGCAAGCATGCAGCAAACTCAAACCCCATGCTGGAGATCCAGCTGACAGGCAGCCCCATGTACAACATGTTCTAATAATCAAACAATGAATGACTATGGCCATGATGGCGAACCTATGGCACATGTGCCACAGGTGGCATGCAGAGCCATTTGCGAGGCATTGCCCTGTCAGCTACAGTGCGCATACATGCATTGGCCAGCTGACTGCTGCCTTCATTTTTGGCTATTTTTCACCCTGAAGCCTCTGGAGAGCGAAAAACAACCCAACATGCAAACTGGAAGTTCAGGAAGTTCAGGAATGGCCCTATGGGCAACCTGGAAGTCCGGTTTGTATGTTGGGCTGTTTTTTGCCCTACAGAGCCTTCAAGAGGCTTCCCTGAAGTCTGTTCCCACATTTCTGGTTTGCCCATAGGGCCGTTTTTCGCCCTCCGGACGTTTCAGGGAAGGTCCAGGGTGAGCCTGGGGAGGGTGAAAAATGGGTCCATCTCACGCCAAAATTGGGGGGGAGGGGGTCATGCACATGTGCACGGGGGTCATGCGCATGACCCCCCTCCTGCGTTTCCCCCGGTTTTGGCACACGATGGGAAAAAGGTTAGCCATCATTGGACTAGGGCATGAGTGATATCTAAAGATGCAAGCTATTTGTGAAATAGTGCCTTGTCAGTTAAAAACCCATTGTATTTGTTGACACTTTCTGACATTGTCTGAAACCCTTTAATGTTCAACAATTTTTTGCTCAATAGTGTTAATCCCATTTTTCCAAAACAGTCACTTTGATCTTTTCCCTGGGGTAATGAAATGCTTTGATATTATTTTAAACACATTGTCATCACATGACGTATTGCAACTTTTTTCCCTTCACTAAAGTCAAGGTGGGCGCAGAGGTGGGTTTCAGGGAGTACACACCGGTACGGGCGTACTGGTTGGTGAAATTTAGCATGCCTTCCTGTACCCATTAGTCCAGAGGTCCCATATCAGAACCCTCCCTCCCCTGATTTGCCCTGAAGTTTGCTCCTCCCACCCGCCCTATTGCCGCTTGCTTGCTTGCCCCGCCCCTCTGGTCGCCGCTCACTCACCCCACCCATCTGCACCATGCTTGCCCCGCCTGCCTACCTGCCCGCTGCTCACTGATTCATTGGTTCGCCGATTGCCCTGCCTCTGAGAGCCCTACATATACCATGGCATGGATGGCCTACTTACGTCTTTTCCTGTTTGGCCCTCTCATCGTCGCTCACTAGCTGATTGGATCCTTGCCTCACTTGCCTTCCCTGATGTTATTGCTGCCTCCCTCAGGTAAGTAAGCTGCAACTTCACATGGGGGGCAGCGGTGGGGGGGAAGCTAGCTGGAGTGGCCTGTGGCTCTGCACTCTAGGCAAGTCCGGGGATCAGTGTGGCCTTCGAGATCCTCGGGCTTGCTTAGAACACAGGGCCGCGTGGCCGTGACTAAGCATGGGGGGGGGGGGCGCAGGCGGCAGCTCTGTACTCTAGGCAAGTCTGGGGATCAGTGTGACCTTCACAAGATTCTCAGGCTCGCTTAGAGCACAGGGCCGTATAGCCACAACCTCACGCACAGGGGGGAAGGCAGCGGTGGGAAGCTAGCTGCAGCGGCCTGTGGCTCTACGCTCTAGGCAAGTCTGGGGATCAGTGTGGCCTTCACAAAATTCTCGGGCTCGCTTAGAGCGCAGGGCTGTGTGGCTGCAACTAAGCGCTGGGGGCAATGGCGGGAAGCTAGCTGGAGTGGCTTGTAGTTCTGCACTCTAGGCAACTCCAGGGATCAGTGTGGCCTTCATTGCAGTGGATCCCCAAGCTTGCCTAGATTGTAGGACCATACGGTGCTTGGCTGAGGCCTTTCTTGCTGCCCCCCCCCCCCAGCCTCGCTTAACTGGCTAAGCCGCCTCGGCTCCATGCCAGGCAGGCCTAGCTGACTGGGTTGTCCCTGTGTCCCTCTAGTCCAGCTTATCTGCTGCCTGGTTGCCTGCCTGCTGTCTGCATCCATCAGATCGAAGAGCTACTGATTCTGCTTGCTGGTAAGTGACTGGGTTTTTTTCTTTATGCTTTTAATGTTTTTTTTAAATAATATTTTATTTATTGTTTATAGAATGTGTTCTTTAATGTTTAGGGAATTTATTTATTTATTTATTGTTTATAGAATTTTTTTTAAATTGTTTTTAGAGAATGGTTTTTTATGTATTGTTTATAGAATGTGGATTTTTGAAAATGATTTTTAGATAATTTTTCATTTATTGTTTATGGAATATGGTTTTTTGAAAATGGTTTTTAGGAATGGTTTTTTATTTATTGTTTATGAATGTGGTTTTTTAAAACGTTTTTTAGAAAATTATTTATTTATTTATTGTTTATAAAATATGGTTTATTTAAAATGGTTTTTAGAGAATGGTTTTTTATTTATCGTTTTTGGAAAATGTTTATTACAAGAAATGTTATTGCTTTTTGGAAATGTTTTATTTGTGATGCAATATGTTGCTTTTAAGTGTGCAGGTTGGTGCATGGTTTCTGAGATTTTGTGTGGTTCTGTAGTGAATTCACTACAGAAATAAACATAAAATCTCGCAAGGCTGCCTTGCACCAACCTGCCCATATAAAAGCAGCCACTTTGAGGCACATACATTATGTGCCTCAAAGTGGCTGCTTTTATATGGGCAGATTGGTGCATGGTTTGTGAGATTGTGTGTTTCTGTAGTGAATTCACTACAGAAATAAACCCAAAATCTCGCAAAACTGCCTTGCACCAACCTGGCCTGCCCATAGAATAGCAGCCATTTTGAGGCACATGGCTGCTTTTATATGGGCAGGCCAGGTTGGTGCAAGGCAGTTTTGCGAGATTTTGGGTTTATTTCTGTGTGATACCTGGTTGTTGAGGTAATTGTGAGGTGGTTGCTTCTTGCAGCAATAACCTTTTATGTGACTCCATGGCTGTTTTCATATGTTGACTTGTGGGCTGCTTTGTGAGCTCCTGCATCTTGATGGGTTTTGATGGTTTCTAATTGCCCTGCTTTTGTTTTCCTGTTTTCCTGGGTTAATCTTGGTCCCAGGTCTTTTGTCTTTCCTATCCTGGGGGTTAGTTTTGCCAGGAAACAGGAAAAGGGGAGTTCCAGGAGAGGTATTTTTAGCCTTTGTCTTATTGGGTGTACTTACAATTTAGCTTTAAGCTGGTGTTTTTGTCTGGTAGTTTCTGGTTCTGTGAGCTTTCTGGCACTGTCCTTTATAACTTCCCACAATGTCTTGATGGTTTTTATTCCAGTTGCTTTTTCTTTCCTGTCCTTAAGGTTAGGGGGAAAACTGGTTTCATCTGCGGTCTTTTGGGGGAAACCTGTTATTCTATTGGTGTTTTCCAGGTGCTGTCATAGCTTGTGTGTGTGTGTGCAATGTCCCATAGTTATCTACACTTTAATAATGGTCAAGTACTAATAATATTTGCTTATACATTTTAGTGATCTTTCCTTACATAATTGGTGTTTTCATTCATACTTTTAGATTTCTAACTTCTGTTTCTATTAGTTAGCAATTGATAAAACAAATCCCACATGAAAACGTATTCGAAGCCTTCTTGATTTTAATTGTCAATTTATTCATTCCTGCACATTCTAATATTTATTCATTTTCATATCTTTGTTTTTCCACTGTTGTGCAAACACAGTTCCAGCAGCTGCTAACATGTGTAAAATTAAATATGTATTGTATTCCCTTTGAAATACCCAACAAAATATTTCTGGTTTTAAATCCATATCTTGCTTTACCATTGCTTCTAACCATGACACCACTAACTTTTGAATAGCTACCTGGACTGACCTAAGTACTGAACCTAATTCATATATTCCTGTTTTTTGAACTGAGGAATAAATTTCAGAAGAAGAAATCTGTATTGCTCTGTGAATCTACCTATGACATTCATTCTTCTTGATCTAACTTCTTAGATGGAAAACTATATCTTTCCTGTTTGTTGGGGGACATCCTTCCTGAAAAGACTGTACATTGTTGGGTTAAAACAGAGGTCCCCTCTGTTACCTGTAGTCCTCATCTTACAACCATAATCAAGTCTAATATTGTTTTATTTCTTTTGCAGTTAGTATTACTTAACAGATGAAGAGGCAACAGAGTATGACCGCTTTCTTCCCCAAAAAACTAAGAAAGGAGCAATCAACTGATCCACAACAGTCACCAGCACCAACCCCACCAGCACCAGCACCACTTGAAGTCGGAGAAAGCAGCAAGTCCATCTCCTCTACTGATGTTCCAAAACTTCCTGACTGCAGGAGTTTGTAGCAATACAGAAATACAGAAACTTCCAGGACAGGTATGATGGACTGTATCTGACAAAAAATTAGGTTGTGAGTACTGTGTGAAGCCCATGTTCTTACTAGAGAAAGGTATTCACCGCCCCGAGTCCTTCGGGAGAGGGTGCGGCTAAGAAATAAATATTTATTATTATTATTATTTATTATTATTATTATTATTATTATTATTATTATTATTATTATTATTATTATTATTATTATTATTATTATTATTATTATTATTATTATTATTATTATTATTATTCATGTTTCTAGAGAGTGGAAAAATTTCCAGGTTGAGGCTGTAGGGACAACTAAGGAGAATCAGCAATCATCTCTCCCAAAAAAATGAAGGAACATTTTCAATCAAAACATACCATATTTGTAGAGAAAACAGTAAACAACGGGAGCAGGATGTGTTAACCAAATCTATAGATGTCAACAGACATACCTTTATCCAGTACTAGCAAAATATTTTTTATTGTTTATGATCTGGCAAAAAGATGCAAACCATTCTCAGACATCGAAGGGCAGGTAAATTTGATAACTACGATAGGAGTAGATGTGATAGTAGGCTTGCTTTCATGGAGATCTGCAGTGAAAATAGTTGGATTCATTGCAAACAAAATTAAAACCGTGTTTTCCAGCATTATTGCAAATAATCTAAAGGTGAGTTTAATAATCAATGAAGCCTCAATGCTATCAATGAAATCAGTTCTGATAGTTTTTGTTAAAATTGAGGATTCAGAATGCCCAGCAACCATTTTCATTGAGCTGTTGGAATTGAAGAAACAAGATGCGGAGACCATATATTCTGCAGCAATGGGAAGCTTATGTAAAGTTGGGTTTACCACCGACTATCTGCAGAATTTAATAGCTTTCTGCTCCGATGGTGCCAACGTTATGCTTGGGAGAAAATCTGGAGTCAGCACCAGAATGGCTCAAGATTTCCCAAACATTGTAATCTGGCACTGCTTGAACCACTGCCTCCAACTTGTGCTGGATAATGCGATAAAAGAAATAAAACAAGTGAATCACTTCAATATATTCCTTGACAAGATACAAACCACTTTCCAGAAGTCCTGCAAGAGCCAGAATGACCTTTTTCAAATCCCTGAACAACTGGGCATTGAAATTGTGCAGACTGGAGATCACTTCCAGTTCCTGCTGGCAACGGATGTGCTGTCCGCCGCTCGTCTCCTCGGTTGGCTCCGTAAGGAGCACAGGGGGCCTTGGAGGGGTCTCCTGCCGAAGGGTGGCTCGTTGAAACCTTCTGGAAGCGGCGGCAGCCGGCGGGGGTGTTTTCAGCCTCGCCTAGGAGCCGGGGAGCGGAGGGGGGGTTTGGGACAGCTTCGGGCTGTCCGCCCTTTCGCCAAATAGGCTCTGGGAGGAAGGAGTTTATCCAAGGAAGAGCAGCTGAATGCTGGTGGTGGGGGAGCCATCCTGATCTCCTTAATCGTCATTAAAGGATAAGCAGCAGACTACTGTAAATTCATGTTCAACTTATTTGAAACTGAAGATTAGAGGCGGAGTGTTTCTTCTCTTTACCCCCCCCCCTCGAATTAAGCAGCATTTGAACTATCTCTCTCTTTATTGGAATGGAGAGAGAACAAAGGCTGACTCGTCACTTGAACTAACTATGTGAGAAAGATCGCTATCACAATTGCAAGAGATGATTGCTGATCTGTCTTTTTTAAAAAAAACTTTATGGGGATCTCCTTTCTTCTCCCTGTGAAAGGAGGAGCCAAGATGGCTCCCTTCCGTCTTTGTTTTTGCACTTACAAATGAAGTCTGCCTTTTGAAACTACCTTCGGAAAAAAAAACCTCTGGTATTGTTTTATTACCCTCTCTGAGGGAGACCGGGACCCCCCCCCCCCGTTAC
This sequence comes from Natrix helvetica, assembly GCF_964273705.1. Lineage (NCBI taxonomy): Eukaryota > Metazoa > Chordata > Lepidosauria > Squamata > Natricidae > Natrix > Natrix helvetica. The sequence goes on along the minus strand of NC_138552.1, from coordinate 116,026,149 downwards.
GTGGTCTTTCTGGACTTTGATTATTCGACTTTCCCCTTTCTGGTGTGCCTCAGTATCTTGAAACTGTGAAGGAGAATTAACTCTTCGCTTTTGGATTTGCCGGCCTCCTTGGACCGGCACAGCTGCGCAATCCGCTGACGCCATTTTCTTTGTAAAAGACTTATATGCATCTCTGAACTTAGACAAATGGGGCCTAAGAAACCACCAACGGGCAAGTCATTTTCGGCTCCTGTGTCTGCCACCTCCAGTCCAAGCATGCAGCAAACGAAAATTACTTCATTGTTACAACAAGAAGGGTCTAGGGGGAGCCCAAAAGAGCTATCTGTTACCCAAATGTTTCAAGAAATTATGAGGGTCAAAATGAGTTGAAAAAAGAGGTGACAGATCTCAAAGATGAACTCAGAGATGTTAAACATCATATTTCAGAAAACAAACAGAGAATTGTGGTGTTGGAGGAGGGAGAGGCTGGGCTGGGGGAGGAGGTTAAGACAATCCGGAAGGGAAATGTAGACCTGGAATACTTTATGGCAAAAATAGAATTTGAAAGAATATCCTTTTTTCTCAGATTTCAGAACCTACCAGAGACAGAAAATGAAGACCTTAAGGACATTATGAGTACAATTTTAGCAGAATACATTAAGAGAGACAAAGAACAGCTGTGGTAGGATATGGATCTGGTTTACAGGATTAATTCAGCATATGCTAGAAGTCATAATGTTCCAAGGGAGGTACATGTTAAATTTCTCAGGGGGACCACAAGGGATGAGGTGCTTGGGGCCCAAAGGGAGGGACCACTAAAATATAAAGATGAAGAAATCACCATTCTTAAGCAAATTCCGAAAAAGATAAGAGAAAGAAGGAGGAAGTATTCCTCCTTATCAAAGAAATTATACAATAAAGGAGTTTGGTTTAGATGGTTATTGCCAGAGGGAATGTTGATCTTTTGGGAGGGAAATAGAATTAGAATTAATACAGTGCAGGAGGCTGAAGCCTTCATTAAAAAACATTTCTCTCTCCTAGAAGACGAACACAGAGAAAGTAGTGAAAAGGGTAGCAAGGTAGAAGATATGAAGGGAGGGCTGTGGCTTCACCTGGGGACATGGAGGAAGGAGCAATATCGAAAAGGCTCAGGTCACAAAAATAAAAGTATTTGAAATATTTGTAATTGTTGATATACTAGAAAGTGACAAAGGAAAAATGATTGAACACATGGTTGATACTATGTAGAATAAGATGCTGTTTTTTGCTTATCTTTTAAACGTTGTTTTTAATATTGTAAAAATTGTGAGATTTGGAGGGATTTCTACCACTAGCGTGGGAGCTGCCAAAATTTTCTATGTACCTCTTTACCTTTTCCCATAAATGTTTAAAAACCAATAAAATTCTTTAAAAAAAAAGAAATTGTGAAGATTGGCAGAGTTTTGGGACCAAGATGGGCTGCCTGTAGTTTAAGGTCAACCATAGCTGTGTGGCGTGCTTATCCAGCCCTACATCAGTTATTTCTGGGCAATGAAAGATTCCCAGGCATGGCTTCCTATTTTGAAAATTTAATTTTTTTGAATGATTTGGCCCTCATGATTGATATTCTAAATGAAATTTATCTTCTGTCAAATGCCCTGCAGGGGAGAAACACAGATATCATCGAGGCCAAAAAGTTGGTATTGTGATCAATTAAAGCATTTGAAATGCTTAGACGGGGAAAGGGCCCATATGAAAAAAAGGTTGATGGAATGCTAGCTTTAGAAGCCTTCAAAAACATAAAATTAGTTCAAAACCAAAGATTTGTTGCCCTTTCTCGTGAAAATCTTTTTGCAAGCATCATTACCAATTTGAAGAAAAGGCTGATGGGTTGCAACCATCTAAAAACAGGTAGCCAATTGCCAGATGCAAACAAATTACACTTCATCCATTCAACCAATTTCATTGTATTTAAGTACAATGACAATAAAGATTATACTTCATCACATATTTGGAGCCGGATTACTGTAACATTGAAGATGTAGTCGTTCCATTGGCAGAAGCAGAAGCAGCATTGATTGAATTTGGTGAAATTTTTAATTATGAAATTGATTTGAATGGCTACAGAGATTTTTTGGAAAATATGATCAAAGATCCAAAGACCTACAAAATTCCCGACAGTATCAGAAAAGCTAGAGATATTGTCAGGACAATTGCTGTTAGTTCAGCAGAGGTGGAAAGGGGGTTCTAAAAAATGAACCTCATATGTTCAGAGCAAAGAACCCGCCTAATTGTTCCAAACATTAGTAATCTGGTGATGATAAGCATTGTTGGAATGCCTGTTGAGAGATGGGACCCAATTCCTGCAGTGAAAAAGTGGCTCAGAGCACACCATCACACAGCTGATGATCCATGAGTAAAGATCAAGAAAAGTGTAACTGAGGAGTCTGGGAACCAAAGAACAATCTGGAAACATCTTCAACCACAAAACCAATAACACAAGTAAGTACTTGAGTGTATCTCTTTCATTCTTATGTGTTATTCTTATGTAAGGTGTAAGTGCATGCAATTAAAGTCTTCCTTTCTGTGTCTCTTCTTTGTGCAGGCCATTCATTGGAGCAAGGTAGTGAGTTGGTGGTGTAGAAGACTGGCAAGGCAGTCATCTTTCCTCTGTAAGTAGATGTTTTATTGTTTTGTCAGCTGGTTTCATCCTTAATGTAGTGCATGCAAATTGAAGAGTTCATTTCTGTGTCTCTTCTTTGTGCAGGCCATTCATTGGAGCAAGTGTGGTCAGTGATGTTGAAGACTGGCAAGGACAGTCATCTTCCTTCTGTAAGTAGCTCTTTTATTGTTTTGTGTACTTATTTTAATCTTATTTAAGTAGTAAGCGCACAAAATAATGAATTTCCTTTTTTAATATCTTCTTTTTGTAGGTCATTCATTGGAGCAAAGAATTTAGTGACATTGACTTGGCCACTCCCACCTGGTCACATGACTGCCAAGCCACCCCATTCTGTCACATGACTGCCAAGCCACTCCCACCCGGACACATGATTACCGAGCCACTCCCACCCGATCACATGGCTGCCAAGCCACTCCCATAAAACAGGCCACACCTACAGAATAGATTCTAAATTTTTTTGAAACTCACCACTGGGTGGGCATGACCAGGATGTGACGCATCTGGCCACACATTTGACATCCCTGGTTTAGAGAGACCTGATTGTCTGATCAGGCGATTTAAGATACCAAGAACATGCAATTTGTCTCTGGAAAATATGTCCCTTTTTGTCTTTTAGTTGCTTCCTTTTCTTTTTTGAGGAGAGCTTTCCCCTTTTCCTCTCTATTCTTTCTACCTTTCTATCGGTTTCTGTGGCATTGTCTATTTGGTTTTTACGTATCTTTTACTTCTTCTTCTAGGTTTTTAGCTTCTTTTATTTCATTTACATTCCCCCTTCATATTCTTCCCGTTTTCTTTTCTGTATGTTTAAACAAATTTTCTGTTTCTTTATTATCTATCGAAGATTCCCCATGCTTCTTTTAACATCAAAAGTATTTCTCCATATATCTGAAACTCCATTTTAGAACAATCTAAAACTCTTTTAAAACCTCCCCAATTGTCTCTCTTCACAGTTAGTTGAAATTTAAAGTCTGTTTAATTTCCTTCTTTTTCTTCTTTTCTTTCTTCAACAGAATTAAAATAAGTGTATAATCTATTAAAATGTAGAATTTTTTTTACTGTTTTGTTATTTTCCAAGTACTGTGTCAATGGTGCCAATTACATCATCTTACTTTGGGAGTACATTCCTTACCCTGGGAGTAACATTGTAGGAGGTCATCTGTTTACCAGATGTCCAAGCATCTGGCAGCAAGAGCATCTGCAAAAGGGCCCTCTTCTGTTGATCGACACAATCAGACAGCATATTAGGAGGTCTTTTAGCTACTCAGGCCGTAAACCAGGAATCCTCAAACTACAGCCCACCAAAGTCATTAATCTGGCCTGTGCAGGACCACGAAATTGCCCCGCCCACCCATTGGCCCCCACCCTTCAGACGAGCACAGGATTTATCTTCGCGAGCCCCATGGGCTGGAACTGGACTGTAAGGCAACATTTTTGGCCAGCAGAATGCTACCGGAGGTGGGGGGAGGCCAAAAACAGGGTGCTTGGATACCCAAGGAGGCTTCTGTGTGCCCCGTTTTTGGCTGGCAGAGGGCTACTGGCAAGGGGGGCGTTCCATCAGGTCCGCCTGATGCGCCAATTGCGCCCCTTATTGGACCGGGATGCCCTACGCACAGTCACCCATGCGCTAGTAACGTCTCGCCTGGACTACTGCAATGCTCTCTACATGGGGCTTCCCTTGAGATGCACTCGGAGACTACAGTTGGTCCAGAACGCAGCCGCGCGGGTGATTATGGGGAGGACTAGATACTCCCCTGTAACACCTCTCCTGAGCGAGCTGCACTGGCTTCCTGTGGTCTACCGAGTGCGTTTCAAGGTTTTGATTATGATTTTTAAAGCGCTTCATGGCACAGGGCCTAGTTACATGCAGGATCGCATCCTGCCCCACACATCCCTACGACCATTTCGCTCACACAGAGAGGGACTTCTCCGGGTGCCGTCCGCCAAACAGTGTCGGGGGGCGACACCCAGGAGCAGAGCCTTCTCTGTGATGGGCCCAGCCCTGTGGAATGACCTCCCCCGTGACATCAGGATTACTTCCGATCTCCGCTCCTTCCGTGTACAGCTGAAGACCCACCTCTTTCAATTATCTGGCCTGGCTCAACCGTAATTTTTCTTACTCCTCCTGACTGTCTTTTTAAATTTTAAATTTTAATTGTACATTGGGTTTCTTACAATTGGGGTATTTTAATGGTGATTTTTAACTGTCTAAATGTTGTAATTTGTTACCTCCTCCGTGCATGTGTGTCTTTGTATATATGTATGTTTATGTGTTTGTACACATGTTTTATGTTCTATATGCTCCATTGTACGCTGCTCCGAGTCCTGCCTGGAAAGGGAGCGGCTAATAAATTCAAAATTATAAATTATAAATTATTACTGGCGGCAGCGGAGGCCAAAAGACACCCACAGGAGCAAAACAAATGTAAGTTTAATTTGTGTGTATTGTTTAATGGACTTGGCCAGGCCCACCTAATCACATGACCACCTAGCCATGCCCACCCAGCAGGTCCAGCCACCCAACAATCTGCGGAACTATGAATTGGCCCCCTGTTTAAAAAGTATGCCCTAAGCAAATTAGAGCTTTTAAAGTCAATAGCAAACCCTTAAAGTTAAACAAAGTCCCTTAAGAAATTGTTAACCAATGAAAACGTGCACTGATGAGCAGTCTGACCATAATAGGTATCAATTCCTTGACATTTTTCTAGTGTATTGCAGTTGTCAAAATCCAGCATGAACTGGCTTTCAATGGTACGTTCTATGATTCGCTATGTGATAGTTCAAAAATAAAGTGATACTAAAATTTAGTGCTATTAAAAAATGTGATGACAGTTGTAGACAGATGAGATCAGTGACTGGATGGTTTCTGTTTGGATCCCATGGAAGCAAATCATGCGCATTTAGAACATGAGTTCTAAATGTTCTAAATGGTTAAATAGGTTACAATGTGTTGCAGACAGATATGTCGTATTATCTGATAGTGATTTCAAGTGGTTCCAAAGTAAGAATTATATGGCAAAAGAATTCATGTCTAGTTTAATGATTCCTCTTTTACCGACTTCCCCTTATGGAAAAATAAGTTTTGAAAAGCCAGTTATGATCTCATAGCTGCCGACCTATCATCTCTTGATTGGCACATTCTGTTCACTGGCTGTAATACTACTGAAGACCATTATAACACTTTCTTGCTCAAACTTGAAAGAGTCATTAAATTCTACGTACCATTAATAACCCTCAAAACAAAAAACCCTCTATTACAATAAGAATGCTTCAATCCCCCAAAAAATCACTTTGGAAAAAAAAAAACAAATCTTGCTACGTAGCAAACTTTATAAGCTGATACAACACCTTATGCTGCCAGTTAAAGGCAGAATGCACCAATTATCACTGCAGACAAGAGGATAACCTCCTATGAACAAAATCCATCCACACCTCCTATAATTTTGTAAACACCAAACCTAAAGACTCAAGAACCATCCCACCCATAAAAGGACCTAATGGGAAAGACTGTATTGATGAAGCCGTTAAAGGCAACCTTTTCAACATGTTTATGTGCCTACTTCTTTAAAAAAACACTCCACTGCCATAGCAGAACCCCTAAGCAAAATCTATGAGATAACATTCAGAACCAGCTCCCTACCCAAACTATGGTCTTTAGCAACTGTCATCCCTATCTTCAAAAAAAGGAGAGCCCAGCGTAGTTGAAAATGACAAAGCAACATTACAGAGCATGACTTTGCACACAAGGCATGTGTTGCCTCATGTGCAAAGTCATGGAATCAATCATTAACCAATCCATTACCCTACACTTGGAGACAAACAACCTACTCTCTAAAAAACAATTTGGTTTGAGAAAAAAATTGCCATGCGATCTGCAACTCCTACTCTGCAAAAACATATGAACTACAGGGTAAAGCAATAGACATAATTTACATTGACTTCTACAAAGCCTTTGATTCAATGGTACATGATAAACTACTATTAAAACTAAATTCTTACAGCATTTCTGGATCCCTTCATAAGTGGATTGCTGTGTTCCTGTCAAACAGACAACAAATAGTCAAAATAGAGAGTGCCCTATCAAACCCTGCACCAGTTAACAGCGGTGTCCCTCAAGGCAGTGTTCTAGGACCCACACTCTTTATACTCTACATAAATGACCTTCGTGATCATCTTATAAGCAACTGCGTCCTCTTCGCTGATGTCATAAAACTATTCAACACCACTAACAATGCTACTGCCCTTCGAAGCGACCTTGACTTTGTGTCTGAATGGTCAAAAAGTGGCAACTTCAAATCTCAACCAAGAAACGCTTTGTCCTACACGTTGGTAAAAAAAAATCAGAACACCAAATACAAGCTAGGAGGATACCAACTTGTAGACGACCCTCACTCTGTCAAGGACCTTGGGGTACTCATATCAAACAATTTAAGTGCTAGCTCACTGAAACAGCATCACCAAAAAGGTATTAAGAATTGTTAACCTAAACTTACAAAGCTTCTCCTCTGGTAATATTGTATTGCTAACTAGGGCATACAAAACTTTTGCTAGACTAATTCTCGAATACAGTTCATCTGTCTTGAATCCGTACTGTATATCGGACATTAATACAATTGAGCAAGTCCAGAAGTATTTCACAAGAAGAGTACTACACTCATCTGCTCGCAACAGAATACCTTACACCATCAGGCTTGAAATTTTGGGCTTGGACAACCTAGAAGTACGCCGCCTATGGTCGGACTTAATTGTAATACACCAAATTATCTGCTACAACCTCCTACCCGTCAATGACTACTTCAGCTTCAACCACAATAATACAAGATACAAACTCAATGTAAACCGCTCCAAACTTGATTGCAGTGATGAAAGAAATGTCCTTCTGGGTTCGGCTCCAAGTGGGGAAAAAGACACTGGAGACATGGAGGCTGCTTGGAAAGATGGTTTTAATGGTGGACAGGACCACATGGCCTGAGTCCTGAACAGAAAAGGTGATCACATGCTTCAATGTTGATGGAGAAGAAGAGAAGGGCCAATGGAGGGGCTTGCTAGGCCTTTAATAACCTGTTCAGTCCCACCTCTCTGTTTCCTGTTCCTGTGTAAGAAATGTATTCTGATTGGTTGGCAGACTCACATGGGCCCATGCAGGGGCAACTCTCTAGGCTGAGTCCAGGTTTGGTTGAATTCTCAGAGTTCTCAGATGCCATGTGGTCAGTTGAGTAAAGGCTTATATTATCATGCCTTCATTCCCATCCCCCTGGAGCTGAAGGGGAGAACTCTTTATTATGTAAAGGGACTGGCTTGGCCTTCTTAATGGCCCATTGACAAAGTGGGTGGAGGCAGGAAGCTACAGGGAGCTATTCTCAATTTAAAACATGTTTCTTCCTTTTCATATCCAGGAAAATATAATATTCTGCCTTTTCAATATTTCTTAGGATATTTCATTTTTCTGGGAGAGGGCTGGGTGGTAACTTCCTACAATCCCTCCTTTTTTTTTCAAAACATGTGAGTGGAACGCACATGTTCTTGACAAAAGATAAAAATTGGTCAGATCAGGGAGGCTTAATTTTTCTAATGGAAAGGCATTGAGAGAGCAGAAGGATCCCTTCAGTGGCTCCCAGAGAGCTTTCAACCATGAAGGTCTAGCAACCAGGGCACAATTTCTGGAAAGAAATTTACAATATCCAGTTTACCATGCCAATTATTTTCAGATGTTTGATATCACTTTCTGTGAGCTTCCAGACAGGTTACAAGCAAGCAGAAGTCCCAAAATTCTTCACAGCCAGAAATTTTCCAGAAATTGGAGGGATTGGAGGGATTGAGCTTGAGTCTGTTCCTCCCCATCCAGATCCGCACAGCCTCCAGGCATCGGGACATCACGTCGAGGGCATCATTTGGGTGGTTTGGGGTAGAGATGAAAAGTTGGGTATCATCAGCATATTGATGATACCGTACCCCCAAACCACGGATGATCTCGCCCAGCGGTTTCATGTATATGTTGAACAGGAGGGGTGAGAGAACCGACCCCTGGGGCACCCCACAAGTGACGCGCCTAGGGGTCGATCTCTGCCCTCCAGTCAACACAAACTGCGACCGATCCGACAGGTAGGAGGAGAACCACCGTAAAACGGTGCCCCCCACTCCCAACCCCCTGAGTCGTCGCAGTAGGATATCATGGTCGATGGTATCGAAAGCCGCCGAGAGGTCTAATAGGACCAGGACAGAGGAACAGCCCCTGTCCCGGGCCCGCCAGAGATCATTGACCAACGCGACCAGTGCCGTCTCCGTGCTGTACCCGGGCCTGAAACCCGACTGAAACGGATCCAGGTAGACAGCTTCATCCAGGTACTGGGGAAACTGACGTGCTACCACACTCTCGACAACCTTCGCTACAAAGCGAAGGTTGGAGACCGGACGATAGTTGGCTAAAGAAGCTGGGTCCAGGGAAGGCTTCTTGAGGAGGGGCCTCACCACCGCCTCCTTCAAGGCGGTGGGAAAGAACCCCTCTCTCAATGAAGCGTTGGTAATCGCCTGGAGTCAGCCTCGTGTCACCTCCCGGGAAGCCGAAACTAACCAAGAGGGACACGGGTCCAGCACAAAAGTGGCAGCACTGAGTCCCCCCATAATCCTGTCCATGCCTTCGGGGGTCACAGGGTCAAACCCATCCCAGATAGTCTCCTCAAGAATCATCCCCGTCGGCTCGCCCGAATCTACCCAGTCAGAGTCCAAGCCTGTCCAGATCTGAGCGATTTTATCCTGCAGATACTGAACAAATTCTTCAACCCTACCCTGCAAGGGGTCTTCCCCAGTTCCTTGGTTAAGTAAGGAGCGGGTCACCCTAAACAGGGCGGCTGGGCGGTTATCTGCGGACGCGATAAGAGCGGAAAAATATTGCTGTTTTGCTGCTTCTATTGCCACTAAGTAGGATTTAATATAAATTCTTACTAGTGTTCGATCAGATTCGGACCAGCTGGCCCTCCAGCCACTCTCTAGGCGTCTTTTCCGGCGTTTCATCTCCCGGAGCTCCCCGGTAAACCAGGGAGCCATCCGGGATCAACACCGGGTCAGAGGCCGCAAAGGCACAACACGATCCAAAGCCCCAGCGGCAGCTCTATCCCAGGCTCCCACTAGGGCTTCGGTCGAGTTGTGAGCAAGGGATTCAGGAAAAGTCCCAAACTCCATCAGGAACCTTTCGGGGTCCATCAGGTGCCTGGGGCGGAACCATCTAGTCGGTTCCCCCTCCCTGCGGCGAGGGGTAGCGATATGGAAGTCAAGCCTGATGAGGAAATGATCAGACCATGACAAGGGTTGAATAGAAATATCCCCTAAATCTAGATCATTCATCCACTGCCCAGAGACAAAAATCAGGTCGAGCGTGTGTCCCCCATTATGGGTGGGGTCTTGAATTAACTGAGTTAGGTCCATAGCTGTCATGGAAGCCATGAACTCCCGAGCTGACTCGGATGTCTCGCCAATGGAGGGCAGATTGAAATCCCCCAGGACCATGAGCCTGGGGAAATCCACCGCCAATCCAGCTAATACATCTAGCAGCTCCGGCAGGGCCGATGAAACATAGCAGGGAGACAGGTATGTAACAAAAAGGCCCACCTGAGCTCCAAGGCCCCACTTCACAAAGAGGGACTCACACCCGCCTATCTGATACATAATAAAGAGTTCTCCCCATCAGTTCCAGGGGGATGGGATTAAGGCATGATAATATTGGCACTTTACTGAACTGACCACATGGCATCTGAACTCAACCCAACCTCCATTCAAAACTCAGCCTAGAGAGTTGCCTCTGCATGGGCCCATGTGAGTCTGCCAACCAATCAGAATACATTTCTTACACAGGAACAGGAAACAGATAGGTGGGGCCGAACAGATTATAAAAAGCCCTGCAAGCCCTTCTTCACTGTCTTCTCTTCCCTTTCCTTCTCTTCTCTTCTCCACCAACATTGAAGCATGTGATCACCTTTTCTGTTCAGGACTCAAGCCATGTGGTCCTGTCCACCATTAAAACCATCTTTCCAAGCAGCCTCCATGTCTCCAGTGTCTTTTTCCCCACTTGGAGCCGAACCCAGGACATTTCTTCCAACACTACTATTGACCTCACCTCATTCGTAAGAGGTCTGTAAGGGGCGTGCGTAAGAGCACCATCGTGCCCACCGTCCCTGTCCTACTGTTCCCATTTATTCGTACCCATTTCATTCATACTCATGTTTATTCTTATACCTATTATCTTGTAAATGATTGACAAATCAAATAAGTAAATAAAAATTAATAAATAAGTTTCATTAGGTCCATTGGAATTGGCTTATTTAAAGACTGCACTGGTCACTTGAGCAGTTCTTTTTTTAAACCAATGAGAATACAAGATTCCAGAGCAGTGTTACATCATAGGAATTCAATCAAGTTTGAAATGTTTTAACGTATTTAGCATATGCGTAGGACGGCAGACGGCTGCTTCCCCCGAATCGTGTGAATATACCCCAGTAATGCGAAGAATTTATATCAATTAAAGGATGGACCTCCTACTTCCGAAATCATCCAAATACTGTGCTACCAAGGCTACAAAACTTGCCTTCCTTTCCCTTCTGAAGGGGGTGGGAGGGAGAGAAGCGAGCCGCGAGGGACTGCGAAGAGGAAAAATCGGAGTGCGTCTATTAATAGCTTCATTCTCCGATTGGCTTAAAGGGAGCAAGAAAAAAAATGGTCTGAATCACGTGGGTTACTATGTGAAAATTCCAAGATGGCGCGTTCCGTCATGAGCTGATTTTGTTGGTGGCGCGCGCACCGTAGCGGTAGCTCCGAGGGCTGTTCGACTCCTCTTCCTCGCCAACGGCAACTTCCGTGGGGTCATTCGTTCCTTATTCTTGTTTTCTTCTCATTTGAAACACAGGTCAGTATCTGGCGCAGAGGCTTCCTGGAAGATCGCGGTATGGCAGTTATTGCCCAATCATTACGGCACCTTTCCTTTAAACCACGGGGAGAGGTTGCGGCTGAAGGGTCTCTTCCTGCGCCTTTAAGGCTGGGAATGGATCCCCCTCAGAGATAACTGGGGAGGATTGGAGCCGGAGGAAAGGAACAGAATATTCAGGGCCATGGGGTGATTGACGCTGTAAGAGCACCAATCGGGGCCTCGTTCGAAGGCTGCTGGTGGTTCTGAGCCATCATCCGAATCATCCCCACTTTGGACATCGGTTCCATGGGGGCCGTTGAAGCCAGGGTGGGGTTGCGCTTTTTTAGCAGATCGTGCCTACCAAAGGGTGGAAGGCGGGACTTAGAGCATTCATCGACACTGGTCCCATCTTGTCCCCCTCTCCCCTTCCTTTGCCGTGAGTGGCCACCTTCTCGGCTTCGAGGACGCTTGTCCTTTAAGCGCCGTCTGTTTATTTGCATTTTTTTGTGAATGAAGCGGGTGGATCCAAGAACCGCACCCGTCTAGCGCTCTAAGAAATCCATTCCCTCCTGCTTAACTTGGGCTGAAAGAGCAATGGTTCAACGGGTGAGTGCGGGGTGGGAATAAGATGCAGCTAAGCATGAAAACTCCCCTTGGGGTGAGGCTAGCTGGTGTCCCTCCCAACAATCCCGGCGGCGAAGGCGAAGCGGGTGGAGGAAGGAAAGGCCGAGGCGCTATGAAGGACGTTGGGCCGGTCGGTCGGCCGGGAAGAGGTCTTCAGTTTTTCAGTCGCCAACTCATTGTGGAGGATAGGCCGTAAATCTACCTCGCATTTTCTCGTAGAACGCAGATATTGGGATTAACCGTTTTCATTTAAATACAAATTGCCATACTAGTAAGATTAAAAAGTGATATTGCCAAGGAATGGAGAGGGACCACGATAAATCTACCGCAGCGAGGACAGCAGTTGCAAAGAAAAATGTGGACCTTTTTACACAGTAACAGACTTAGAATGGCATTAAATGGGTAGTGTTTGCTTCACTCAGATGCATAATTGTATAATTGGATATATATATAGGAGCATTTGCAGGCAATGTATTGGACTGGAAAGGTTGAAATCTCAGTGCGTGGGAGATTAGGCTCATTTGCCTAATCCTGTTGTCAAAAATTACCCGAAAGAATGGGGGAGTTAGCTTTTTGGAGAAAGGGTGAGATAACAGTTTAATCATTTTCATAAAACATATAATAATGCAATGTAATATAATATAATTGTCTCTATGAAGATACTGTTGTTACAGTGTATAGCCTGCTTATTGCACTACTTGCAGTATTTTTTCTATACTGTGTGGCAGACACATCTACCAGATAAAGATAACACCTTGTTCATCTAAAATGTAATCTGATATTTGAGAGCATACTATAACAAGTTTCTCTGACAGCTGTTGCTAGGAGGTTATTTGCAACTTAACAGGACTCACATATAGATCTTAGCTATATTGATATCTTTCTAGTTTCTTGTCCAGTACAGGTAATCCTCGACTTGCAACAGCACATTTAGTGACCATTCAAAGTTACAAGAGCACTGAAAAATGTGACTTATTTTTCACATGCCCCTTGCAGTATCTCCATGGACAAGTAATCAAAATTCAGACTCATATGTATGATGGTTGCAGTGTCCTCAGGTCATGTGATCATTTTTTGCAATCTTTTGCAAAACAAAGTCAATGGGTAAGCCAGATTCACTTAAATGTATCACTAACTTAACAGCTGCAATGATTTATTTAACAACTGGCAAGAAAGGTCATGAAATGGGGCAAAATTCAACTAATGTGTCATTTAGCAACAAATTTTGGGCTCAATTGTAAGTTGAGGACTATCTGTATATTTCACTAGCTATATCTTTGATATAATGAATCCTTCACATACATAAAGTCCTATGTTTCGGCTGATACTACTTCTCTCCCCCAAACTCTGCCAGAAATGAGTCTTTGTGAGACTTGTCGGGCCGCTGCAGCCTCTTGGGGCAGGATGCCTTGCAGGGCCCCAAAGACTCATTTCTGGCAGAGTTTGGGGGAGAGAAGGAAAGACTTCTGCTGCTTCTGCTGTTTTCCTTGTGTGCAGCCAAAAGCAGAAGCAGCAGAGACTCTGGGAAAATTCAAAAAGAGTCTGCAGGAAAATCCCCCCCCCCATTTTCCTACCGACCATTCATTATTCTCATTATTCGGGATCGCAGGACACATACACTTTCCTCCCTCCTTCTCTCTCTCTCTCTCTCTCTCTCTCTCTCTCTCTCTCTCTCTCTCTCTCTCTCTCTCTCTCTCTCTCTCTCTCTCTCGCACACACACACACACACACCCCTCATACATATCCCACCCCTCCAAGGCAGCCACATCCCTTCACTAATCTGCTTTCCAGCTTTCTTCTCCACTGCGCATGCAGGGCAAGAAGTCTAAAAAAAAAATCATATGGTAGTTCAGACCTTCCAACTTCTCATGAAAAAAAAAATCTTGCGAAGTTGGAAGGTCTCTACTATTTTTTTGACCATACTGCCCCAGATTTCTTGCCCTGCATGCGCAGCGGAAAATGCAGCTGGAAAGCAGGTTAGTGAAGGGATGTGGCTGCCTTGGAGGGGGTGTGTGTGTTTTTGTGTGTGAGGGGGGAAGGAAAGGGGGTCCTGTGATCCCAAATAAAGAATGATTGGTAGGTAAATGGGGGGGGGGGATTTTCCTACAGACTTTCGACTATCTCTTTCTGGGTGCGGCACTTCTGCCTGTTGGGCCACTTCCTGAAGCTGGCAGCTCTGCAGCCAGCCGCTTTGCTTTTTCCCTCTTTTTCCTCATGGGAGGATTGCGTGGTGACACTAGTAGTAGGTGGAGGCAGAAGCATGGGGGAGGCAGAGGCAATCCCAGTGCACTGGCCCCTTCATCCCATTGTCTCTTGGCTTGCCTGCAGCTGCACTGAAGATTGCCTGCCTCTCCCGTACCGGTGCCGCCGCCGCACAAGCCTCCCCAAAAGAGGGGAAAAGCAAAGCAGCTGGCTGCGGATATGCTGGCTTTGGGGAACTGGTCGAAAAAGCAGAAGCGCTGCTCCCAGAAAAAGAAGGGCAAAAGCGGTATTTGTGTTGCCCCAAGGGGCCAAGGGGCTGCAGCTGGACAGTTCCGCCCCTGCACCCCACTCGTGCTGGCCACGCCCATCCCCCAGGCTTATTGTAGGGGTAGGGGTAGGGGTAATATTAGGCCCAACCTCAAAATTAGGGTTGGGCTTATTATTGGGTAGGTTGTGTTTTCGGAGAAACACTGTAACAGCGGGTAAAGTAAAACATTGATGTAATGTAAGACAATTTTGTATGTAGTAATATATCTATATATATTCCCATGCTCTTTCTCTTTGACAAATGCTATCATGTGTTTGCATGTGGGAGTAATTGCATTCCTTCTGCTGTTTTCTTGAATCGGTGCAATAATTAGAAATAATACTTCATTTAAACCTATTGCTGACACAAACATCTGTCCGCATGTGTTATATGTATGAATGTTTATGAAACACTGAGGTGCACGCAAGTTTAGCACTGAACATAAGAATGATAATGATATGTTTGATAATTGTAACATTTGCCAATATTTTGTATATGGTACAGATTCCATTTGAGAATTTAATAAAATATTATACTCAGTATATGTGTGCATATATACTGGTATTTCTATTACCTGTTTTTATCATCTACTCTGAATTTTGATGTTGACTGTAAAAACTCATGCCACAGTAGTTTGGATACTGTTCAGGGTATTGAATGGTTTCAGTTTTGCCAAATTAATTTCATTAGGTTACTTTGTTGTGTTTAAAGATGTCCTACTTGAATTTAGAGTTTATTTGAACTTTCAATGATTCTACCCAGATGTTTTTCACAACTTCGCATTACCTTTTTCTTATATATGGGTATCTTAATTCTTCTCTTCCTTCACGTTTC